>NC_134354.1:29837419-30138657 GCF_048569485.1 Anomaloglossus baeobatrachus | reverse complement strand
TTATGTGGAAAACACCTGCCCACCTCTGAGTTCTTAGGCTAATGAAATCTTCTGAATTGTGTAAACTTGTAGAGGCTATTTTAGCTGATCAGCTCAAAACGTGCTGCAAATTTTTCAAATTCACCAGGTTCAGTGAATTCCTGAACACTTTTTAATTTTGCATCAATTTGATGTTCTTATCTCTACCATATACATTTTTTTATTAGAAAGAGTGGGTTTTAGATCAAATACTTTTTTTGTGATATATATATATATATATATATCTCTATATATATGTATCCACAGCTGTTTATTCCTATACAGAGCTCCAATCTCCTTCACAAATGATTAAATTCTGCCTACATTTATCCACCACTAGAGGGAGCTTTGGAGCGTACTGCATACAGTCTTATTATTATAATGGAGAAACCCCGGACAGAATTTTATTATCATTGTGTCTTCAAGATTTATGAAGCTTTTAACTAGAAAAACTTATTATGAAGATTAACAAAAAAAAAAGTACAATTTAGTTAAGGGTAGATATTCATTGTAATGTTAATCCTTAATAATGTATTGTAGTAATATGTTTTACTTTATACACATATCTGCAGATCAAACAGATAATAAAACGTTACATAACAAAACAAGAGACCATTAATCTGGCCGTGGTTCCCTGTAATGTGGATGTAGCAACAACCGAAGTTCTGGAAATGGCGCGAGAGGTGGATCCAACCGGAGAGCGGACTATAGGTAATATACCGAGGGATGGGTCGTTACTTGCCTGTAGGGCTCTGTTCACATTTTCTCTGTTAGACGATTCCGTCACACCATGGTGAATATGTAAAGAACCCTATGACGGACACGTAGTGGTACGGCACATTCATGCCCATCATATGATGGATCCGCCACTGACAGCAAATTTTGGCCCTATGGTGGCATAAGATCTTAAAGGGATATTCCCATCTCCAAGTTCGTATCCCAATATGTAGTAGGCGTAATAATAGCTTTAAGAGATTAAAACTGTAGTGTAGATGTCATGATTAGTGTTGAGCGGACCCGAACTTTAAAAATCCGGATCCGCGCGGTTTCAGAGTCCGATCCGGGTCTAACCCGGACATCCGGCTGCACAATCTGGATTTTTTTTTTTCTCTCTCTCTCCTCTCTCTCTCTTCTCTCTCTCTTCTCGCTCTCTTCTCTCTCTCTCTTCTCTCTCTCTTTTCCCCGGATCCGCTCCCCATTGAATTATATAGATCCGAACTCCGGATCGGATCCGGACTTATTGTTCAACCCGCGACGGATCCGCCGGACCTATTAGAAGTCCGCTCAACTCTAGTCATCATTAGCTATGTCACTTACCCCATGTGCAGGGTGTCGCGGGCTAAGGAGGGGACGCCGCGCTCTCCCTACTGCTGCTCGGGTCCGGCTGGCACTGCGGCCTGCTGCTGCCGCTGCTCGGTGGCTCGAGCGATGGGCCGGATCCCGGGGACTCGAGCGGCGCTCCTCGCCCGTGAGTGAAAGGGGGTTGGTTTTGGGTGTGGGGATTGTTTATTGTCCGTGACGCCACCCACGGTTGTGGTGATTTGTTAGCACCACCGCTGCTCTGTATGGGGTTCCCGGGAAGGATGGTATGGAGCAGCCAGTTGTGGTGTTGCCCTCCGTGGGTAGGGGTTGGTGATCCCGGGGCCCAGTGATGAGTTGGGAGATGCAGGGCTTGGTGGGCGCAGGGACGCGGGGGCAGCGCTGTGCCTTGCGGCACTGTGGTACTCACTCAGCCTGAGACGATGACACAGTTCTCGGTAAAACACACGGCTGGAAAGACGGTTCCCACGGACGGCTGCACTTGCTTTCCCCAGTAGGTGACGGTGATGTCCCTTTTCCTGCACCTGATGTTTCTGTGTTGGTAGCGATGGGTTCCCACCGGTAACCCGCTCCCCCGGCTTGGATATAGGCCGGAGGAGCCCTACTTTGCCCGCAGGCGCTGGCCCTGAGAAACTGGTGCCCTGGCGGGTGGCGGTGTCTCTCCTCAATGGTTGGACTGTTGCCTTCAATCGGGAGTTGGTTGTTTGGAGACAGACGTCCCCTTCACTGACGGATTTGGCAAATTTACGGCGACTCCTAGCCTTGCCGGCGTCCGAGAGGCCCCTGCCCTGGTGCTGACTGTTCTTCGTATACTGCTCCAGACCGCCGGGCCACTACCCGTCCGCGGTCCTTCCAGCAACCTCCGAGCAGTCCCCCTCCAGACTGTCACCGCCGTCTGCTGACCTTGCTGACACTGTCCGGGCACACAGCCGGACCAACTTCAGGCTTTCTTACTGACACTTTTACTCTTTTCTTCTGCTCCTCTACTACTTCACTTCACTTCACTTAGCTCCTCTACCACTTCCTTCTACTTTCCTCCCCTAACTGAACTCCACTCATCTTGCTTCCTCTCTCTTTCACTTCCCTCACCAGACTGCCTGGTTCTCCCACCTCCAGGGCTGTGTACTCCTCGGTGGGCGGAGCCAACCGCCTGGCCCACCCCCTGGTGTGAACATCAGCCCCTGGAGGAAGGCAACAAGGATTTTGGTAGCTTTGGTGTTCCTAACTGGGGTGTAGGGTGTGGTGGTGTGATGACCTGTGACCCCTGGCTTGCCCAGGGCATCACATTTCCCCTTAGCAAAACGCAGACCGTCCGCGGGCTGCCCGTCCAACACCGGTTTTATTTTCTGAAAAATATGTAAAAAGGTAAACATAACAATTTATGGCATCATCCCACAGTGGGAGGTTCATTGCTTAAATGTTACTAACGGTTTACGGTTACGGTTTCCGCTCTCTCCCACCCAAGCAACCTGGCCCTGATGCTGCCCCTAAAACCCAGGCAGCACCCCTTGTCCCAAGTCCTGCACCAAGTCACCCGAGCGGGATCTGTCCTTCCCCTCCAGAGGGTAGCCACCGGTTCCTGTGGTGGCTGGGCCCCAGCCTGCTCCGCTGAGGGCCCTCCCTCCAACCTGCCTCTCCGGAGGCGGTAACTGCGGAAACGGTAATGGTAAAACAACTTATTTACAAGCCACTAACGTTTGTGGTTGCCCTGCAAGTTCACGGGCTTGTCCATGGAAAGTCCTCCATGCAAAACAACTTTCTAACGGTCCCCACGGGGACAACGGTGCCAGCAACGGCCGGTTCTCTCAATCACGGTTTGCAGACAATCTGATGAATCTTCGGTTATTATTTTCATTTCAAACTTTTCAAGCTTTTTCAAACATACACAAACTCAGTGGTGGTCCCAACGGGGACTGGACAACGGTGCTCCGCTACCCTTACTCCGGACTTTCAGCTTCATCCGAGGGAGGGGGGTGCAGGACTCACTCGGCTCTCCTGGCTGCCCCGCAGTTTGGCATCTAGGGCGAACCACCCCCTCTCTCCACAGTGCCGGGTATACTGCACTATATCACCCGGCATCAGGTTACGGCCGGGGTGCTTCTCGGGCAGGTGGGCATTCACATCCCGCCGGGCTATAAACACTTCGGCCTCCAGGCCCGTTCGTATATAAACCCATAGCCCCGGCGGACATCAAACCGCCTCACTTGTCCTTCATACAGCGGTCCCCGGACACGGAATGTTGCTTGCCGGAGGGTTCTCCTTTTCTCTAATTGCTCGGGCCACCAGCTCCGCCTTTTTCCTCTCTCTCTCACCGATCTCCAGGCCCAGCGGTACCGGCTCCCTGTCCCAATACGGCGCTGCTGCGAGCTCCGGCGCACGGGTCGGGCCCCGCGGGACATTCTGGACGTTGCCCACTGTCAGGGATCTGGGCGACAAGTCCCGCGGTGTCTTGGCCTTGGGCGCCACCTTGCAGCGACAACCCGGCGCTACCTCAGCCAAGGTGTGGGGGATGGGCACAGGGGCTTTCCGCAGCTGGGCCTCCGGCTTGGAGCGGGTCATCGGCTCCGGCTCGGGGACTTTCTCTGGAGACGCCTCCGGTGCGGTTTTCGGAGCCTTCCAAGGCAGCATCTCCGGTCGACTACGGGCTCCGGCTTGCAGGTCGGCCCACCTGGGTGGGCATGCTGGGTAATGCTACCGGTTGCGGTGGTAGCAGGCCTAGTGGCGGGGTCACGGCCTCCGAGATGGGTGGCAAGGGAGGCAGCGGGGGGAGAGGGCTTGGACCGGGTCCCGCAGCCGCGATGACCGGCCCTTCCTGGGCATCGGGGCGTGGGTCACTCACCCTCCATTCCTCCGCTTCCTCCTCGCGTCTCCGCACGGCTGCTATAACGTCCGCCATGTCGGTCTCCCACTCCTCCATGAGGAGCTGCATCTTAACCTGCAGCCGTTGGTAGAGCTGCGCGGTCCGGATCTCCACCCACGCCGCGGTTCCAGGCGCGGGGGCTACGGTGTTGCGGGATGGCATCCACATGCTGCTGGCGGCTTCTCCCAGGAACAAGATGTCCGCAGAGTCCTTGCGTCCCTGCTTTTATAGCTGCTCTCACATGCAGCCAGCCGCCATCGCGTCCCCCTTAGCTTCTCTCCGGCCCCTCCTCTATTGGGGCGGAGTTTCGGCCTTCGCGCCTCCGCTACTCGAGAAGACGCTCGAGCGGGAACTTTTCGCGCCAAAGATGGCGACTTCCGAAATTTTTCAGCCGGATACCTCCGGCGGTCACAAGGCGCACCTCTACCCAACGGCAGAGCGGTAAGATCCTGTTCGTGACGCCAAGTTGTCGCGGGCAGAGGAGGGGGACGCCGCGCTCTCCCTACTGCTGCTCGGGTCCGGCTGGCACTGCGGCCTGCTGCTGCCGCTGCTCGGTGGCTCGAGCGATGGGCCTGATCCCGGGGACTCGAGCGGCGCTCCTCGCCCGTGAGTGAAAGGGGGTTGGTTTTGGGTGTGGGGATTGTTTATTGTCCGTGACGCCACCCACGGTTGTGGTGATTTGTTAGCACCACCGCTGCTCTGTATGGGTTCCCGGGAAGGATGGTATGGAGCAGCCAGTTGTGGTGTTGCCCCTCCGTGGGTAGGGGTTGGTGATCCCGGGGCCCAGTGATGAGTTGGGAGATGCAGGGCTTGGTGGGCGCAGGGACGCGGGGGCAGCGCTGTGCCTTGCGGCACTGTGGTACTCACTCAGCCTGAGACGATGACACAGTTCTCGGTAAAACACACGGCTGGAAAGACGGTTCCCACGGACGGCTGCACTTGCTTTCCCCAGTAGGTGACGGTGATGTCCCTTTTCCTGCACCTGATGTTTCTGTGTTGGTAGCGATGGGTTCCCACCTGTAACCCGCTCCCCGGCTTGGATATAGGCCGGAGGAGCCCTACTTTGCCCGCAGGCGCTGGCCCTGAGAAACTGGTGCCCTGGTGATGGCGGTGTCTCTCCTCAATGGTTGGACTGTTGCCTTCAATTGGGACTTGGTTGTTTGGAGACAGACGTCCCCTTCACTGACGGATTTGGCAAATTTACGGCGACTCCTAGCCTTGCCGGGGTCCGAGAGGCCCCTGCCCTGGTGCTGACTGTTCTTCGTATACTGCTCCAGACCGCCGGGCCACTACCCGTCCGCGGTCCTTCCAGCAACCTCCGAGCAGTCCCCCTCCAGACTGTCACCGCCGTCTGCTGATCTTGCTGACACTGTCCGGGCACACAGCCGACCAACTTCAGGCTTTCTTACTGACACTTTTACTCTTTTCTTCTGCTCCTCTACTACTTCACTTCCACTTCACTTAGCTCCTCTACCACTTCCTTCTACTTTCCTCCCCTAACTGAACTCCACTCATCTTGCTTCCTCTCTCTTTCACTTCCCTCACCAGACTGCCTGGTTCTCCCGCCTCCAGGGCTGTGTACTCCTCGGTGGGCGGAGCCAACCGCCTGGCCCACCCCCTGGTGTGAACATCAGCCCCTGGAGGAAGGCAACAAGGATTTTGGTAGCTTTGGTGTTCCTAACTGGGGTGTAGGGTGTGGTGGTGTGATGACCTGTGACCCCTGGCTTGCCCAGGGCGTCACACAGGGCATTACAGGAGCTTTGGTATCCATGAATGCGTGGTGAGCTACACTTGTCTTCTAATTATATCCATGATTACATCCACTAATACAGTCAGGGCCAGAAATATTTGGACAGTGACACAAGTTTTGTATTTTAGCTGTTTACAAAAACATGTTCAGAAATACAATTATATATATAATATGGGCTGAAAGTGCACACTCCCAGCTGCAATATGAGAGTTTTCACATCCAAATCGGAGAAAGGGTTTAGGAATCATAGCTCTGTAATGCATAGCCTCCTCTTTTTCAAGGGACCAAAAGTAATTGGACAAGGGACTCTAAGGGCTGCAATTAACTCTGAAGGCGTCTCCCTCGTTAACCTGTAATCAATGAAGTAGTTAAAAGGTCTGGGGTTGATTACAGGTGTGTGGTTTTGCATTTGGAAGCTGTTGCTGTGACCAGACAACATGCGGTCTAAGGAACTCTCAATTGAGGTGAAGCAGAACATCCTGAGGCTGAAAAAAAAGAAAAAATCCATCAGAGAGATAGCAGACATGCTTGGAGTAGCAAAATCAACAGTCGGGTACATTCTGAGAAAAAAGGAATTGACTGGTGAGCTTGGGAACTCAAAAAGGCCTGGGCGTCCACGGATGACAACAGTGGTGGATGATCGCCGCATACTTTCTTTGGTGAAGAAGAACCCGTTCACAACATCAACTGAAGTCCAGAACACTCTCAGTGAAGTAGGTGTATCTGTCTCTAAGTCAACAGTAAAGAGAAGACTCCATGAAAGTAAATACAAAGGGTTCACATCTAGATGCAAACCATTCATCAATTCCAAAAATAGACAGGCCAGAGTTAAATTTGCTGAAAAACCCCTCATGAAGCCAGCTCAGTTCTGGAAAAGTATTCTATGGACAGATGAGACAAAGATCAACCTGTACCAGAATGATGGGAAGAAAAAAGTTTGGAGAAGAAAGGGAACGGCACATGATCCAAGGCACACCACATCCTCTGTAAAACATGGTGGAGGCAACGTGATGGCATGGGCATGCATGGCTTTCAATGGCACTGGGTCACTTGTGTTTATTGATGACATAACAGCAGACAAGAGTAGCCGGATGAATTCTGAAGTGTACCGGGATATACTTTCAGCCCAGATTCAGCCAAATGCCGCAAAGTTGATCGGACGGCGCTTCATAGTACAGATGGACAATGACCCTAAGCATACAGCCAAAGCTACCCAGGAGTTCATGAGTGCAAAAAAGTGGAACATTCTGCAATGGCCAAGTCAATCACCAGATCTTAACCCAATTGAGCATGCATTTCACTTGCTCAAATCCAGACTTAAGACGGAAAGACCCACAAACAAGCAAGACCTTAAGGCTGCGGCTGTAAAGGCCTGGCAAAGCATTAAGAAGGAGGAAACCCAGCGTTTGGTGATGTCCATGGGTTCCAGACTTAAGGCAGTGATTGCCTCCAAAGGATTCGCAACAAAATATTGAAAATAAAAATATTTTGTTTGGGTTTGGTTTATTTGTCCAATTACTCTTGACCTCCTAAAATGTGGAGTGTTTGTAAAGAAATGTGACAATTCCTACAATTTCTATCAGATATTTTTGTTCAAACCTTCAAATTAAACGTTACAATCTGCACTTGAATTCTGTTGTAGAGGTTTCATTTCAAATCCAATGTGGTGGCATGCAGAGCCCAACTCGCCAAAATTGTGTCACTGTCCAAATATTTATGGACCTAACTGTACATATAGTGAAAGTTATGTAATTAGTGGCTCGTGGACATAACCATGGACACCTAAGCTGTAATGCCCTGCACATGAGGTAAGAGACATGGCTATATCAGGAGAACTATACGGCATTTCTAATTGGAGGTATGTGCTAATGTTATTATTATTACACCTACAACATAATGGTATAGAATCTTGGAGATGGGAATAACCCTTTAAGCAAATGTTAAAATTAATTTGCTTAACAGAAGCATAAACAGATTCCATCCATTGATCTTCCATTGCTGATAGACTTCTATGTTAAAAAAATGTATATTTATCTGGATACCTGTGCCAGATTCCATACTTTAGTCATGTGTCACCCATAGGTGAAAGGCAAGCATCTCTTTAATCTTGCTCCACTCTGTAGTTCCCCTTTTTCCTGCCTGCAGTCTTTCTGGGAGTCAGAGAGGGGGAGGAGGGGGATGTAGCTGCAGCTTCTTTATACTTTTCAATGGGGGAGGGAGATGGAAGGAGGACGTGATAGTGAGACATCCTATTGGCCCAGAGCACACAGCACAACTCTGACAGTAGCCACTCGTTCAATAATCAGGGAGAGTAAAAAAAGATGTATTTATTGCAACCAGAAGATCCATAAATCTGTAATAAGAATGTCTAAAACATAACAAAGGAAAATAATAGAAACAGGTCGTAAGGTACAAATATTTTGCAAACGTTAAAAAAAAAATGTAAGGAAATAGTACTCAAGAAAAGTGATGATTAAGTGTATTTGTATTGCGGCTCCTTTAAATGGTAATGGTTTCCTAGGTCACAGACTACAAACATTGGGTGTAGTCAGATCCTGCAGACTTTTGCTCCGTCCTCTCGATGACCTGCAGGCAGCGGAGGAAAGTATCACTCAACTACACAAGGATCGTCTATATTTTTTCAGAAATATAAATCCGCAAAGGAGCTTTGTACTGAAATCAGCTCGATATTTTAATAAACATTTTAGTTTGATTAAATTAATAAAATATTCAGTTGTCCTAGTTTAACCCCTTCCCGACCAGTCAATTTTCCGTTTTCAGTTTTTCCTCCCTTTCTGCCAAGATTCTATGCTAAAGGCTGACATACACAGACATTGCTCTGGAATGATAGTTACGGTACATGTCCCCATAGAACTTTATGAGCACCAACCATCTTCCCTATCAATATGTCTTTGACATGTGGGAAGAAACTGGAGAACGTGGAGGAAACTAACAGAAACACAGGGGGGAGAAGAAAGAAACTCCTTGAAGATGATGTCATTGGTGGGATATTCTCATCTCCCATGCTGGAGTCGTTCCTGTGATTTTGGCACAGGGTCTTCCCTAACATTATTTTTCCATGAGGTCTCTCCAGCTAATCAGGCGTTGCTTTTAGGCTGCAGTGTTTTTTCCACTTGTCCGAGGTTCATCTCAAGGAGTGAACCTTGGGCTATAAGAAGAAGTGAGAGCACAGCTGCCTTTAGCCTCCATATCCTCCACCCTGGTAGTTACACTACAATGTATTAATAACTTTATACTTGTGTTGTACTTTTCCTACAGGAGTCCTGACCAAACCAGACTTGGTTGACATAGGTGCAGAAAGTGAGGTCCTACGTGTTGTCCAAAACCGAGTGTACAGCCTGAGGAAGGGCTACATGATGGTCAAGTGTCGCGGGCAGAGGGAGATCCAGGAAAACATCTCCCATGAAAAAGCCATTCAGAATGAGAAGAATTTTTTTACAAACCATGAACACTTCAGGTAAAGATTATTTCATCATCAATGGTTATTCCAAAGCCCATGAGACAAACATGACCGGCATAGAAGGAGCTTTTAAGAGTAGAGGGTAAGACCGGCTCATGCGTCAGTGGCGGCTACACAGTCATTGTAGGTTGGATGCTCTTCTGGAGAGGTCGGTTTTCGAGTTGCTTTTCAAGGCATCAGTGGTGGAAGAACAGTCTGACGATTGAGGTAGTGAGATTCAGCGTAAGGGGAAAGCATGGGAGAAATCCTGAAGATGACTGAGGAACAGACAAAAGGAGAACAAAAAAAAGGGAGGTCTTGTGATGACCAGAGATTACATGTAGGGAAGTGGAGCGGAGATTATGTCAGAAATGTATAGAGGAGACAAGTGTGAATCAGAAATTACGGGTATGAAGGTATTGGGAGACTAGGTCAGATATGAATGGAGAGGACAAGTTATGGATGAGAGATTATGTGGTATCAGGAGATTAGGTCAGAGATGTATGGAAAGGATGTGTTATGGACTGGAGATGTAAGGAGGTATCGGGAGATTAGGTCTGAGATGTACCGGTATGGAGAGGACAGGGTATATACTGGAGATTACATTTGGGAGGTATCGGGAGATTAGGTCAGAGATGTGTAGAGAGGACGGTATATACTGGAGATTACATTTCGGGAGATATCAGGAGATTAGGTTAGAGATTTATGGAAAGGATGTGTTATGGACTGGAGATGTAAGGAGGTATCGGGAGATTAGGTCTGAAATGTACCGGTATGGAGAGGACAGGTTATATACTGGAGATTACATGTGGGGAGATATCGGGAGATTAGGTCAAAGATGTGTGGAGAGGACAGGGTATATACTGGAGATTACATTTGGGAGGTATCGGGAGATTAGGTCAGAGATGTGTGGAGAGGACGGTATATACTGGAGATTACATTTCGGGAGATATCAGGAGATTAGGTTAGAGATGTATGGAGAGGACAGGTTATATACTGGAGATTACATGTGGGGAGATATCGGGAGATTAGGTCAGAGATGTGTGCAGAGGACAGGGTATATATTGGAGATTACTAGTGTTGAGCGAGTATGCTTGTCACTACTCGGTACTCGCACGAGTATCACTGTACTCGGGCTACTCGGCGGGTACCGAGTAATTTCGCGATACTCGTGCTGTACTCGTGGTCTTCATGTTGGCGCTCTTTTGAGAGCCAGCCCTCATGCAGGGATTGGCTGGCAGACCGCAATGCCACAGCCCTGTTACTTGTGGAATTGCAGTGATTGGCCGGCCCTCACAGAATGACCGTGCCTTTAGCCCGACACTTCCCCGCTCGGCTACGGCCCCTCCCGCACTCCACTCCGCGTGTATATATATATGCACGCTTACACACACACGCACGTTTTTTTTTTTAATTTACAGTTTTATGGTTTCTCCATGCTGCCGGTGGTCATTTCACAAAAATACTCGGGTCTCCCATAGGATAACATTGGGCTCGGTGCTCGGGCCGAGTACACGAGTATCTTGGGATGCTCGGCCCGAGCCTCGAGCACCCGAGCTTTTTAGTACTCGCTCATCACTAGAGATTACATTTCGGGAGATATCAGGAGATTAGCTTAGAGATGTATGGAGAGGACAGGTTATATACTGGAGATTACATGTGGGGAGATATTGGGAGATTAGATCAGAGATGTGTGGAGAGGATAGGGTATATACTGGAGATGACATTTGGGGAGGTATTGGGGATAAGGTTAGAGATGTATGGAGAGGACAGGGTATATACTAGAGATTACATTTGGGGGCGTATTGGCGGATTAGATCAGAGATGTATGGAGGGGACAGGATATATACTGGAGATTACATTTGGGGAGGTATCAGGAGATTAGATCAGAGATGTATGGAGAGGACAAGCTATAGATTGCAGATTACTTGTGTGTTGGTCTCACGAAATTGGCTTCAGAATGTGCAGAGAACACAGGTTATAGACCACATACTGAGAGAAGGTAATGGAAGATTAGGTGGAAGAAGTGTGATGGGACATGTTATGGACAGGGGCGTAGTGAGGGATAAGATAGAAGATGTATGGAGGCAGAGGCGAACATACCATTGGTGCAGTCTGTACAGTAACACAGGGGCCATCGAAATAAGGGGGCCCACATTCATCTCACATTCAGCTACTGAATTACAAAGGCCCCATGTACTGTTCTTACACAGGGGCCATCCTCTGTTTGTGTCTGCCACACAAACAGAGGATGGAGGGACAGTCTATGGACGACTTTGTAAGTCATTCCTAACATTTTTCAATTATCTGGGCAATAGGTAGTCAGGGAAGTGATGTAGAGGGGAAAATCATTGGGGTGCAAGATTCCCGGGCTGGAGACTCCAGTTTAAGGAATGAATTTTTGAGTTGAAGGTGGCATGAGGTGGTGGGAACATGTGGTTTGAAAGACAGGGCTGAATCAAAAAGCTATATAACAACCTTTTTTGATGGGATACGATGGGATGTAGAGTCTATCTATTGTCCCACCTATCTTTGGATTGATTGTTGCCTGTATCACTCAGTTTATGATTGTCCCATTGTTTTACATTTAGAGGTCTTATAAAGCGTGGACAGGCTACCATACCTCACCTGGCAGAAAGACTCACCAAGGAGCTAGTCTACCATATCTCCGTAAGTATAACATTTATATTAGTTATGCTATCCTCTACATACATGTACTATGGCGTTCAGCTGGTTTTATCTACTTTTAATATTGATGTCAACAATTAAGGTCATCAGTGGATGGATGTGCCAGGTTTGCCAGATAGGGAGCTTCTGTCACGGTCGTCTATTTTTGGAGACTTGTGATGGGTTCACTCAAAAAGATCCAGTATTATACAACTTGAGATGTGAAGAAAAATGACGCACTCATCGGTCTGTAGATTTTTCAAAATGCTGTTTATTCAGGGATAGGGGGAGGGTGCAAGGACACGGACAACGGCTGTTTTGCACTGGTTACCGATTCTTCCACGGGTCCAAGGTCATTTGTATTCTGGCCCCCTTGGTGGAGGGAGCTGTGAAGAAGTGTTCCAGAAGTTGGACTTTATGCTTTTGTTGCTTTCTCTCCTGTATGTCTTATCTTTCTTTGTGCCATCTTAGTGCAGCGGGGGAGCTAGCGTCTCTCACCTACCAGCGCACTAGCCAAGGCAACTACAGGTTTTTTTTCTGGGTCTCAGGTTCCTCTTCGGCAACAGTTGAGGAGACTGTATAGGGCCTGGCTAGGAGTGTAGGGAGAGCTGTAGGTAAGGATAGGAGGTGTCCATCTACCCTTCTCACCCTTCTTACTTGTATTGTTTTGTTGTATTTTCGTTGTGCGTCAGGCATTGTTTGGTCTGAACACGCATGCCACGTCGAAAAATGTGACAACTTCTCTTACATAGTGTGCCTTCCTTCACTCTTATAAAATTAGGGACCCAGCTGAGTTTCCACTTAATACAGTGGAACCTCGGTTAACGAGCAACCCAGTTAGTGAGTATTCCGTTAACGAGCAAAGTTCGCTGTAAATTTGTACCTCACTTTACGAGCAAGCTTTGCCGTACGAGCAAAATCCTCACCGCACACACTTCCGGTTCTGTACATCCACTGTGCTCTGACCCGCTCTTACAATCCGCACAAACACGCACAAACACACACAAACACACACATATTATGCTCACCTTACCTTCCGTTCCATCGTTGGCCACCCGGTTCTTGTAGTTCGCCGCTACAGGATGTGTATCGGTAACCATCGCAACTAGGGAGGAACTTCTGCTGCCAGCCGCTACTCAAAGGCAACACGCTGACCAATCAGAGGCAAGCGGCTCCTACCTTTGACATCAGCGCGCTGGCAGCGGAACTTTCTCCCTCGTCGCGATGGTTACCCGATACACATCCTGCAAGATCCAGGAGGCCGGCGATGGAACGGAAGGTAAGGTGAGCATATGTGTGTGTTTGTGCATGTGTGGAATGGCACAATAGGGAACCAGGATGGGACATTTAACAAGTTGTGGAACGCATTGTCTGCATTGCAACGATTTCCTATGGGATGTTTTGCTTTGCTAGACGAGTAACTTGGTTAACAAGTACATTCCCAGAATGGATTGTTCTCGTTAACCAAGGTTCCACTGTAATGTCCATACAGAATATCCCTATAGTGTTGCACTCCAGAGCTGTAATCACAATTCTGCTGGAAACAATTGGCATCTTGTCAAAACTTGATAATTAATTTTCACACGTATTTTCAGGGCATCATATATTCATTTTTGGATATTTTACACTTGTTTATTATTTTTATTGTCTTTTATGATTTAAACATTTCCTATTCTAGAGAACATTGCCTAATATAGAGCATCAGATCAGATGTAAGCTCCGGGAGGCCGAGGAGCAGCTGAAACAGATCGGCCGAGGCGTTCCGGACACAGACGAGGAGAAGTCTCATTTTCTTATAACAGTAAGCACATAATAAAGGGGCAGGTTTATAAAACCTATAATTTTCAAAAGTTTTTATGAATCTCTAATAAAAGAAATCAAGTTGTATCAGTTTGTATCTAACATTTTTGAATATACATAGGTTTATGGTAACAGAGTAATAGAAATAATTATATTATTAAACAATTTATGAAACCTATTATATAGAGTGGACGGTGAGACCACCATTCAGGACCCTCGTCTATAAAAACGACCAGAAGGCTGCATCTCCATTTACTCTACGTGTTCATGCATTGCATTAATACTTGATTAGTTAAGAGTGGTGTAATGCTTCAATTTGCCTATGGTGGCGCTACAGAAAAACGAAACACTGAGATTGCTTTGTATGTCTTCCCTTCGCAAATGAATGGAGCAGTGTTGCACATGTTCAGCCATCTCGAATGAATGGAGCGATGGTGCACATGCTCGGCCATTGTGATTGAATAGAGTGGTGGTGCACATGCCCTGCCATTGTGAATGAATGGAGCGGTGGTGCACATGCTCGGCCATCGCAAATGAATGGAGAAGTGGTGCACATGCTTGGCCCTCGCGAATGAATGGAGAGGTGGTGCACATGCTCGGCCATTGCAAATGAATGGAGCAGTGGTGCACATGCCCTGTCATCGTGAATGAATGGAGCAGTGGTGCACATGCCCAACCATCGCGAATGAATGGAGCGGTGGTGCACATGCCCGGCCATCGCAAATGAATGGAGTGGTGGTGCACATGTCCAGCCATCGAGAATGAATGGAGCGGTGATGTTCATGTCCAGCCATCATGAATGGAGCAGTGGTGCAGATCTCCAGCCATCGTGAATGAATGGAGCGGTGGTGCACATGCTCGGACATCGCAAATGAATGGAGAAGTGGTGCACATGCTTGGCCCTCGCGAATGAATGGAGCGGTGGTGCACATGCTCGGCCATCGCAAATGAATGGAGCAGTGGTGCACATGCCCTGTCATTGTGAATGAACTGAGCAATGGTGCACATGCCGAACTATCGCGAATGAATAGAGCGGTGGTGCACATGCCCGGCCATCGCAAATGATTGGAGCAGTGGTGCACATGTCCAAGCATCGCAAATGAATGGACCGGTGGTGTACATGCCTGGCCATCCCAAATGAGTGGAGCGGTGGTGCACATGCCCAACCATCGTGAATGAATGGAGCGGTGATGTTCATGTCCAGCGATCACGAATGAAGCAGTGGTGCACATGCCCAGCCATCGCGAATGAATGGAGCGGTGATGTTCATGTCCAGCCATCACGAATGGAGCAAAGGTGCATTTCTCCAGCCATCGCAAATGAATGGAGCGGTGGTGTACATGCCGAACCATCGCAAATGAATGGCGCGGTGGTGCACATGTCCAGCCATAGCTCCTTTCCTGAGAATAGGTGATAACTTTTTAAAGCTGGATACATGTTTAGTTTTTTTTGGGCAGAAAATCAAGGATTTTGATGAGGGAATCGTGAAAGTGGTAAATGGAGATGAAGAAGGTGATACCGAAGACTTGAAACTTTTCAAAAACTTAAGAAAGCTTTTTGACTCTTGGGAAACGACAATTAAGAATTCATGTGCAGTTTGTAAGTATGAAGCCTGTCTCCAACCTTAGGTGTTTTGATATTTTCTGTTGCTTATATAGTGCTGACAAATTCCGTATCCCATGCACCACTCCAATGTTCATGCCACTTGGACCAGCCCACCTTAAGCTGTAAACTTCAAGAAAATACGGTAAAGTCCAAGGCCCGAAACTCCTTACACTATTCAAAAATCTTTATTGGTCAAAGCATACAGTGAAAAAATACAAAACTCAACGTTTCGGGCAACGCAGAGCCTTTATCAAGCATTTAAAAGATGTACAAAGACCCTGCATTGGCCGAAACGTTGCGTTTTGTATGTTTTTCAGTGTATGCTGGGACCAATAAAGATTTTTGAATAATGTAAGGGATTTCGTTGCCTTGGACGTTACAGTATTTTCTGCCTATAAATTGCTGACATATTCCGCAGATTGTCACTCACAGTATTATTTCCATATCTCGTACACATACTAGGAACAATTTTATTTTGAACCAAACAATAAAAAGCGTATCTCTTTTTCTGGTTTTGTTGGTGTACCTTTTTTTAGGCTCTTTCTTACGGTGAAGGAAATAAGTATTTGATCTGATTTTGTAAGTTTGCCCCCTGACAAAGACATGAACACTCTATAATTTTAAGGGTAGGTTAATTTTAACAGTGAGAGATAGAATATTCAAAATACAATCCAGAAAATCACATTTTATAAATTATGTAAACTTATTTGCATTTTTCAGAGAGAAATAAGTATTTGATCATCTCTAAAACATTAAGATTTTGAGGCTGTCGCTTGGGAACTCGGAGCTTCAGCTCCTCCATAAGTTTTCTATGGGACTAAGGTCTGGATACTGGCTAGGCCACTCCATGACCTTAATGTGCTTCTTTTTGAGCCACTCCTTTGTTGCCTTGGCTGTATGTTATGGGTCATTGTCGTGCTGGAAGACCCAGCCACGACCCATTTTTAATGTCCTGGTGGAGGGAAGGAGGTTGTCACTCAGGATTTTACGGTACATGGCACCATCCATTATCCCATTGATGCGGTGACGTAGTCCTGTGACCTTAGCAGAAAAACACCTCCAAAACATAATGTTTCCACACCTCCATGCTTGACAGTGGGGACGGTGTTCTTTGGGTCATAGCCAGCATTTCTCTTCCTCCAAACACAGTGAGTTCAGTTAAGGCCAAAGAGCTCCACTTTTGTCTCATCTGACCACAGCACCTTCTCCTAATCACTCTCAGAATCATCCAGGTGTTCATTGGCAAATTTCAGACAGGCCGGCTGCACATGGGCCTTCTTCAGACGGGCCGGCTGCACATGGGCCTTCTTCAGACGGGCCGGCTGCACATGGGCCTTCTTCAGACAGTCCGGCTGCACATAGGCCTTCTTCAGACGGTCCGGCTGCACATGGGCCTTCTTCAGACAGTCCGGCTGCACATGGGCCTTCTTCAGACGGTCCGGCTGCACATGGGCTTTCTTCAGACGGTCCGGCTGCACATGGGCCTTCTTCAGACGGTTCGGCTGCACATGGGCCTTCTTCAGACTGGCCGGCTGCACATGGGCCTTCTTCAGACTGGCCGGCTGCACATGGGCCTTCTTCAGACTGGCCGGCTGCACATGGGCCTTCTTCAGACTGGCCGGCTGCTCATGGGCTTTCTTCAGATGGTTCGGCTGCACATGGGCCTTCTTCAGACTGGCCGGCTGCACATGGGCCTTCTTCAGACTGGCCGGCTGCACATGGGCCTTCTTCAGACTGACCGGCTGCACATGGGCCTTCTTCAGACTGGCCGGCTGCACATGGGCCTTCTTGAGCAGTGGGACTTTGCGGACACTGCAGGATTTTAAGCCATAATGGCGTAATGTGTTACCAATAGTTTTCTTGGTGACAGTGGTCCCAGCTGCACGGAGATCATTAACAAGTCTCCCCCGTGTAGTTTTAGGCTGATCTCTCACCTTCCTCATGATCCTGGACACCCCACGAGGTGAGATTTTGCATGGAGCCCCAGATTGATGTTGATTGACACTCATTTTGTATTTCTTACATTTTCTAACAGTTGTCTCCTCCTCACCCAGCATCTCACTTTTGGTTTTGTAGCCCATTCCAGCCTTGTGCAGGTCTATGATCTTGTCCCTGACATCCTTAGAAAGCTCTTTGGTTGTAGAGGTTAGAGTCTGACTGAATAATGGAGTCTGTGGACAGGAGTCTTTATACAGGGGACAATGTAACGCAGCTGTCTATAATGCAGGTAACGAGGGGATTAGCAGCGTCTAAGTGTCTATAAGAGCCAGAACTCTTAGGCCCTGTGCGCACTAGAATATGGAATTTTGGGGGATATAACACCCTTGGGACTAGTCCCCACGCTCATTAGCATAAGATAAAAGATCTGTCTAAATATGTTTTCTAAAGATCCCTTTATCTATGCTATCAGATGCAGGGATGGTTAGGCAGGGATGTACCCAGAACTGCTCGTGGTCCTGCATGCATATTACACCTGACAGGTTCCCTTTACTATTTCGGAATAAATGTACCTATTGCTCCAATATAACTCAAAGTTTTCGCTTTGCAGTTGTGAATAAGATGAGACAAGAAAGGGACGTCTACGAGAATCAGTATCGGGGCCGCGAGCTCATCGGATTCATCAACTACCAGAAATTTGAGAACATTATGAGGAAACATATAGTGATGTTCCAGGAGCCGGCGCTAAATCTGCTGCGGGAAGTCACTGGTAAGACAATTTTGTGATGGAAATAGTCAACGTGTATTACAGTGCCTACAAGTAGTATTCAACCCCCTGCAGATTTAGCAGGTTTGATAAGATGCAAATAAGTTAGAGTCTGCAAACTTCAAACAAGAGCAGGATTTATTAACAGATGCATAAATCTTACAAACCAACAAGTTATGTTGCTCAGTTAAATTTTAATAAATTTTCAACATAAAAGTGTGGGTCAATTATTATTCAACCCCTAGGTTTAATATTTTGTGGAATAACCCTTGTTTGCAATTACAGCTAATAATCGTCTTTTATAAGACCTGATCAGGCCGGCACAGGTCTCTGGAGTTATCTTGGCCCACTCCTCCATGCAGATCTTCTCCAAGGTATCTAGGTTCTTTTGGTGTCTCATGTGGACTTTAATCTTGAGCTCCTTCCACAAGTTTTCAATTGGGTTAAGGTCAGGAGACTGACTAGGCCACTGCAACACTTTGATTTTTTCCCTCTTGAACCAGGCCTTGGTTTTCTTGGCTGTGTGCTTTGGGTCGTTGTCTTGTTGGAAGATGAAATGATGACCCATCTTAAGATCCTTTATGGAGGAGCGGAGGTTCTTGGCCAAAATCTCCAGGTAGGCCGTGCTATCCATCTTCCCATGGATGCGGACCAGATGGCCAGGCCCCTTGGCTGAGAAACAGCCCCACAGCATGATGCTGCCACCACCATGCTTGACTGTAGGGATGGTATTCTTGGGGTCGTATGCAGTGCCATCCAGTCTCCAAACGTCACGTGTGTGGTTGGCACCAAAGATCTCGATCTTGGTCTCATCAGACCAGAGAACCTTGAACCAGTCTGTCTCAGAGTCCTCCAAGTGATCATGAGCAAACTGTAGACGAGCCTTGACATGACGCTTTGAAAGTAAAGGTACCTTATGGGCTCGTCTGGAACGGAGACCATTGCGGTGGAGTACGTTACTTATGGTATTGACTGAAACCAATGTCCCCACTGCCATGAGATCTTCCCGGAGCTCCTTCCTTGTTGTCCTTGGGTTAGCCTTGACTCTTCGGACAAGCCTGGCCTCGGCACGGGTGGAAACTTTCAAAGGCTGTCCAGGCCGTGGAAGGCTAACAGTAGTTCCATAAGCCTTCCACTTCCAGATGATGCTCCCAACAGTGGAGACAGGTAAGCCCAACTCCTTGGAAAGGGTTTTGTACCCCTTGCCAGCCTTGTGACCCTCCACGATCTTGTCTCTGATGGCCTTGGAATGCTCCTTTGTCTTTCCCATGTTGACCATGTATGAGTGCTGTTCACAAGTTTGGGGAGGGTCTTAATTAGTCAGAAAAGGCTGGAAAAAGAGATAATTAATCCAAACACGTGAAGCTCATTGTTCTTTGTGCCTGAAATACTTCTTAATACTTTAGGGGAACCAAACAGAATTCTTGTGGTTTGAGGGGTTGAATAATAAATGACCCTCTGAATAAACTTTTCACAATTTAAAAAAAAAAAGAAATAACATTCTTTTTTGCTGCAGTGCATTTCACACTTCCAGGCTGATCTACAGTCCAAATGTCACAATGCCAAGTTATTCCGAATGTGTAAACCTGCTAAATCTGCAGGGGGTTGAATACTACTTGTAGGCACTGTATGCCTGTTGATATTGCAGAAAGTAATTTTGCAAATATTCTTCATTAAACATATTTGGTTGTATTGTGTATAGAGCTCTTTTGCACATCTAAGGGGTACTTTGCACGTTGCGACATCGCTACTGCAATATTGTCGGGGTCAAATCGAAAGTGATGCACATCCGGCACCAGTAACGATGTCACAACATGTAAAGCCTAGATGCGCCGATTTACGATCGCAAAAGCGTTGTAAATCGGCGATCTGTGTAGCGTCGGTCAGTTCCATAATTTCGGAACGACCGAAGTTACGATGTTGTTCCTTGTTCCTGCGGCAGCATACATCGCTGTGTGTGAAGCCGCAGGAGCAAGGAACATCTCCTTACCTGCCTCCACCGGCTATGCGGAAGGAAGGAGGTGGGCGGGATGTTACGCCCCGCTTCATCTCCGCCCCTCCACTTCTATTGGCCGCCTGCCGTGTGACGTCGCTATCACGCCACACAACCCGCCCCCTTAGGAAGGAGGCGGGTCGCCGGCCAGAGCGACGTCGCAGGGCAGGTAAGTACGTGTGAAGCTGCCGTAGCGATAATGTTCGCTACGGCAGTTATCACAAGATATCGCATGTGCGATGGGGGCAGGTACTATCGCACTCGGCATCGCTACCATCGGCTAGCGATGTTGCAGCGTGCAAAGTACCCCTAAGAGTAATTGTGGTGAGGGCAGCGCTAGGATGTGGGCAGTGACTCTTCTCATATTGGTGGTCTCCAGTGGCATAGCTCGAAATCTCCATCACAGCCCCCAACTGAGTCCTCCTAGGCTTCAGGACTGAAAAATGACTCTATCCTCCTAACATATGATATTAATACAAATTTATATTAAGCAAATGCTGTAAAATTCATTAAAGAGGACTTGCCAGCATGTCAAGTGTTCTGTTTTTTACTCTTATTTAATTCCTACTGCTTCCCTGAATATTCCACTTTTTATTGTTTTAAAATCAGCCATACAGTTCAGTGATATGGGCCTTTATAGTTAGTGCTAATTTTTACAAAAGGGCATGTCTCACAGCTTAAGAATGCAGTGCAGCCTAAAGACACGCCCCCGAGGAGCCTGAAAAATGGAATACTCAGGCAAGCTGTGTGAATAAAGTAGGAGCAAAAACTGGCTACTTGTGACCTCATGACAGATCCTCTTACATAATAAGTAATTTTTTTAGTGAACCACCATACATCCAAAATTCCTACAACATATTTTGCCACTCCTTTTAATTTTTTGGTTTCATCACTGCCGGGGATAGAAACAAATCCGAGAGCAACACACAGGAAGGGGGAAGGAATGCCTTATAGCTAGGGAATGGGGGAAGTGGTGACCCCTGACTACAACCTGCAGCTCACCCTCACAGTCCTAACAGACACTATACAGGTTCGGCACCTGTCGCCGAGCTGGAATAGCTGGCGTCCTACCTTACCCTGGCAAATGGGCCCTAAATAAGCATGGGTATGAGCGCTAAGTCAACACCACTAACACTAAAGGAAGACACAAGGGAACAATACAGGGGAAACACAACTGCAATCAACAGAGCTCTGGTAGATAGCAAAAGACAAAACACTTATCTGAGCTGCAGCAACTACAGGAGTCTGGAGCAACAGAGCAACACAACTTCTTCACAGCTTAGTCAGGAACAAAATATAAACCGCACCCAAATATCCCCAGAGTGAGGTTTATAAAGGGAGTCAGAGGCTGACAACAGAGAGGAAAAACTGACAGTTTCCCAGGGTCATAGAGTCCGCAGCTGCAGAAACAGGGAGCTGTCAGATAACAACATGTGCTGCCAATCTCTGGGATTTTCTGACACTCGATGCCACAGGATTGTCAGCCGACCTTGACAAATCCATGATAGGTCTTTACAACGGGCCACGTTTCACGGCTTTAGAATGCAGTGCAGCCTACAGACACACCCCCGAGGAGCCTTTGAGCAACACCTCATTAGTCAATATGCTAAAAATTAACAGCAGATAAAAAGGCCCATATCTCTGGGACTGTATGGCGGATTTTAAAACAACAAAAAATGAAATACTCATGGGAGCAGTGTGAATGAAATAAAAACAAAACTGGTTGCTTCCGACCTCGTGACAAATCCTCTTTAAATAAGGCACCACAATATTTTTTTTCTTTCCTGGAATGTTTTAAACAGCCATTCAGCCATCTATTTACATGCCAAAATTCCTACACCATGTATTTCTTTATCGTTCCTATGGGAGACCCAGACCATGGGGTGTATAGCTACTGCCTCCGGAGGACACACAAAGTTACTACACTCAAAACGTGTAGCTCCTCCCTCCCAGTATATACACCCCCTGCTAGCCAGTCCTAGCCAGTTTCATGCTTTGTGTCAGGAGGATCACACACACACATGCATCCTTTTTTGATTTTCATTTTTTCTACAGATTTGGAAGAAAAGCGGGTCCACTGGACCCCCGGCATGTCCCTTCACACCCCCCTGGCGGCGGTGCTGTTAAGGTTGATTCAGGGCAAGAGCCCTTCATGCCGCGCTCCTTCACCATCCCATGCTGGGGCTCTGGCTTGAAGTGGGAGCCAACACGGTTCTCACTGCTTTGCAGGAGACCGGCCTCCATCCGCAGCCCTTTGACAGGACCCTGCTGGACGGAGCACTGGACCCCCACCCCACCCAGGGACTGGACCCTGCGTCTCAAAGCTAAGTATAGAGACGTTATTCAGAGGGTCCTTCTGCAATGTGGGGCACTTTATTAGGGGGACAGTGTTTGACTTTGATAATGCTGCTTTTACTGTGTTTCCGGCCGGTTCCACTGTTTTTTTCTGTGTACCGCGCCGATGATGCCTGATTTTCGGCCGCATGTTTAACTCTAGGCCCCGGCTTCAGCCGCGGCCTAGTTTCGTCTCGTTCCCCTGCATGTCAGTCATGCAGGGGGACGCTGCAGCGCCGCCCAACCGCCGCTCTGCACAGGGGAGGACACTCCTTGTTGAGGAGATGATTCCCTCCCCTGTACATTTCTTAGCCCTCCGATTCCCGTTCCTGGGTTAACCCCCGCCCTCCCCCCTCACTCTAGCGCCATTTTCTCAGCGTTCTTAGTACGCTGATCGGCGCTGGCTGCTCTGCAGTGCAGAGGGAGTGAATATCTGGCTGGGGGTCCAGGCTTGGAACCTGGGGGGGCACTCACAATAGCGGCCTGACAAGTCACAACCTCTGGTTGTGCACTTTTATATACTATCAGGGCATTGTGAAGGAGTTAATTCTTTATTATAGAACCTCCTCCTCAGCAGCATGTCTCACTAGGAGCAAAGCTCCAAGGCTGTACACTACATGTTCTGCATGTAGGCTCATATTGCCTGAACCGGCACAGACCCATACTGTAATGGTTCTTAGGTGGTGGTGCCTCAGCCTGGAGTCTCCCCAGGCTGAACCCCTGTCTTGTGTTTTCTAGACATTCTAGACAGAGCCCCCCCACCTCTGCAGCAGGTCTCACAGAGCGAGGCTGCAGGCTGTTTTTTATTATCCACTGCTGGTAGTCTCGTACGGCTGTACCGAGCTCATAACCGCTGTGGCCCCTCAGCTTGGAGGCTCATGCATGGTCCCTCCAGCTGCTCCGGGTTCGGTGGCTGACCCCTGGGGGAATCTCTTTTTCCAGGGGTCGGCTGTCCCGGCATCCGCTGAGCATGCAACCCCCTTCTCAGGGCGTTTTCTGCTTGCTCAGCAAAGCTCACAGACCCCGTCCTCCTGACAGGGAGACGCAGGGTCCCCTGTCCTCCCCGTCCCGCAGCTCCGATACGAGCTGACTCACTGGACGAGGAGGATGTCTCTATCAGGGGCTCGGACGCTGCTTTACGTACTTTGATCCGTCCGTAGATGACGGGGATGCGAATGATTAGATTGCGTCCATTATACTTGTATTGGACCTCCATCCGCCTGTATCAGGGGAGTATTCCCCGCTGGCAAAAAGGCATCAGTATACCTTTAACAAGACGAGGAGTGTGTTCCTTAACCACTCCAGTTTTCAGCCCGCTGCGTCCAAGCCCGCAGCCTGTCCTGCAGATCCCACAGCGGGGTTCTGCTGCCTGTCTCCCCCTCCCATCAGAGGTGGTCAAGGAGTGTACTCATTCGCCAAGCGTGGCCACTCCGGTGTCCAGACTTTCAGCCCGGATAGTTGTATCAGTGGCTGACGGCACCTCTATAAGGATCCCACGGTACATTAATTTTGTAC
Source organism: Anomaloglossus baeobatrachus (assembly GCF_048569485.1). Taxonomy (NCBI): domain Eukaryota; kingdom Metazoa; phylum Chordata; class Amphibia; order Anura; family Aromobatidae; genus Anomaloglossus; species Anomaloglossus baeobatrachus. Next base: position 30,114,631 of record NC_134354.1, on the reverse strand, counting down.
TGGACCTCAATCCGCCGGAGTTACCTTATCTAGGTGAACACAACGTGTGTTCCTTAACCACTCCAGTTTTCAGGCCCCTGTGACCAGCCCAGGGTCTGCTCTGACAGTCGCTTCCCATGAAGCGTGATTCTGAGGACTGGGTTTCCCCCGTCCACCAATGGTGGTCAAGAGGTGGGCTCATTCACCTCAGGTGGCTCAGCCCGGACCGTTATGTCAGTGGCTGATGGCTCCTCAGAGGAGATGCATTCCCTCACAGGGACTCTATGCCCAAGATGGTTGCCTGAACTTCCAGACTTCAGTCTTTCCATCCTCTGCCAAGTCTGCCATGCTGGACACCGCACAGCAGTGGTTTTGGCTACTTTCCTCGCTATCCGCAGGTGTGGCTTCGGCAATGGAAGGCAGATGCCTCTATAGAGGTTCCTTGCTGGGCTCCCCTTTGGTGGGACCAGTCTCTTCGGAACCAACTAGATGAAATTTAGGAAGCTCTCGGCGACGAGAGTTCTTCCTTGCCACAAACCTAAACCAGGGCAGGAATCAGTTGAGGTTTCGGTGGTTTCCGTTCCTCCTTCTGATCGTCCTCTAGCTCGGCCTTAGTTCATAGAACCAAATGGCTTGAAGCTGCGTCTTCAGAAGACCGCAGGAGATGCTACCACGGAGTCAGCTTCCTCCGAGCTATCTGGCCACGCCAACCACCTCCTTGGTCGGTGACAGGCTCTCTCCACTTGGCGACGTATGGTTCTACCACGTCTCCGTTCAGTGGGGGCGAGTTTATATCTCCCATGGCTACAGGATGGAATTCTGTCCACCCGCCAAACAGATTTTTTCTGTCAACTCCTCCCGGCTCCAAGGCCGCCGCCTTCTCACAGGCCGTGGCATTTCTTGCAGGCCAACGGAGTAATTGTTCCGGTTCCCGACTGGGAACGGTTCTGAGATTTTTGCTTAAATCTATTTCTAGTCCCCGAAGAGGGCGGTGCCTTCCGACCTGGATCTTTAGCTTTTCAAGCATGGTCAGGTGTGGCGTTTTCACATGGAGTCTCGGTCTTGTTCCGTGTGTTTTTCACCGGATCAATCAAGAACCCAAGGAGATTCCCTAGCAGCCATCGGCATCAGGGATGCCTTTCGGCAAGGGTCAATCGCAGTTTCACACCAGCGTTGACTACGTTTTGCCATCGGAGTGGTCCAATTCGTGGCTCTTCCCTTGGGGTTAGCCACGGCCCCTCGAGTATTCTCCTTGGGGCTGCTGTGATCAGGGTCCTGCACCCCTAGGGATTGGCAGTGATCGTTTGCCCTGGACGGTTTTCTTCTCGGGGTTTCATCCAGTGCAGACTCTTAGTAGAGTACTTCGCTTACTCTCGCCACTCTAATCTATTCGGGTGGCTTGTCATTCTGTCCAGGTCCACTCTGACTTCGCACCAGAGGTTTTCAGGGACGCAATTCGAGACTCTGTCGGCACTTGTGAAGCTGCTCTTAGTCGATCAGTAGTCCCTCCGCTGGCGGTCGACGTCGTTCTATCAGACACCAAATAAGGTGCTGGTCAGACGGTGGCGTCAATGGAAGCGATTCCTTGCCCAGTTTCTCCTGCGTCCTCTGAGACTGGAGGGTTTCCGCTGTACACGCGACCTCCCTCCTTCTCGGAGTGGTGGCTTCGCCACTGACCAGGGGCTCGTTGCAGTGGTGGTTTCGGCCACTCTGTCTCAGGGATGCTCCTTCCTGGCCCCGTCCCGGGTGATCCTCACCAGGGTGCTGGTCTTTCCGCCTTGGGAGCAGTATATCTCCACCGTGGAGCGCAGGGCGCTTGGACTCTGTCCGAATCAGCCCTCTGGTTCAATGTGCTGGAAATCAGAGCTGTATTTCTAGCTCTCTAAGCCTTCACCATCTGTTGGCGGCTAGGCACATTCGAGTCCAGTCGGACAACGTGACAGCGTTTTCCTACATCAACTTCCAGGGCGGGACATTCAGCCGTCTGGCAATCTTGGCGGCTCATCATTCTTCAGTGGACAAGGGACTCCTAGTCCACCATATCCGCAGCCCACATCCTAGATGTTAAAACTGCGAGGCACACTATTTCAGCTGTCCAACCGTGGTCCACAATCCTCAGGTTTTGCGGTAGGCACACTGGTTCATGTTTGATCCCAGCTTCGTCTCTACCTCTTGCCCAGAGTCCTGCGCAAGATCAGTTAAGGGGGCCGTCGGGTCATTCTCATTCTCCAGACTGACCCAGGCAGGCTTGGTACCCTGACCTGCTCCTTCTGTCCGTTGGGTTGCCATGGCATCTTCCGGACCGTTCAGACCTTTTCTCAAAAGGGTCCGTTTTTTCCGTCAGAATTCTGGATTCTCAGATTGACGGCGTAGCTCTTGAGTCCTGGATCTTGGCGACTTCTGGTATCCTTCCTGAAGTCATCTCCGCTATGACTCGAGCTTCAAAGTGTCCTTTGACCTTTTTAGCTTTGCCGACCCTCCTGTCTCTTTCACAGTCCGGTTTACAGCTAGGACTATCCCTCATTAAGGGACAGGTCTCGGCTCTGTCAGTATGTGCCAGCGGCGTATCGTCCGGCTGGCTCCGGTGCGCTCCTTTCAGGGCGCATCTCACATTATTCTGCCTTTCCTGCGGCCTATGGAGCCCTGGGACCTTAATCCGGTCCTCTCGGTTCCCGGAAACCCCCCTTTGCGCCTCTTAGGGAGGTTTCTTTGTTTCATCTTTCACAGAAAGTAGTCTTCTAGTGGCTATAATTTCCCGCCAGAGAGTTCTGGCTGTACTCTCTCGGAGTCACCCCCTTCTTGGCCTTTTGCATCAAGACAAGGTGGTCTCCGTCCGACTCCGGACTTTTTTCCCTGAGGTGGTTACTGCTTCCACCTTATCCGGGGCAATTTTCCTGCCTTCCTTTTGTCCGGCTCCTGTTCATCGCTTGAGAAAGCGTTGCATATCCTGGATCTGGTGCGGGCGCTCCGGATCTATGTGTCTTGCACCGCCGTTATTAGGCAGTGCACCTCTCTCTGGTGCTGACCGCTAGTCAGCGTAGCGGTCTCTCGGCATCTAAGCCGACCCTGGTTCGTTGGCTTAGGTCGGCCATTTCCGAGGCCCAACAAGTGTACTCAAGTGCCTTCCCCGCCGGGGATCAGAGCACATTTGATCAGACCTGTCGGTGCCTTTTGGGCTTTCAGGCTCCAGGCTACGGCTCAGTAGGTCTGTCAGACTGCAGCTCGAATTAGTCTGCATACTTTTTTCGAAGCTCTATCCAAGGCATGCTTATGCTTTGGCAGACGCGGGCTTAGGCAGACGCATCTTTCAGGCGTCTGTCGCCCATTTGTGAAGTTAGGTTTTGCCTGCTTCTCAGTTGTCTGTTTATTCCCACCCATGGACTGCTTTGGAACGTCCCATGGTCTGGGTCTCCCATAGAAACGATAAAGAAAAAGAGAATTTTGTTTACTTACCGTAAATTCTTTTTCTTATAGTTCCGTCATGGGAGACCCAGCACTCTCCCTATTGCCTGTTGGCAGGTTTCTTGTTCCGGTGTCTTCACCGGCTGTTATTGTTGTAGACAGAGGTTCCGGTTCTTCCGGTTTTTACTCTGTCTCTTCTTGTGGGTGGATGTCCTCCTTCAGCTTTTGCACTAAACTGGCTAGGACTGGCTAGCAGGGGGTGTATATACTGGGAGGGAGGAGCTACACGTTTTGAGTGTAGTAACTTTGTGTGTCCTCCGGAGGCAGTAGCTATACACCCCATGGTCTGGGTCTCCCATGACGGAACTATAAGAAAAAGAATTTACGGTAAGTAAACAAAATTCTCTTTTTTGCCACATTTATTCCTATAAATACCATCAGCACTTGCTTCTTAGCCAGCGCTAGCTCCAACCAGTAGAACGACCTAGTGCTGTTTTAGTCCACCAATTCCACTTTACCTTCAACAGTGGATGCTACAAAAACAAAAATTATTGTTTGCAACATATCGATAATTTGTGTGTGAAAAAAGTGAACAAATTTAATGTTCTAGTATGTGGATGGAAAGATCCTTTAATATTAAGTACAATTCTGCTTACTCTATAAATGGGGTGCACAACATTTAATTGATACATTTCCTTTTTATTTCTCTAGAACTCATTCAAAAATGTTTTAAAGATGTAGCGTCCAAATGTTTTGCACAGTTCGAAAATCTTTACTTCGCTGCCACGGTAAGGTTTATATAAATTTTGTAGTCTACATTATAGGGGTTTTCTGGGCCTGTCATAAGTTTCTACAATCGCTTAATGTGACAACAGATTGACGAATCCTAACAGTGTGTAATATGCGCACAGTCAGGAACTCCCTGAATTGCCTGATCGATTGGCTCTCACGTGTCCTCCTTTATGTCATTTGCATACCAGCGCTCATGTGCCTACTAGTAACTTTTCCTGCTTCTCTCAATATTCTATGGAAATGAATTAATGAACTGGTAATATAGGGAAGTCTTTACAGTCTGTATATTGTATACTGTTAAGAGTCAACAATCTAATGTCACGTACAGTGACTGCAGTCATTTCGATTCCTTTTTAGTGATAAGCGGACTCGCAGATAACCGTGACCGGCGGGTCCCTGTTTCTGGTTGTTAAAACCCGGATCCGGTCTGGATTCCGGTCCCCATATGAGTCTATGGGGACCAGAATCTGGCAATTAAAAGTGTTGGTAGAAAGGATAGGAGTGCGCGCGCTGTACTTACCACTGCTGTACACTGTTTCCAGGCCACGTATTCACTTCAGGGGCTGCTCATTACCTTCTTTGCATATGCACTGCTTTCCACGCCCACTGGCCGTCTTAGCGTCTGTGATTGGTTGCAGTCAGACGTGCCCCCAGACTGTGTGACAGAGTCTGCCTGCAACTAATCACAGGCAGTGTCTGTGGATCTATACTATATAGTACAGTAAAAATAAAAAAATATTTGGAGTAGGGTCCCCCATATGATACCCAGCACACATAAAGCATACAGATGAAGCCCCTAGTCGTGCGCATATCTTGGCTGTGTATCAAAGTTAATTTTTAAAAACAGTGTGCTGTTCCTCCAAATTTGATACCCAGCCATGATAAGGTCTGACAGCTGGGTAGGTATTCTCAGGCTGGGGAGACCGATATTATTGGGAACCCCCCTAGCCTAAAAATAGCAGACTGCAACCACCCCGATATTGTCGCATTTGTGGCGCCCCTGACCTGGTCAGGCACCACTGAGTACTGCACTCATGCTGAGTGAGTACAATACAGGTAAACCTGAAGGCTGACCAGGGTATGGACACACAGGCACACAGTAACCAGGTCTCCCACATTGACCTTTGAAGGGACCCCTGGGAAATCCAGGAGGGGGCGTGGCATCCATCTCCACTTCAAGGGGTGTGGTTGAGAGGCTGGTTGCTAAGTTGCGGGAGGCAGGCACAGTGGGGAGAGGAGTAGTGAGCCAGTCTGAAGTGGAGAGCACAGTGTGCAGACATGTAGGACACACTAGTCAGACACCACAGGTGTAGTGACTGCTGGCGGGGGAGAAAGGGCTACCTGGTAGTGCCGCCCGAAAACCACCTGAGACCGGAGTGCAGAAAGGTGGCTGAGTACGGGGACTGCCAGTAGACCCTGCCCGCACGGGGTTACAGGTCCCCAGAGCAGGAACCTATTTACTAGGCCTGCTAAACCTGCAGGTGAGGGCACTTCTTGCCCTTCACCAAACCACCACAGAGTCCAGAGCCACGTAGCAACGAGAGGGCCCATAGATCACAAGAGGCAAGCAGCCGGAGTGACCTGGTCCAGGCTACAAGCAAACGGGCCGAAAAAGGGGAGAACAGGCGCAGGTGACTTCCCTGGGTGACCCCGTAGGACTTCAAGTCTGGGTCACCACAAACAACAGAGGGCTAGGAAGGCGAGTCGATAGTCACCCCTGGATCAGCCTGAAGGTACCTGGTTCTTCTGCAGTCTATCATAGCATCGCCCGGGTCAACTCACCCTTGCCATCTGAAGTGAGTAAAACCCCTGAAAGACATTACTGGACTGTGTGTGAATTAATCTGCGACCTGCTGCACTACACTCCTACACCGGGCCCTTGGGCCAGCCTCACTCTCGGGAGGCCACAACAATTGACTGCATCTAACACCAGCCCCAGGCGTCCCCCAAACTGCAGTGGCGGTCACCCCCTGACCGCAATACCGAGAGTGGCGTCACGAATCCCTATTGAAGTCAACGCACCCGTGACCTGAAGATTCCAGCATTATTGCGTCCCCGAACAGGATCACCACTCCTGGGGCGTCACAACTTCATTTGATGCGACATTCCTGGTGCTTTACCCAGCTCCTCCCGATTGCCCTGGTGCGGTGGCAATCAGGGTAATATCAGGGGTTAATAACAGCGCACAACTGTCATTAAGCCCAAAATTAATGATGGGTAGAGGTGTATGAGACCCCAATCACTAATCTTATAAGTAAAAAGAAATAAAAACAAACTCAGAAAAAAATCGTTTATTTGAAATGAAATACTGCACCCTCTTTCCCCCACTTTATTAACTCCAAAAAGACCCTTGGAGGTCTGCAGTAACTCACACGATATCCCGGCTCTGCTGTACAGTGGTCGGGGAGTGCAGGCAGTCTATCACTACCCGGTTTAATATTTGCACTGTCTTTTCTTTCTTGTTCCAAGGATAAAATCGAAGATATTTCTCACAAGCAGAAAAAAGATGCCGAGGTGACAATCACTTTACAATTCAAAATGGAGAAAATCATTCATTGTCAGGACACTCTGTACTGTGAGGCCTTGTCAGCTGTAAGAGCTGCAGAGAAAGGTAAAGTCCCGCATGACCAAAGGCAGCTGTCAATGAGTGAACTCTCCTGCCATCTGGAGGCTTACTTTAAGGTGAGTTACTAGTACAGAACTATATAGTATAGTATAGTATACAACTATCAGTACAGCCGAAGGACTCACAGTTCATTTCTTAGAATTCTTGGCAGCCAGACTGGCTTGCAAAGTCTCCTTAAAGAGAATAGTGTTCCCCCGTGGTCCCCACATAGCTTTCTCATGAGCCAGATCAGACACCCCCATACTTTGCACTGACGAGGGGCAAGCACCCCGAAACACCGTGTCTGCAAATTGGGATTCTGATCTGGCTTATATATCCTGAGTCATATTGCAAAGGATTGTTAAAAATCCACTTGTGACTTTTAGGATCGCTACTTCCAATAGGTGGCGCTGCGCTAGAGTTTGTCTCCTTTACTGGAGAGACAATTAGAAATGTCAAAAATTGGAAAATCTGTAGCTTATAGAGTACATAGAAGATCTGTGTTACACTCACCGAAGGGCGGCAAGTGTCCGGGGGTGGACCCACTGGACCGTGCACTGGACTCCCCTGAAGAAGCGACCAGCAGCGAACCCCTATACAGGGACTGTGCGGCGCATCCGATAGAAGGCCTAAATGCACGGCAGCCAGGGACCAGAGGGGGCAGTCTCTTATGGACAGATATAATCACAATGTCCAATACAGGAGCTCGAGATATAGCGGCTTCAAGGTGAAGGCAGAGACGAGACAGCACCTTGGTGAAGGCTCAGGTGAGGTGACAATCAAGAGATGGCTCAGACAGACGGCACTGCAGTAAAAGCTATGACGGCACACAGGCGATGAAGGTGAGGAGACTCTAGGACGAGACAGGTTTGTAACTAGGGACAGGTACAGGGACCAGACAAAATAACAACCGGAGACCTGAACAATAGCAAGGCGCTGCTGGCAACGTTGCTCAGGCGCCTCCTGTCAGGGGAGGCAGGCTAAAATACCTTTTAGGTAACAGGTGACCTCTCGGGTCACTTCCAAGTAATGGGACGCTACCACTTTAAGAAAGGGGCATGGCCTCCCACACCCTATGAGCACTTACTAAAGTCCTGCGTGTGGCCTGGAAGCAGAAAGAGGCTGCAGTAGACTCTGGTACAGTAGCAGAGTGCACGACCCAGGAGTGTGAGAAGACCGCGGCAGGACCTGTAGCAGGAGAGGAGGCTGCAGAGCATCAGGGCAGGTGAGAGGAAGGATGCCACCACCTGGGCCTGGCGGGGATGGGTGCTACAATCTGTCAGCTCTCCTGTGTGGTGTAGTATATAGAGGATCTGTCAGCTCTCCTGTGTGGTGTAGTATATAGAGGATCTGTCAGCTCTCCTGTGTGGTGTAGTATATAGAGGATGTGTCAGCTCTCCTGTGTAGTATATAGAGGATCTGTCAGTTCTCCTGTGTGGTGTAGTATATAGAGGATCTGTCAGCTCTCCTGTGTGGTGTAGTATATAGAGGATCTGTCAGCTCTCCTGTGTGGTGTAGTATATAGAGGATCTGTCAGCTCTCCTGTGTGGTGTAGTATATAGAGGATGTGTCAGCTCTCCTGTGTAGTATATAGAGGATCTGTCAGCTCTCCTGTGTGGTGTAATATATAGAGGATGTGTCAGCTCTCCTGTGTGGTGTAGTATATAGAGGATGTGTCAGCTCTCCTGTGTAGTATATAGAGGATCTGTCAGTTCTCCTGTGTGGTGTAGTATATAGAGGTTCTGTCAGCTCTCCTGTGTGGTGTAGTATATAGAGGATGTGTCAGCTCTCCTGTGTGGTGTAGTATATAGAGGATCTGTCAGCTCTCCTGTGTGGTGTAGTATATAGAGGATGTGTCAGCTCTCCTGTGTGGTGTAGTATATAGAGGATCTGTCAGCTCTCCTGTGTGGTGTAGTATATAGAGGATGTGTTAGCTCTCCTGTGTGGTGTAGTATATAGAGGATCTGTCAGCTCTCCTGTGTGGTGTAGTATATAGAGGTTCTGTCAGCTCTCCTGTGTGGTGTAGTATATAGAGGATGTGTCAGCTCTCCTGTGTGGTGTAGTATATAGAGGATCTGTCAGCTCTCCTGTGTGGTGTAGTATATAGAGGATGTGTTAGCTCTCCTGTGTGGTGTAGTATATAGAGGATCTGTCAGCTCTCCTGTGTGGTGTAGTATATAGAGGATGTGTTAGCTCTCCTGTGTGGTGTAGTATATAGAGGATCTGTCAGCTCTCCTGTGTGGTGTAGTATATAGAGGATCTTTCAGCTCTCCTGTGTGGTGTAGTATATAGAGGATCTGTCAGCTCTCCTGTGTGGTGTAGTATATAGAGGATCTGTCAGCTCTCCTGTGTGGTGCAGTATATAGAGGATCTTTCAGCTCTCCTGTGTGGTGTAGTATATAGAGGATCTGTCAGCTCTCCTGTGTGGTGTAGTATATAGAGGATCTGTCAGCTCTCCTGTGTGGTGTAGTATATAGAGGATCTTTCAGCTCTCCTGTGTGGTGTAGTATATAGAGGATCTTTCAGCTCTCCTGTGTGGTGTAGTATATAGAGGATCTTTCAGCTCTCCTGTGTGGTGTAGTATATAGAGGATCTTTCAGCTCTCCTGTGTGGTGTAGTATATAGAGGATGTGTCAGCTCTCCTGTGTGGTGTAGTATATAGAGGATCTGGCAGCTCTCCTGTGTGGTGTAGTATATAGAGGATCTGTCAGCTCTCCGGTGTGGTGTAGTATATAGAGGATCTGTCAGCTCTCCTGTGTGGTGTAGTATATAGAGGATCTGTCAGCTCTCCTGTGTGGTGTAGTATATAGAGGATGTGTCAGCTCTCCTGTGTGGTGTAGTATATAGAGGATGTGTCAGATCTCCTGTCTGGTGTAGTATATAGAGGATGTGTCAGCTCTCCTGTGTGGTGTAGTATATAGAGGAACTGTCAGCTCTCCTGTGTGGTGTAATATATAGAGGATGTGTCAGCTCTCCTGTGTGGTGTAGTATAGAGAGGATCTGTCAGCTCTCCTGTGTGGTGTAGTATATAGAGGATCTGTCAGCTCTCCTGTGTGGTGTAGTATATAGAGGATTTGTCAGCTCTCCTGTGTGGTGTAGTATATAGAGGAACTGTCAGCTCTCCTGTGTGGTGTAATATATAGAGGATGTGTCAGCTCTCCTGTGTGGTGTAGTATAGAGAGGATCTGTCAGCTCTCCTGTGTGGTGTAGTATATAGAGGATCTGTCAGCTCTCCTGTGTGGTGTAGTATATAGAGGATGTGTCAGCTCTCCTGTGTGGTGTAGTATATAGAGGTTCTGTCAGCTCTCCTGTGTGGTGTAGTATATAGAGGATGTGTCAGCTCTCCTGTGTGGTGCAGTATATAGAGGATCTGTCAGCTCTCCTGTGTGGTGTAGTATATAGAGGATCTGTCAGCTCTCCTGTGTGGTGTAGTATATAGAGGATCTGTCAGCTCTCCTGTGTGGTGTAGTATATAGAGGATGTGTCAGATCTCCTGTGTGGTGTAGTATATAGAGGATCTGTCAGCTCTCCTGTGTGGTGTAGTATATAGAGGATCTGTCAGCTCTCCTGTGTGGTGTAGTATATAGAGGATCTGTCAGCTCTCCTGTGTGGTGTAGTATATAGAGGATCTGTCAGCTCTCCTGTGTGGTGCAGTATATAGAGGATCTGTCAGCTCTCCTGTGTGGTGCAGTATATAGAGGATCTGTCAGCTCTCCTGTGTAGTATATAGAGGATCTGTCAGCTTTGGCATGTGTAGGGTATATTCTCATTTATCCTACTGTTGTGATATTAGAACTGTCTGTTCTTTTAGTGACTCCTTGCTTGTTTTTCTCCTGTTCCCTGTCTCATTTCACTGTGCAGAGTTGGAAGCTGCAGCTGCATCTCCCTCCTCTCCCCTCCTCCCTGTTTATTAAATCTGTTTATTATATTATTAAATCTGCTAAAATTGGAATTCATTTGTATAAGGCCAGTAAGTTGTTGTTTTTTTGTTTTGTTTTTTTAATATTTGGTCTTTCTTTCTCTTCCAGAACACGACCACTCGTTTGGCTAATCAGGTCCCTCTGATTATCCAGCACTTCATCCTACATGAGCTTAAGGACCAATTACAAAATGAAATGATCCGACTTCTGGAAGAGCGAAACAAGACGGACCTGCTAGAGGAAAGGGACGGCCTGTCCGGAGATAGACAGAGGCTGAAGGACCAGATTCAGCGGCTCAAGCTGGCCCGGGAACGCTTACAAAAATTTTGAATTAATAATGAAAAAAAAATGAATTTCTCTGAATTTTTTTTTTTAAATTTGCATTATTTTACATGAATATATTCTTAGAATTACATGAGTTAGAGGTAAAAGCTCACCCTACTTACAAAAAAAAAACAAACAAAAAAATGCCTAATGTGGTCAAAACACCCCCCTTCCCCCAAAACCCAATATCTGTCCTCATTTATAGGATCCTTGTAGCTGTTGCGTAGTCTTGGCCGATTCCGGCACCATTAGCACTGCCCCAGCCCAGCTCCCATTTTCCGCGCTAAAGAGCAGCACCAAAGGATTAGTCGGGGAGGAACAGTTTTTTACAGTTCAAGCTGGGACAGAATTTTTTATAATTTTAATTATATAATTTAAGCAGAAGCCTTTTTTTTTAAGTTTTTGGTTATTTGCTGGGTGTAACGGCAAGCCACCCACTAAGCAGGACCCCGAAGTACCCCGAAACCCTTTAACCCCTATACAAGGATCTGGATTACTGCAGGGTCCAGGGGTTCACTGCCTAAGGTAGGCTGCAGTCCAAAGACGGGGATAGTCGCCAGGCAGGGTTAAAACTAGAACGTCAGCAAGGTACAAAATAGGAAGGCAAGGATAATGTCCAGAAAATAGGCCGAGGTCAAACCGAGATGTCAGGCGAGGTACAAAAGAGCAAGCAGGAGGAATGTCCGAAAAACAGGCTGAGGTCTAAACCAGATGTCAGGCGAAGTACATAAGAGCAAGCAGGAGGAAAGTCCGAAAAACAGGCCGAGGTCAAAACCGGGATGTCAGGCGAGGTACATAAGAGCAAGCAGGAGGAATGTCCGAAAAACAGGCTGAGGTCTAAACCGAATGTCAGGCGAAGTACATAAGAGCAAGCAGGAGGAATGTTCGAAAAACAGGCCGAGGTCAAAACTGGGATGTCAGGCAAGGTGCATAAGAGCAAGCAGGAGGAATGTCCGAAAAACAGGCCGAGGTCAAAACTGGGATGTCAGGCGAAGTACATAAGAGCAAGCAGGAGGAATGTCCAAAAGACAGGCCGAGGTCAAAACTGGGATGTCAGGCAAGGTACATAAGAGCAAGCAGGAGGAATGTCCGAAAAACAGGCCGAAGTCAAAACTGGGATGTCAGGCAAGGTAAATAAGAGCAAGCAGGAGGAATGTCCGAAAAACAGGCCGAAGTCATAACCGGGTTGTCAGGCGAGGTACAATACAGCAGGCAGGAGGGACGTCAATAAACAAAAGAGTTCATACGAGATATAAAGCAATCTGCACAGTACCAGGAAGGATGTAGCTCACAGCAACACAAGACTATATCTGGCAAAGATCCAAGAACACTGTAGGGTATAAAAAGGGGTGTGGTGCCTTCCCATAGGCTGGAGTAGGAGCTGATACTAGCTGGAAGGCACACACCCCTACAGTCAGTCAGCAGTACTGCAAGTTCCAGCCCGACGAAGCCTGGTGAATGTGCGGCGACTCCGCCCACCAGAGCCACTGGAACTGACTTCTATCCTATCACCAGCACTGCCTGCAGTGTGAGCAGAGCAGCGCCTGGTGACCGGAGCAGACGTCACGGGAGCAGGCCCTGGCGGAGACGTAACACTGGGGCTTAGCGGGAGTTGGTGGGGGCAACCATTTAGTAAAGTATGGCTTATTTTTTATTTTCTATCACAAGTAAATATGTGCCAATATTTATTAAGCGGTGGGCAATACATCTGGCGCATGTCGCTCCAATGTGTGTTTGTTTTTTTTTACTGGCGAATGAGCGCCAGCTTTTTTTTATTTATTTTTTTAAGCGTGATTTTGCATTACTGTTTGATTAGTTCTTTCTGCTAAGTCATCCCAGCGCCATAAGAATAAGATGCATATGTTAATAAATGTTTTTATTACTTCGCTCTCCCCTTCTCACTGAGCAAGTAAGCAAAAGCCAATTGTGATTTAAACAGATATATTGATATGATGACTGCACAGGGCAGGATAAAAATCTATGGAGGCCACAGGGCAAAGGAAGACTAGCTGACGCAAAGTGATTGGCAAAATAATATAACAATGTGGTGCATCAATAATTGCCGCCACGCTCTGCCTAAAGCCTCCTTCACATGTTCGTGTTTCTGGTACATGTGGTGCACATTTCCACATGGACACACGTAGACCCATTAAATTCAATGGGTTTGTGCACATGTCTGTGTTTTCACATGGGCCGTGTGTCTGTGTGCTCCATACGGCGACATGTCCATTTTCTGCCGGCAGCACGGGTGTGACATGGACTGTACACTGATGTGATCCATATGACATCAGTGTGACACATACCGGAGAAAACACGGGTCACATAAAAATAATAAATTTTTATACATCGCTGTCTCCAGCGCTGCTGTTGTTTCCGGGTCCTGCTCATTATGCCTCATGAATATTCACTGCACTGACTGCAGATTCGTAAGTAACAGCAGCACCGGAGACAGGCAAGTATACCAGCTCATGCTGTCCATGTGCTATCCGGATGTCAAATGGATAGCACACAAACACATGGACACATATGCGTACCTGCACCAAGGACCATGCAAAACGTTTTCAGAAAAGACTGACATAACTCTTAAAGGGAACCTGTCACCAGATTTTTACCTATTAAACTAAAAGAATCGCCTTCTGCGGCTCCTGGGCTGCATTCTATGAAGCTGCACTTTGGCCCTGTCTCCTATTCCAGACCCCAAAAATAAGTTTATAAAACCTGGCCGTTAGGTATGCTAATTATCTTGGTTGGCCAGATGGGCGGGCTTATTTTCTGCTCCTTTATCCCTCTCCTGCCGCTGATCGCCGTCCTCCTTTCTTGATGACGCTCTCCGTCATCCTCCTCGTTCGATTTTCAAATCTCGCGCCTGTGCAGTTAGGTCGGCTTGCGCAGGCGCAGTTCGCTCTGCCATATCGCGGCCAGAGCAGAAAACATAGCTGCCCTATCTCGCAACGGTGAGCTAATTGCGCACGCGCGAGATTATGGGTGGGTAAGAGCATGGCGCTGGTGAGGTCGGCGCTGTGCATGACCTCACCAGCGCAGCGCCATGCTCGTACCTGCCTATAATCTCACGCCTGCGCATTTAGCCCATCGGCGTGAGCGAGGGCAGCTGTTTTCTGCTCTGGCCGCGATATGGCAGAGCGAACTGCGCCTGTGCAAGCCGACCTAACTGCACAGGCGCGAGATTTGAAAATGTGACGAGAAAGATGATGACGGGCATCATCCCGTCAATCAAGGAAGGAGAACGGCAAGCAGCGGCAGGAGGGGGATAAAGGAGCAGAAGATGAGCCCGCCCATCTGGCCAACCAAGGTAATTAGCATACCTAACGGCCAGGTTTTCTAAAGTTATTTTCGGGGTCTGGAAGGGGAGACAGGGCCAAGGTGCAGCTTCATAGAATGCAGCTCAGGAGCTGCAGAAGGGGATTCCTTTAGTTTAATAGGGAAAAATCTGGTGACAGGTTCCCTTTAAGACTTTCCACAGCTTAAACCCTTTCCAATGTAGGACGTATTATTAGTACATCCCATGTCAGATCCCCAGATCTGGAGTGGGGTCAGGATCTGGACCCGCACTGTACCTTGCAGATGTCAGCTGTTTTATACAGCCTGTAAAGGGGGCTTTACACGCAACGACATCGCTAACGAGATGTCGTTGGGGTCACGGAATTCGTGATGCACATCCGGCCTCGTTAGCGACGTCGTTGCGAGTGAAACGTACGAACGACCGTTAACGATCAAAATTACTCACCTAATCGTTGATCGTTGACGCGTCGTTCTAATCCCAAATATCGTTGCTCGTTCTGGACGCAGGTTGTTGGTCGTTCCTGAGGCAGCACACGTCGCTACGTGTGACACCCCAGGAACGACGAACAACACTGTACCTGCGTCCTCCGGCAACGAGGTGGGCGTCACTTTCGGCTGCTCTCCGCCCCCCAGCTTCTATTGGGCGGCTGCCGTGTGATGTCGCTGTGACGTCGCACGAACCGCCCCCTTAGAAAGGAGGTGCTTCGCCGGCCACAGCGACATCGCTAGGCAGGTAAGTCCGTGTTACGAGGACTAACGATATTGTGTGGCACGGGCAGCGATTTGCCCGTGACGCACAAACGACAGGGGCGGGTACGCTCGCTAGCGATATCGTAGCGTGTAAAGCCCCCTTTACTTCAGCTCCCAATTGCAGCTGCATTTAAAAGCCACTGTCAATCACTCACATAGGCATTGCATGGCACGGTCAGTGTGCGTGTTCACCAACTGCCATCAGGTTCCACACAAAGCAGTTGAGCTGTCATGGTAGCTGGGGCCCTGCTAAAAGCCCCCATTGATGCCATCTTAGTTCTCCTTTGAAGCCCAGCCAGAGAGGGGACTTCATAGGAGAACATCATTTACCCCTTCATGGCCTTTGACGTATACTTACATCTAAGGTCGTTTCCCTGCCTTTGATGATTTTTTTTTTCAAATTTCAGAACTTTTCCAAAACTTAAAAAACAAATGATACAAGTTGGGCATCGCCGTAATCGTATATATCTGGAGAATCATGTCACCAGGTTACTTTTATAGAAAAACAAATACTATAAAAACTAAATGGAAAAACACAACATTTTGGCATTTTGGGTTGTTTTTCATCCCTTTTACGGCAGTTGGAATTTTATATTTTCCAATACATTGTACAATAAAGTGAATGTTGTCATTGAAAACTACAACATGTTCTGCAAGAAAGATGTAGGTGCCAGCAATTAGGAGGAGGACGTCGGGCTAGTGATGATCCTGCCACTCTTTTTGATCTACTTTGCTTATTCTATGATTTTTATTTTCTTGGTATCCCACAAATTCTTGATAAATCATTTTACGGTACACATAGAATAATTCTTGCAATTTTGCAGCAAAAAAAAGCTAATTATAGTATTACTTGCACAAATAATATTTAAATTGTTACGAAAATAATGCTAATATTGCTGAATCATTCACAAAAATATGTATTGTTGGATATTAACAAGGTTATGATGCATTAAAGAATACACTTTAACACCAATTTGTTTCATTTGTTCATTTGCTTCCTAAACGCAAAAGTTAAACTTTCTAAAAAGTTTTTCATAAAAAGATTTCTACCATAGCAGCTACTCTCCACCCAATAGCTCAGAGAGAACTGAAAATTACATATAGGGCCTACGGATGTGAACACTTCGGAAAACAAATCATATAATGGTCAGAAATTGGGTTATTCCTTATGTGCACACACTTTATAGAGAACGTAGGGAAAAACCTGCAGATGTGTCTTTATAGCGAGTGGAAGAAAAAACCTGCAGATGTGTCTTTATAGAGAGAAATGGAAAAACCTGCAGATGTGTCTTTATAGAGAGTGGATGTAAAACTCTGCAGATGTGTCTTTATAGAGAGAAATGGAAAAACCTGCAGATGTGTCTTTATAGAGAGAAATGAAAAAACCTGCAGATGTGTCTTTATAGAGAGAAATGGAAAAACCTGCAGATGTGTCTTTATAGAGAGAAATGGAAAAACCTGCAGATGTGTCTTTATAGAGAGAAATGGAAAAACCTGCAGATGTGTCTTTATAGAGAGCGGAAGTAAAACCCTGCAGATGTGTCTTTATAGAGAGCGGAGGGAAAAACCTGCAGATGTGTCTATAGAGAGAAATGGAAAAACCTGCAGATGTGTCTTTATAGAGAGAAATGGAAAAACATGCAGATGTGTCTTTATAGAGAGCAGAAGTGAAACCCTGCAAATGTGTCTTTATAGAGAGCGGAGGGTAAAACCCTGTAGATGTGTCTTTATAGAGAGAAATGGAAAAACCTGCAGATGTGTCTTTATAAGCTTATTTTGTAAAGTTACCCAAAACAACAGGTACTCATGAAATTTTAGACTCGAATATAAGAGACGTTGAGATTTATCTTATCAGAGAAATCAACTTCTTTCTCCACTTTTGAGCCACCTCTCCTGAACTTATCCTACATTCTAAAGAACAGCTCAAATTCATCTTGATCAAAGCATAATGACCTGCCAATTCACTGAAAGATCAGATTACAGTTCCTGTTAAAGTCTATAGAGAGAGGAGCTGAAGGACAGACGGTGGAGCAGCTGTCTAGGAAGTGTTTTATGTTATTCTAGAGCTGGTATCACAGCTACACTGCTCAGTACGGCTGGAAAATGTGCTTCATTTTATCCCTGCTTTTGAACATGTGCCAAATAGAGACCAGAGGGCAGTAATTCCTCATTTTGGTGTGTGCTGTGTATGGGAGACATCAGAACAGCTATTCTCCACTTATTAACTGAAATTTAAATTAGATCCTGCAAAGGAGAAAAGTGGTAAAAAATGCAGAATATAAAACATACAGTTAGAATAAAAAGTTTCCCTCCGCTCTCTGTAAAGACACATCTGCAGGTTTTTCCCTCTGCTGTCTATAAAGACACATCTTCAGGTTTTTCCTTTCTCTCTCTTTAAAGACAAATCTGCAGGTTTTTCCATCCACTCTCTATATATACACATCTGCAGCTTTTTCCCTCTGCTCTCTATACAGACACATCTGCAGGTTTTTCCCTCTTCGCTCTATAGACACATCTGCAGGTTTTTCCCTCCGCTCTCTATACAGACACATCTGCAGGTTTTTCCTTCCACTCTCTAAAAAGACACATCTGCAGGTTTTTCTCACTATCTTACATGAAATCAGAATAAACCTTTCCCATTTTAGGAACCAAAATTATTTCTATTTGCCAAATGCCAGAATAATGAGAGAATGTTTTAAGGCATTTTTATTACTTTCTACAAAGTCAAAAGTTTCCATACACTAGGAGTACTGTGCCTTTAAACAATATGGGACAGCCCATATGATGATGTCATGTCTTTGGAAGCTTCTGATAGGTTTATTGGCAACATCTGAGTTAATTAGAGACACACCTGTGGATGTATTTTAATGCACACCTGAAACACACGGCTTCTTTGTGCAGCATCATGGGAAAGTCAAAATAAATCAGCCAAGATCTCAGGAATAGAATTGTGGACTTGCAAAAGTCTGGTTCATCCTTGGGTGCAATTATCAGATTGCTGAAGGTGCCTCGTTCATCTGTACAATGATATGCAAGTACAATCAAGATGGGAATGTCCAGCCATCATACCGCTCAGGAAGGAGACGGTTCTGTGTACCAGAGATGAACGTGCTTTGGACAGACATGTGCAGATCAACCCAAGAACAAAAGAAAAAGACCTTGTGAAGATGCTGGCGGAAGCTGGTAAGATTGTGTCATTATGCACAGTGTTTGGGTTTGGGTTTGAGCCCTGGACACTCAGTGTTCGGTACGAACCCTGACCTCTACTCATGAACACAGACATAACAGCTTATTCTGAAAAGTTATCTGATATGACAGATACATTTTAAAGAAAACCGAAATGTTCCTATTGAAGGCTGCTTTACACGCAGCGACGTCGCTAGCGATGTCACTAGCGATCGGTCCCGCCCTCGTCGTTTGTGCGTCACGGGCAAATCGCTGCCCGTGGTGCACAATATTGGTAGTATGTGTCCCACGTACTTATCTTCCTAACGACGTCGCTGTAGGCAGCGAACAACCTCTTTTTTAAGGGGGAGGTTAGCCGTCACAGCGACGTCACACAGCGGCCACCAATAGAAGTAGAGGGGAGGAGACCAGCCGCATTAACGTCACGCCCACCTCGTTGCCGGAGGACGCAGGAATGCTGTTGTTCGTCGTTCCCGGGGTGTCACACGTAGCGATGTGTGCTGCCTCAGTAACGAAGAACAACCTGCGTCCTGAACGAGCAACGATATTTTGAAAATGAACGACGTGTCAGTGATCAACGATTAGGTGAGTATTTTTGATCGTTAGCGGTCATTCGTAGGTGTCACACGCAACGACGTCGCTAACGATGCCAGATGTGTGTCACGAATTCCGTGACCCCCACGACATATCGTTAGATACGTCGTTGCGTGTAAAGCGGCCTTGACTCACAGGAGTATCTAGAAGAGGATTGCAAGCAGCTGAACCCAGCAGCACGTGCCCTGGATCTTTTGCCCATTGCACCAGGCTCGTGGCGCCATATCACCATCTTTATCTGAAATTATAGTCAAAGTGGTTAGGTCACCGCCAGATTTCCAAATCTCAAGGCTCGGGTATGTTCCCGCTAGGCTCATATGCATTGCATGCAAAATGTATGAACAAAATGAGAGTCTCTTACAGAATCGAATGTTCCTGCTGAAGGCGACAGACCCCGTGAGACCGAGTGCTTCATGGCAGAGACCTGTATTTTACTCAGCCTGTAATAATATGTGTACTTCACCCTCAGGGACCAAAAGAACCTTCCAAGTATCTTGATAACAGATATATAAATATCCAAAAAGGAGAGCCCAGTTGCAGGTACATTACTGGAATGGGAGGACACTGGAGTGTTATGTGTTCTCGTTGATCGGTGGTGATATCAAGGTGCGGCTGCGGTCGGTGAGTACACATCTTGTATCATGTATAGTATACTGTAAAGCTATACACAGTCATATGAAAAAGTTTGTGTTATTAATGTTAACCTTTTTTCTTTATAACAATTTGGGTTTTTGCTATTTCAGTTTCATATATCTAATAACTGATGGACTGAGTAATATTTCTGGATTGAAATGAGGTTTATTGTACAGAAAATGTGCAATCTGCATTTAAACTAAATTTGACAGGTGCATAAGTATGGGCACCCCTATCAATTTCTTGATTTGAACACTCCTAACTACTTTTTACTGACTTACTAAAGCACTAAATTGGTTTTGTAACCTCATTGAGCTTTGAACTTCATAGGCAGGTGTATCCAGTCATGGGAAAAGGTATTTAAGGTGGCCACTTGCAAGTAGTTCTCCTATTTGAATCTCCTATGAAGAGTGGCATCATGGGCTCCTCAAAACAACTCTCAAATGATCTGAAAACAAAGATTTGGAAGGATGCAAAAAGTTGTCTCAGAGATTTAAACTGTCAGTTTCCACTGTGAGGAACATAGTAAGGAAATGGAAGAACACAGGTACAGTTCTTGTTAAGCCCAGAAGTGCCAGGCCAAGAAAAATATCAGAAAGGCAGAGAAGAAGAATGGTGAGAACAGTCAAGGACAATCCACAGACCACCTACAAAGACCTGCAGCATCATCTTGCTGCAGATGGTGTCAATGTGCATCGGTCAACAATACAGCGCACGTTGCTGTATGGGAGAATGATGCGAAAGAAGCCGTTTCTGCAAGCCCGCCACAAACAGAGTCGCCTGAGGTATGCAAAAGCACATTTGGAAAAGCCAGTTACATTTTGGAAGAAGGTCCTGTGGACTGATGAAACAAAGATTGAGTTGTTTGGTCATACAAAAAGGCGTTATGCATGGAGGCAAAAAAACACGGCATTCCAAGAAAAGCAATTGCTACCCACAGTAACATTTGGTGGAGGTTCCATTATGCTCTGGGGCTGTGTGGCCAATGCCGGCACCAGGAATCTTGTTAAAGTTGAGGGTCGCATGGATTCAACTCAGTATCAGCAGATTCTTGACAATAATGTGCAAGAATCAGTGACGAAGTTGAAGTTACGCAGGGGATGGATATTTCAGCAAGACAATGATCCAAGACACCACTCCAAATCTACTCAGGCATTCATGCAGAGGAACAATTACAATGTTCTGGAATGGCCATCCCAGTCCCCAGACCTGAATATCATTGAACATCTGTGGGATGATGTGAAGCGGCTGTCCATGCTCGGCGACCATCAAACTTAACTGAACTGGAATTGTTTTGTAAACAGGAATGGTCAAATCTACCTTCATCCAGGATCCAGGAACTCATTAAAAGCTACAGGAAGCGACTAGAGGCTGTGATTTTTGCAAAAGGAGGATCTACAAAATATTAATGTCACTTTTATGTTGAGGTGCCCATACTTTTGCACCGGTCAAATTTTGTTTAAATGTGGATTGCACATTTTCTGTTAGTACAATAAACCTCATTTCAATTCCGAAATATTACTCAGTCCATCAGTTATTAGATATATGACACTGAAATAGCAAAAACCCAAATTGTTATAAAGAAAAAAGGTTAACATTAATAGGGGTGCCCAAACATTTTCATATGACTGTATATATTGGTGAGGCCAATAGTTTACATGGACAAGCCATCTACTTATAGGATATAGACATTATAGAGGGGTGTCACCACTCTATTAGCTCTTTGTAATGGTTCCATCCTGGTTTCTTCTATATTTCCTAGTATATATTGAATGTCCCTCGGCTAGTAAAGGCAGGTAGGGTTTATATAGTGAGATACTATGTTTGGGGATGCCCCAACCCTCACTCGGCTGCAGGTGATAAGATAAAGACAGATCTTGCATATTGGATGTCTTCCCATTCTCTATTGATTAATGTGCACACTTGGCCCAGAGAGGATGACCATGGGAAACTGGAAGAAACAGTTGACCCTTTTTGTAGGCTTTTGGGGAGCCTAAACATAGCTCCCTACATACAGTATGAGCCCCCACATAGCCTCCAACATACAGGATGAGCTCTCATATAGTCTCTTATATACCATATGGGCCCACATATAGACTCTTATATACAGCGTGAACACCTCACATACCCTCCTATATACAGCATGAGCCCCACATACCCTACTATATACAGCATGAGCCCCACATACCCTACTATATACAGCATGCGCCCCACATAGCCTCCTATATACAGCATGCGCCCCACATAGCCTCCTATATACAGCATGAGCCCCACATACCCTACTATATACAGCATGAGCCCCACATACCCTACTATATACAGCATGAGCCCAACAGCTTCGTCTTCCATGAATGTATTCACTGCTAACTTCATCCTGAGGATGCAGATAGCGAGGATATGGGAACTCGTGCGGCGGCAAAGGATGAGAGGTGAGGAAGGGCAGGATGTGGCTTGTGGTCCAATGTTTTCAGTATTTCGACTAGCTTGGTCTAAGGGCCGGACTGGAACATCCATGGGGCCGGATGTGGCCACACTTTGCCCAGCCCTGCTCAAGGGAAATGGACTAAGATTCCCTAAAAAGGTTGCCAGAAGACTGTGTCTGGCTATATATTATGTTTACAGAAGGTCATAAATAGCCAGAAAGTCTGCACTAAGTACTAAAAAATGCTTGTCACAGTAGGGTGAATAATTCTGAGCCTGCAGGAGTCCGAAAAACGGGCATTTTGTGCTGAATTTGGAGAAACCATTTGGTATATTTGTTGTTTTGAGCTATTTACAATGTTTTTGTTCTGTGTATTGCAAACAGCAGAACGATTGTAAGTTTTGCTAATAAACCAAATTTGCAATAGAGGGGATGAATAATTTTGATTGCAAATCTAGTTTTTGAAATCGATGACTTGGCATCAGGAAAAATGAGCAAATGTAAAGATGTCCATAGCATGCACAATAGCGTCATCGTTTGGTATAGAAAGACACATAAACATTATCAAAGAGTCACAAACATAACTGTTATGGAAGTAATTGCCCGATATGAAAGCAGTTATGTTTTAGCTGTTTTTTCTATTGTGATCTTTCCATTTTTGTCTATAGACTAGTAGTTTCTTAAAATAAAATAATAAAGTGTAAAGGGAACCTGTCACCAGGAGTTTCCCTTATGAGCTGTGACCACTGCTGGTGAGCCCCTATACGAGGCACAGGTGGGAGAACTCTGGCTCTGCTGGGAGCACCAAATTTTGTCTTTATAGCAAGGATATAAAAGCATGGCTGTCCAATACTTATCTCTTTGCTTCAATCCACGAGCAATTGAGCATGCAGATTGCCTTGCTTGCCAGCAAAACCGAGGGCCCTTATGGTTCACTCCATTGCAAGAGATAGTTATCAGAGCCAGTGTGATCATTATCATCATCAATTTCACACTGTCAGCCTCTTCCCCTGCATTTTCTTCTGATAACTCAATGTCCCCCCTCCACATCCATCAGCTGTTACTGCTCTTCATTATCTTACACCTTCTGCTGCATGTAACATTGTCCTTGAGGGTCCTAAAATGCCCCAAGGTAGCAGCGGACATGTGATGTTCTTCCTCATAATCTGTTGCATCTTTTTGAATGTTTTCCCAATATAATTATGAGGTGGAATTACATTGTTGATCCCATAGTTGTACCTACTGACAAATACACTAGTGTTTCATAGGGCTAAAGTGGGTGAGACGTGTACCTCTTCAGATCTCAGTAGTGGTTTTCAAAGTACACTAAGCTCCACTTTGCCTGCTAAATGAGATAATCAATCACTGCTTTATGCTGCTGTAGGGGGTGTAACCCCTACTAAAGACTTTGTTTCACTGTGACTTTAAGAGGTGGGGTCCTCTGTTTTACGTAATGGATCAGTCCACACCTCCCCTCCTGTTTTGTTGTGTTTTGGTTTGGTCCACATACAAAAGTGCAGGAAGGACCAGTAAGAGAGGGAGGAAGTTGCAGAATGCTGTGTGAAGAACCCACAAGAGGGAGAGTCAGTATCCGACCAAAAAGAAGACGTCGCCTGGATGAGCCCCGCTGTGTTATAGCCCGAGGGAACAAAAGCCTCTTTGCCATTTGCAAGAGAAGTGCAAATCTATGCTCCTATTGTAATAGCAGAAAACTGATCCTTCGGACAGTACCCGGGTGCTTCGGTTAGGGAGGAGTTAAGATCTCCGTAGCTGGAGTGCGGTGTCCGCACGGTCCCGTTAGAGGACACCAGCTAGGAAAGTGTATAGAGTAAAGCAATTTTCGTTTGATAACTGAACAGCGTGTTATTGCTTTATTGTAAAACTTTTTAATAGTTGAGGTGACCTGATACCTTGCTTCAACTAGAGAGAACATTCATGTGTAAGATTCTGTGTTTTCCTACTTTACCATTATCCCTCCTTCCTGGCTGCTTAGCAGTCTGTGTCTGTAACTGTTCCCAATAAGTACAGTCCTTGGTTTACCCTTCAGCCCTTCTGGTACCGTACCTTACTTTGCACCGCGGTGTCCCTCGGTCATCACTTCACTGCTCTTACAGATGCACCAACCTATCTAGTGCTGAATTCCATTGCATTGCATTGTAATCTCGAAAATCAATCAGTCATAAAATGCTGTTCACCCCATAAGAGCAGCTAAAATGCCCAAACATTATACTTACCATGGCCACCTCCTTTTTCAAGCAACTATATTTCTATCAGAATTTTTCCATACTTAAATGTAAGATGTGCGCCATGGAAGGCACATGAGTTGCTTTGCCAAAAATGTTCAATCTGTGAAACTGGATTAGTGAGGTAAGAGTTATTTCAAGGTCCTCAGGAATATCCTATGTTCAGGCCCTGATATACTTCCATTTACACGTGCTGTGAACGTCTGACTTTGATAGATCATGATTAAAGATGAGCGGACCTGTGGAAATTCGGTTTGGCGGGTTCAGCCGAACTTTAGATAAAGTTCAGTTTGGGACCTGGACTTGACCTAAACCCCAATGGAAGTCACTAATTAGGTAATTTGGGTCTTCGCCCACATGCAGCCAGCCATAAACAAGATTTGGGCTGGGTTTTAACATTTTTTTGTTTGGTGCACACTACATTCGATCACACTGTTGTTACCCCTGGTGCAAGCCGATCAAACACTGCAAGCGGCTTGCAGTTGGCTGAGCACCAAGTGTACCCGAGCACATCATTGCTCGCATGAGAGAAGATCATATGTAAAGTACCCGCTCTCCGAACCCAAACTCTATTTTTTTTGTAAAATCTGTGTTTGGTACGAACTCCAAACACCAAATCTCGGGTTCACTCATCTCTAATAATTATTAGTGATGACCAAATACTAACTATTCGGATTATTCTTAAAGAACCCCAAAGTATTATTCCGGTATTCGTCACGCATAACAAACTTAATGTAATTCAATGGGGAACACAAGCATTTTTCTTGAAGATTTCAATGGTTTTCCATTGACTTGTATTAGGTTCGTTATTTGTGATGAATACCGGAACAGTACTTTGAGATTCGTTATGAATAATCCAAACCCGAATAGTTACTCTTTGCTCATTGCTAATCATTATTCTTTAAACAAACAGGTCGCCCACTCACACCAGATTGTCATTCCGTTGATTGAAAACACAAGACTATTGTATAATTTCATCTTTGAGTTGACCGTTAATCCTAAAGTTTCACATAGTTTTGATACTTGCAGGCACAAGATTTTGGATCATTTTACTCAATAAAAAAATGACTAATAATTTTGACTCATTGCATTTTCTATTTCTACTTTTTCACAAACACAAGCACCACTATAGGCTGCAGCTCTTATTGATCTCTCTTCCAATTAGGTCTTTAAAAGCCCATGTAGTCGACTAGTATTTAAAATATGCCATGGAAAAATTGCGTAGGTCTACTATTGTTGATCTTGACTCTTTTTTTTTTTCTTAGATTTTTTTTAGCTCTGCAATAGAGATAAATCTGTCAATATGGACAACCGAAAAATGCCAATGCCAATGCCAAGACCATCGTTGAGGAGAAATCCAAACCTGATTGCACAGCCGGTATTTTCTCCCGGTATATATAACAAATTGAACACTTACATGAACATTTGAACTTTTTGTGTTATTAATATCTTCTATATATGAATCCACAGGTTCATCTTTTTTCCCACTGGACCAAAATGATGAGGTGAGTTTTTGGACTGGAGGTCTTCAAGGCCGATCTTCCCACACTGTGCCGACGTAATTCTTTATGCACCTGAATAGATGAAGGTTTTAATGAATGTAAGTGTTTCTATCTCAGGAGTATACTAGTTACAATCAACAACCGCCAGAAAAAATACCTCCTGAACCATCTGTGAACCCATCTCCATCTAATAGACCTGTGTATACTCAAGGTAGGCCCTAGTAGTTTGTGCACCAAAGACGTAGTGATTTTTCATACTCACCAAGTCTAAGAGCGTCTTGCTCGAAACGCATCTGGTGGTGGTCGCACAATTCGTTTGGACCTGCTGTATCACATTTCAATGCATGTCATAGATTTTGTTTTTATTTGTCATTAAAAACTGGATTTTTATTCAAAGACACTTGGAATCTGGATTACTCATTTCCTTCATCTGTGCACAACGCTGAGCAGAAGCGGGATCCCGTGCTTCCAACTGCCAACAATTGGAGCGGTCTCCGGGGTGAGCTGGACTTAATTTCATTACTACGCCCTGGTAGTTACATCACCTTATGGTATCTTGGTGGTGCTCATATATTAACCTTTCATGTTCATATATTTACAGGATATGCAGAGTTGCCAACCCTCTCCTCTCCAAGTGAAGACAATGTGGTATGTTAGTACAGCAAATAACAAATTAAGGTCCTCATATCCTACTGCTCCAAGACCCAGAGAATTACTATTCTTGGCTCTTTATTAGATGCTCTTTGGGTCCACCAACGACAGAATTTTAAGAGCCACCTTCTGTCTTTACGAAACATATACAAGTCTACTTACGGCCACTGTACATACTAATCTGTCCCTCTCCTGTGCCGGTTGCCGGTGTCTCTAATACTGTCAAACATTCATGGATAACTTAGAGATAACACCATGATGCACTATTACAAGAAGACAAGTCGGCAGAGGCAGCGGGATGTTTCAAGATATGTTCTGTTGTTTTGTTATATACCACCTACCTAAATATTGTCAACCTTTAAGGAGGATTTGTCACTTGCTAAAAGGATGAGATAAATTATCTCTTTTAAATCCCTGCACTCCCCTGATTGTGATGCTCTTTTCCCTTTTGTGCTGTGTCACTCCAATGCGGATATATGCACATTTGTTTCTTATGGAGCTCCACAGTAATTTCTAGGGGTGCACCATCACCGCTGTCTTTCACAACTCGGCAACTGATCTAGTAGTCTTTGAGTCTCAGATGCTTCTTACATGTGATTGGCAGCGTCTAAGAGTGAGGAATGAAAGTACATGCCCTCCGAAAAGACTGAAGAAATACCAGGTTGGTCTGTAAGAAGAGATTTCACATGCTGCGCTCAGAAAAAAACAAATTTGAATATCTCTGCAATGGAGCGACATAGAGCAAAATAGAAAAAAATGGCAGAATCAGCCCATTGATTTCTTATTCGGCAATATTTTAAGTAAACGACAAGTCCTCAAAAAGGACAGTGTCCTCTTCCAGAAAGATGATTCCCCACCAACACTAGGAAACAATGTTCTGGAATGGTTTGTGGAGAATCTAAGAGCATCTAAGGCACGTTTTCAAACTCATTTTCAACGAGGTCCACATCAGCATTGTTTGCCTTCAATGGTCACTTGTAATTGTAAGGGCTTATGGAGATCTCCATGCAGCATGGTATGAACATGAACTGCAATGTACAAATTGGCCAGGTGCTACACAAGAACTGTCCCTGGTTAATATGGCTATAGGAGAGCTGTCCCTGTGTAAATGGGCTATACTAGAGCTCTTCCTGGTTATAGAAGAGAGCTGTCCCTGGGTAGTAGGGCTATACGAGAGCTGTCTCTGGGTAGTAGAGCTATATGAGAGCTGTCCCTGCGTAGTGGTGCTATATGACACCTTTCCCTGGTTAGTAGGGCTATAAGAGAGCTGTCCCTGGGTAGAAGGGCTATATGAGGCCTTTCCCTGGTTAGTAGGGCTATTGTCAGGGCACGGACTAGGGGAAGGTCCTGCGTGAGGCCAAACACACAACAGATAGTGGTTACTACAAGAAAAACTAGGGGTACACCAGGGACACGTTAACAATGGAGTGCTCTAGGACTAGTGAGAGGAAGATGGACACCTCCTCCACTTACTTGCTGCTGTACCTTGCACTAGTAGCCAGTCCCGATTGAGGTTCCTCACCTGTTGCCTAACAGGAACCTGAAACTCTGAGTGACCCTACAATAGTCCTGGCTAGTGAGTGGGCAGGAAAGGAATGCTAGCCCCACCACTGCACTAAAACAACATGCCAGGAAAGGAAGACAGGCAGGGGGAAACACTATAACAAACAGCTGCAGTCAGCACCAAGACTGCAGCCACCACAGCAAGTTCAAGAGACAGTTTCAGCAGCTCCTTCCACTTCTAGGCCCAGCATGCAAAGGGCAAAGAGAATATCTGGTACCTTCTTCTGGTATCAGAGGGTATATAAAGGGACTAGGAGTGGTCCCAAACCAGAAACACCTGACCAGGAGTCAGAAACTGCTGGAAAGCAAAGTGATATTAACCCTAATACTGTCAAAGGAAAGGAAACACGTTTAGTATTGAGAGTCAAGAATGGAAATCACTCAAGCCCTGAATCTGTCATTAGTCTCTTAATGCAGAGAAACAGCTTTTCATCAGCAGCCCCTAGGTAGGGCTGTACGACAGATGTCCATGGGTAGTAGGGCTATGCGAGAGATGTCCCTGGGTAGTAGGGCTATGCGACAGATGTCCTTGGGTAGTAGGGCTATGTGACAGATGTCCATGGGTACTAGGACTATAGAAGAGCTGTCCCTGGGTAATAGGGCTATACGAGAGCTGTCCCTGGGTAGTAGGGCTATAAGTGAGCTGTCCCTAGGTAGTAGGGCTATCCAAAAGCTGCCCCTGGTTAGTAGGGCTATACGACAGCTGTCCTTGGGTTGTAAAACTATAAGAGAGCTGTCCCTGGGTAGTAGGGCTGTACAATCGCTGTACCTGAGTAGTAGGGCTATACTAGACCTGTCCCTGTGTAGAAGAGCTATACTAGATCTGTCCTTAGGTAATAGGAGTATACAACAGCTGTTACTGGGTACTAGGGCTATAGTGGCAGGGTTATCCAAGAGCTGTACCTGGGTAGGTGGCCTATACAACAGCTGTCCCTGGTTCTAGGGCTAAGGGCTCTGCCTATGGGTTGTGGGGCTAAGGGCGCTGTGACTGGTTTGTAGGGCTAAGGGTGCTGTCCCTGGAATGTAGGGAGAAGGTTGCTGTGCCAGGGATGTCGGGCAAGGGTAATGTCCCTGGGTTGTAGGGCTAAGGACGCTGTCCCTGAGTTGAAGGGTTAGAAGTTCTGTGCCAGAGATGTAGGGCTAAGGGTGCTGTCCCTATGTTGTAGGGCTAAGGGCACTGTCCCTGGGATGTAGGGCTAAGGGCGCTGTACCTGGGTTGTAGGGCTAAGGTCACTGTCCCTGGGTTGTAGGGCTAAGGGCGCTGTACCTGGGTTGTAGGGCTAAGGACGCTGTCCTTGTATTGTAGGGCTAAGGGCACTATCCCTGGGTTGTAGGGCTAAGGGCACTGTCTCTGGGTTGTAGGGCTAAGGGCCCTTTCCTTGTTTTGTAGGGCTAAAAGTGCGTTCCTGGGTTATAGGGCTCAGGTCGCTGTCCAAAACCTGAGCCCTACTCAAACTGCTCCCTATGCTAAGTTTTGGCATCTGCTCTAAATCAAAGGTGGAACGTGCTCCCTTTTGCCATACCCTATGTTAAGTATTAGCTACCTCCATGCTGATTTAACGGTACAAAGATATAACCTGCTTTCTGTGTGTATGACACCTCTTTTATTAGGTGTCAGCAAACTGCGTCCCTTTGATTTCAGACATGGCACCCACTTATTGTTTGGCCCCTCTACTGAGCACTGGCTGCGTCTGTTCTGATTCCATGATGGTGTAACGGGGTGCCAGGGGTGCCTCCAGGGTTGTAGTCGTGGCCCTTGCTATCAGGCTTACCCCTGGCTCCGCCGTCACTATCGGGACGGGAGATGTCTCGGTGGGGCAGAGTGTGGTGGTGCAGATGTCGTCCGACGTATAAACACGTTCCAGGCATGATTCGGTGCAAACAAAAGGCATTCTTTATTACACAGTTCTTCACACAACCGGCAGTTATAGATGACACTTCACGCTTCCTTTAGCTGAGGGAAAGCCTGTCCTGACGTCTCCTCCAGTGGGGATGTGCCCGGCTAATCTGCTTCACCTGGCTCCCACTACGGCTACCCACAGACTGGACCCACACCGGTACTGCTTCGCACTTTGAGGTTCCGCCCGCTCCTTTTCTCTCCGGCTTCCCTATTCATCCAGCTCCCACACTCTGCCCCTGCTCTGCTTCCACTCTTGAGGACACTTCTTCTCTTCTTCCCTTCTTTCTTTCTTTCTTTCTGCCCACTCAGCTCCACACTCTGCCCCTGGCTGTTCCTTCTCCCCCGTCCCGGAATCAACTGACTTCAACACACACACACTTCTCTCTCTAAGCTGCCGGCTCCTCCTCTCTCCTGCCCTGTTTCTATGGGGACAGCCGTCCCACCCGGGCTCTAGGGGAAAACCCACTGCACAGTAAAAACATGTTTATTAATAACATCAACAGTAACTACCCCAGAGTGAGGTATCTTCAGGGGAAAACTGCACCTCCTTGTAAGGGGTCTGCCCACCCCTTACATTCCTCCCCTCTTTAAGCCTAAGCCTCCCGGCAAGGCTCGAACCTGTAAAACACAATTTAGCAGCAAGGCAAACTTTGGATAAAATTTTAAAACCTTCATAAACAAAGTCAACCACTGAGCGCCCAAGTTCTGCGCCCAGAGTCCCTCCTGGGAGCTCCCAGTCTTTGTAGGCAGTGTGCCCGGAGGCCTTCAGCAGGCACTCCCGGTCTTTGCTGGTCTTCTGCCCGGAGGCTTTTACAGCACTCCCGGTCTTAGTAGATAGGTAAAAGTACAAAACAGTAAAGTCTCCGTTAACAACACAGAGGGAGCCCCTGGCTCAGTCCAGCATCAGGCTCCTTCCGGGCTCAGTAGCTTAAACATGGTTGCAAACTGTGGAACTTTTCTGGCTCTTGAACAATGCCGGTATTCAACATGAACATGTCCATCACCTCCGGTCATTACGGGTCACTCGGGGTGGTACACGCACTGCCATTCGGCCCGCTGAGCCCTCACATAATCAGAAAGGGACTGACCTGGCAAGCGGCGCAGCCTCCGGAACGGTTCGTAGTTGACGGTTGGTTCTGGTGCCTCTGTCTCTGGTCTTGCCTCCTCAACCCCCGACGGGGGTGATGGGGTCGCTGAGTCGGGGGCGTCGGCTTCACCGGCTCCCAAAAGAATCCCCACTCGTCCTC
The DNA here is from genome assembly GCF_048569485.1 of Anomaloglossus baeobatrachus. Lineage (NCBI taxonomy): Eukaryota > Metazoa > Chordata > Amphibia > Anura > Aromobatidae > Anomaloglossus > Anomaloglossus baeobatrachus. The sequence continues at coordinate 30,083,618 of NC_134354.1, read as the reverse complement.
TTCTAGCTCCCGGGCATGTCGCTCTTCCGGGGCCGGAACTGCTGCGTGGGTTGGGGATCCCACCTCGTCTGGCGGGAATACCTCCGGACACTGGTGTGGAGTTCCCAGGACTTTGTTCCCCGGATGTAGCTGTGCCTTGTAGGTGGCCCGGACTTCAGTCGAGGTCTCACCGGTCGCGGCATCCCAGGTAGTGACCCAGGTTACTTTTGTGGGCTGCTCCGGTCCTTCTGGCACGGCCGGTAAAGCAAGGGCAAGTCCTTCTGCGTCCGCAGTCTGCTTCGGGCGTCCTCTGCCCAGATTAGTGGCTGCTAGCGCGGCCACCACATCTTGCTGTTGTCTGGAGGTCTCCATCTCGTTTTAAGTCAGCGTCTCTGATAATGGCGGCGGGGTCAGTGGAGAAGCTGGAGGAAGTGGAGGCGGGCCTACTTTTCCCGCTCTTGGGTATACTCCACCCCCAGTCTCACACATCAGGTCGACCCCTCCGCGGCGGTTCTTCTTTTTCCTTGGAACACCGCCCACTTCACATATCTTCATCCGTGCCCTGGGACCAGCACCTCCCCTCTTTGGGCGGAGTACTCCGAACTTCTTTTTCGGCACCGGCCAGCCCCAGGCTCTTCTTTTGGCGCCAATTCTTCGCGCGCTTTCTGTGTCCTCAAAGACGACGGCCATCTTGCCGCCATCTTGTGCCCGGTCCAACGCTTCAGGCACTTCTTTTTCTTTTTCTTCCCACCATGGGATCGGGAACCTTCGCTGAAAATCTGTATCCTGTGCCCGGTCCAACGCCTTAGGCACAGTTTCTTCTTCTCGGTTAGGGACCCCTTGCATGGAATCCGCATCCTGCCGACTACGCCACATGTAACGGGGTGCCAGGGGTGCCTCCGGGGTTGTAGTCGTGGCCCTTGCTATCAGGCTTACCCCTGGCTCCGCCGTCACTATCGGGACGGGAGATGTCTCGGTGGGGCAGAGTGTGGTGGTGCAGATGTCGTCCGACGTATAAACACGTTCCAGGCATGATTCGGTGCAAACAAAAGGCATTCTTTATTACACAGTTCTTCACACAACCGGCAGTTATAGATGACACTTCACACTTCCTTTAGCTGAGGGAAAGCCTGTCCTGACGTCTCCTCCAGTGGGGATGTGCCCGGCTAATCTGCTTCACCTGGCTCCCACTACGGCTACCCACAGACCGGACCCACACCGGTACTGCTTCGCACTTTGAGGTTCCGCCCGCTCCTTTTCTCTCCGGCTTCCCTTTTCATCCAGCTCCCACACTCTGCCCCTGCTCTGCTTCCACTCTTGAGGACACTTCTTCTCTTCTTCCCTTCTTTCTTTCTTTCTTTCTGCCCACTCAGCTCCACACTCTGCCCCTGGCTGTTCCTTCTCCCCCGTCCCGGAATCAACTGACTTCAACACACACACACACTTCTCTCTCTAAGCTGCCGGCTCCTCCTCTCTCCTGCCCTGTTTCTATGGGGACAGCCGTCCCACCCGGGCTCTAGGGGAAAACCCACTGCACAGTAAAAACATGTTTATTAATAACATCAACAGTAACTACCCCAGAGTGAGGTATCTTCAGGGGGAAACTGCACCTCCTTGTAAGGGGTCTGCCCACCCCTTACAATGGCATTTCCAAGATGGCAACAGCTCCCGTTTGCTGGTTCAGCCATTCTGCTAAGCGCTGGCTGTGTAGATGCAAAACACAGCCAGTATGTAGTAGACGGGGTAGTGCCAGCATAGGGAGCGGCTATCATCTTGGATTTTTAGCTTCAGTGCAGACCTCCACACTGCTCTTTAATAGAAACTTGCAGACAATGGATACAAAAGGACCGGCTCTCTATACGGGCAAAGTGCAGAACCGATCATTCTATGTCTTGACCTCGCCGGTCACATAGAATGATGTGGTGGGACCGATTTGGCCTGTAGGCCTTGAGTTTGAAACCCCTGATCTGAAGGGATATGCTGTAAAAAAAAAAAGGTCAGTCCATGGAGGACCAGACATCCAAGAGTCCATTCAGCTATTCTGATAGCACTAGTGGGGTCTACACAATATTAAGCAGGTAGTTTTAAAGTTCTGGCTGATTGTAGTCTGTAACCATGGAAATATTTACACTGAACAACCCTGTATAATCTGATCCTGCCACCATATTAAGGCCCTGAAACATCCAGGTCATGAACTGCCCAGAAACTGTACTGTAACTAAGTCTATGCATAGTCTTGGTGAAGGACTTCAACCTGCTGGCCTCCATTTTGCTGATTTGTAAAGGGCCACTGAAAGGTTAAAAACAATACTTATACTCACCCTCCCGCTCACCTCTCCGACCCCTCTTCTCACTGTCCCTGTCTGGACTTCATTGCATATACTTATCACTGAAATACCACACCTCTTCACATTAGGCCTGATACTTAGCATTCTGATGAGGCCCGGATGAGAGGAGAGTGGTAAGGAGAGTATGAGGATTTTTGTTATTTCTAAAGCCCGCTTTACACGCTACAATGTATCTTACAATGTGTCGGCGGGGTCACGTCGTAAGTGACGCACATCCGGCATCGTAAGGTACATTGCAGTGTGTGACAGCTACGTGCGATTGCGATAACGGTAAAACGTTCATCGCACACACGTCGTTCAATCACTAAAAATTGAACGTCAGGTTGTTCATCGTACCCGGGGTAGCGCACATCGCAGTGTGTGACACCCCGGGAACGATGAACAGCAGCTTACCTGCATCCCGCGGCTCCCGCTGGCTATGTGGAAGGAAGGAGGTGGGCGGGATGTTCACGTCCCGCTCATCTCCACCCCTCCGCTTCTATTGGCCGGCTGCCGCGTGTCGTTGATGTGACGCCAAACGTCCCTCCCACTCCAGGAAGTGGACGTTCGCCGCCCACATCGAGGTCGTATGGACGGGTAAGTACGTGTGACGGGAAAGAATCGCTTGTGCGACACGTTCAACAAATTGAATGTGCCGCACACACGATGGGGGCGGTTACGATCGCATACGATACGATACGATCTGAAGAGACCCCAGAGCAAAATAAGGGATATTCTATAACTTTGCTGCAAATCGAATTTCTCAGGAAAATCCTCACGATGTGTCAAATTCAAATATTCAGCTGCACATAAGTCTGTATTGGAGCTGTAGTCATAAAACCAGGAGCGTAGCGATGGCGGGCACCCATTCAGCTGATGTGTATTTCGGTGCAGAGACCCAGTGGCTCTATGCACTACAATACACACCACTGGCCAATCAGAGGTCGGGAGCTGACATCAGTGTGCTTATCCTGGGCAATGCATGGCAGTGATGTCATGCACCGCTCGTGACCGGAATGCCAGAGTCAGCTGCTGAACTCTTTGACAGCTATAGAAGGGGACATCTCACTTGTGGGAATTGGGGAAAGAATTCTTTATTTTTAAAATGTGTTGGAGAGAAAGAATGAAGGACATTATATTAGAAGAGGGCCCAGGATGGGGGTCATTATTACATGGAGAGCACAGGATGTGTGACATTATACCAGGGATGTACTAAGCAAGGGGGCATTATACCAGGACAGAGTGCATTATACCAGGAAGGGGGACATTATACCAGCAAGGAGACCAGGATAAAGGACATTGGATATATGATGGGGGACATTTTTAAAGGGTAGGGATCATTACTACAGGAAGGGTCTCCAGGATATGGAACATTATTACATGAAGGTGCCAAGATGGGAGACATAATCATTTTAGGAAGTGGCCAGGATGGGACACATTATTACAGGAAGGCAAAAAGAATAGAGGATATTATTACAGGAAGGGCCAGGATGGGGGACATTATTACAGGAAGGGGCTAGAATGGAGGACAGTATTATAGGAAGGGGCCAGGATGGAGAATATCATTACAGTAATGGACCCAGGATGAACAACATTATTACTGGAAGGCGCCAAGGATGGGAAACATTACACGAGGATGGGGCCCAGAATGGGGAACATTATACCAGGAGGGGCCTAGGATGTAGGACATTATTACATGGGACAAACACGTATGTATTTGTAGGATCCAGAATGCTACAAGGGCTCATAAATTTGACCAAAATGCAGGTGGGGGCCCAGGTTCAAATTTCGCATTGGGGTCCATCAGACTCTAGTTACGCCACTGCACCAAAATAAAATAGATTGTTCAATCAAGGGCCATTATCACCATTTTAAGTACATATTACATATTGAATGATTCTGTATATGAAGTGTCATTAGTTTATCCAGGATTGCATACCATACAGTTTAACATGAGATAGGTATAGGTGTTTTATATTGTAATCACATTATACATTTCATTTATTAAAAGCAGGCACCTAAGTCGTTGGACAAACAATATCAAGAGAAGGTCCGTCCGTGTATTGACCTCATTGACTACCTAAGGTCACTTGGGGTGGAGAAAGATCTGGAGTTACCAGCGATTGCTGTGATTGGTGATCAGAGCTCAGGGAAAAGTTCTGTTCTGGAGGCTTTGTCTGGAGTCACACTCCCCCGAGGAACAGGTGAGAAGGCATCTGAACTGATTGGCTTCTATTTATCCTTATTAGATGAGCAACATGAAGCTCCAGGACCGTAAACCAAAAGTTCTACTACTTTCTTAGAAAATGTTGGGCCTTTCATGACCCAAAATACCCTTCACAAAGAGGCCAAAAATGGAATTTAAAGATTATTTTAGATGGGGTAAAACTTCAACATGTGTCACAAAGTTAAAGTCCAAACTGAAACTTTGATACCTCAAATAGTAGTAACTTGGTGTCAGAGAAATTAAAATCCATAAGACATCTCTAGAGAGGACATATCCACCCCAACTGAAAATATGTGATTACTTATAACTGGGGAAGAGAGGAACCATATAAAACTAGAGGAAGAAAGGGAGAGTTAACACTACATCTGGCCCCTGTTCCGCTAGGCCCTCCTGTTGTGGACAGGAAATTACAGCAGAGGAATGCTTGGAAAAGAACAAGACTGAGATTTGTTTATGCAGAGGAGGAGAACTGCCTTCCCAGGCACAAGCTTCCTCTCATTAAAGCATCTTTGGTAGATACTCTATAATATATGATTATTGGGGTTTTGCATCAATCTGATATTTATGGGAGATAGATTTTTGGCGTTGTAGCGAAGGGAAGAACAGAATGAATTCACTCATGTCACCATAAGGCCGGCATATAACCCCTCTGACTTAATATTGCTCAGATCGATGCATCTTATGCATGCCATGTTTCATCTCTATAGAAAGATAAAATCATGATAAGAAACATGACCACAATATCTTCCACCTGGGACCTCCAGGGGTGAAGATATCTTGTAAGTTGGGGAACTCTGAAGGGCCAAGCACATTCCACAAATAGCCCCCATATGAGCTCATCAAGGTGATGTACCTGGGTGTTACTTTGATCTAAGAAAAAGAAGAAAATGAGTTTGGTCCTTTGTCAATTCTTGGAAGTTACAGCTTGTTGTGGGTTCTGTTCATTTTTCCTAAGAGTAACTCTTTCCTCTAAGCTCTGAAACCATGACAGCGACATTGGGTTTACTCATTTTCTTTTGAAATACTGGCTACTTTTGGATTAAATGTATAAAATGTATTAAATTTGCTCCTCTTGCTCTATAAAATGCATCCCCAAAGCCATACGCTAAATGTAATGGGTGTCCAATCGCCCATTAAAATGATTGGTGGTGGCAGTTAGTAGTTTTCTCGTGTTACTGTGAAGCTTGGCAGTGACCATACCGAGGTATATATATATATATATATATATATATATATATATATATATATATTAGAAACATAGAGTCCAACATTACATTAAAGACACACAGCAGCTACCCCTCACTTGGGATGCTGCATTGCGTGTCAGAGCTACTCAATAGTAGAGATGAAAACAGGAGAAGAACGAGTAGAATTGCTTGACAATATATGTTTTTTATTCTATATTATTATCTTACTTCATAAAAGTTAATAGAAAAAAACACACAAAATACATAAATAGTATAAATACAATGTGAAAAAAGAGGCAAAGAGGAGGGATGTTAAAAGAGAGGCACAGACAAAACCTTCATGAATAATTATAAATTACTATCATAATGCCATATTAGTATCACAGAGGCCATATCAGACAGAATAACCAGTAATGTTAGCAAAAACACTTTTCCTGTGTGCTATTACATATGATTGTCGCACCTGTATATAATTACAACAGTGCAGCAATCTCATACAGGAAAAGATTAAAAAAGGGCATAAAGAAAACTATCTATGCCAATAGTATGTCCGATATAACCTCTAAAGCGCCCAAAGCAAGAAACAGCACATGTGTACATTTATTTCGTCCAGCCTATAACCACACCTATGCAGGCACCATTAATAAATAGCCCATCAGCATATATAAAACATAGGGCATAAGGGGGGTCTGCTAAGGTGGCTATAAATCAATACGGCATTTATCACCTAATATGAAAGTCACATGTGCATGTATTCAGCCTAATAGGCATATAGCAGATGACCGAGAGGTGGTTATGAGTGGAGTCCCGCCAGTTCCAGTGTCCCCCACTGCTAATCATATATTGATGCACCAAATCAGCATTAAGGAGGTTACCTCATACTACTGCAGTAAGAGAACCATAGACATAGGCGGGAACCCCATACATACCACTCTGTGCAGTCAGTTAATATACACCGATCAGGAAGGCTTGTCAGGTGAGGAAGGGTTAAATCCCCCAGAAACTCCGACGTACGTTTCACAGATGACCTAGCATGTGCGTGGTTGCTTCATCAGGGAGTGACTACTCGTACTGAGTCGGCTGGTTTAAATAGCCGCTCTGTCCTTCAGAGCAGCTGTGTCCTATCAAAGGATGTTGCCGGCGCATGCGCATATGGCATCCCCGGGATCCGGAAACCTCCTCACACCGTCATAAACCCAGCGCACGCGCAGGAGCGGGGACGCGTCTCCATGGCGCCCGCGCGTGCGCAGTGAGTCACCCAAAGACGGCCGGGAGGAAGGCGGACCCGCGGCGCAACACGCGCACGCGCACGTCCATGATAGATACGAGGCAAGTGTGCACAGACACGGGTATATGTAATAACATTATGCGGTCGCATAGTAGGTGCATACAATTAGAGTCACATAACAACTTATGACATAAATAGATATACAATCACAGCGCCGCATATAACATCCAGTGTCTATGTCCACAAGAGTAGAAAGATTCCTCGATGTCAGAATTTAGCTTGAAAATTCAAATCCATACGGGACCAAAGCTGTTAGTTCAGAGGGACATATGAAAGGGAAGAGGAAATACAATGAGTAATTAAGAAAAAATTAAAACATGCATAAAAACAAATCCCACAGTCATTACATAGGGAGATGAAACCCATACAGCGGGGTGATGTCAAAGAAAAGGGGCAAAACTTAGTGCCTCGTTAAGACCCGATGGAGTAACTGTGCCCAACAGCACCATCCATCGTGTCTCACGTTGGGCTAGCCTTTTCTTAATATTGCCACCCCTGATGCCACCATGGACCACCTCAATCCCGCGTATTAGTAGGGATTTCGGATCACATCCATGGTGTGCCTTGAAGTGGCGTGGAATGGTTTTGAGGGAGGCAAAATCAGTCACAGTCCTTGCTGCAGCAATGTCCCTCACATGCTCGCGGACGCGGATGCGCAACTCGCGCGATGTTAACCCTATATAAATCAATGGGCACCCACAAACGGCATAATATATGACGTTTGAGGTGCCACATGAAATATAGTCCCTAATCTGGAACTCACGCGTCCCGTCTGATGATGAAAACACCGAGCTGCGAGTGACATTGCTGCATGCAAGGCAATGGCCACATGGGAAGCACCCAACCCGAGGGCTGGTAAGACCTAAGAAACCGGATACTGGTGGAACATAATGGCTCCTGACGAGTACGTCACGGAGGTTAGCCGATCTCCTGGCCGTCATTAGGGGGTGGTCAGACAGAGAATCCTTCAAAGCGGGATCAGATGTTAAGATAGACCAGTGGCGATTCAAAATGGAACGAATGTTATACCATTCATGATTAAAGGTGGTAATAAATCTCACCGCCTGATGTTCTGGTCTATCCTTTTTTCTTGTCAAAAGGAGTTGGGACCTTGGAGTGTTTTTCGCCCTAAGGTAGCCCTTCTTAATACTGCGGTTGCTATATCCCCTTTCTTGGAACCGAGATTTGAGGTCGGCAGCTTGCTCCTCAAATTTTTGGTCGGATGAACAAATTCTCTTCATCCTCAGGAACTGTCCGGTGGGGACAGCGCGAATAGTGGATAAGTTATGAGCAGACGAGGCATGAAGTAACGCATTCACCGATGTGCTTTTCCGAAACACATCTGTTTGAATCAAATTGTCATTATCAACTGTGATCAGAATGTCCAAAAAATCAATGCGTTTATTGTGATATTTGTGTGTCAGTTTAATATTGAATGGATTCATACCAAGTCTGCCCACAAAAGTCTCAAGCTGCTCCGCCGTACCCTGCCACAAAATCAACAAGTCATCTATATATCTAAGCCAGCACTGCACATGGGATACGGCCCGGTCGCCCTCGTCGCCAAAAACCGATCTCTCCCAGTACCCTAGGAAGAGATTGGCGTACGAGGGCGCACAGGCCGCACCCATCGCAGTGCCGCGTTGTTGTAGATAAAACGAATCTTTAAATGTGAAGAAATTGTGGGTAAGGATAAAGCGGAGCAGCTGGAGAATCAAATCACACAATGCGCTGTCCCGACCGGAGGCCCCAAGGAAAAATTGAGCAGCTGCCAAACCATCGTCATGGCGGATGCAGGTATATAAAGATTCTACATCCGCCGTGACCAGAAGCATGTCTGGTTCCATATAGATGCCATTGACCCTATTGAGCACGTCCGTCGTGTCTTTTAGGTAGGAGGGAAGTGTTTCCACCAGAGGTTTTAAGTAGAAGTCAATAAACTTACATACTGGGTCACACATTCCCTCCAATCCAGACACGATCGGACGGCCCGGCGGGTCAAGGGCATCTTTATGAATTTTGGGGAGCAAGTATAAGGTGGGCACCTTAGGATATTTAACCAACAAGCCATCCACAACCTTCCTCGTGACAAGACCCAGATCCAGTGCCCGCTCAAGAATAATTGAGAGCTCTCTGGAGAAGGAGTTCACAGGGTTAAAGTCTAGTTTTTTATACGTCTCTCTATCTCTCAACTGACGAAAAGTCTCCCTTTCATATTTAATAACAGGCCAAATTACTATGTTTCCCCCCTTGTCAGCGGGTTTTATTACCACGTCCTTCCAGCTCTCAAGTTGTTTTAATGCTGTTCTCTGTCGAGATGTAAGGTTATCACTATGCCGCCTGGATGGTAACTGAGCAAAATCGTTTAATACCAACCTTGTAAATATCTCGACAGAGGGACAAAGTGACAAGGGGGGAAATTTCGTAGATTTTGGTAAAATTGATGATGGGAACACACCTGTGCCATCAGGGGGTTGTTGTTCCGATTGAAGTTCCTCCAAAATTGCCAAGGCCTCTCTCTCTTCCCGACTGTCCAAACCAAATGTTGGCGTGTTGCGATTATGTAACTTTTTCAATACCAGCTTTCTAGAAAAAAGATGAAGATCTTTCATAGCTGTAAAAAAGTTGAAAGCATTAGTTGGAGAGAAAGAGAGCCCCCTGGACAGAACCTCAATTTGTGCCCCCGACAGTACATGGGTGGATAGATTGATTACCTGGAGAGTACGGTTATCTTTTTTAGATGTTTTTGATGGAACTTGTTTGGTAGCTTTAAGTCGTGTTGTTACCCCTGAAATTACAGGGTTCACTCCCAAATTCGTCCCATCCGTACTACCAGGAGCGGTTGTTTCATCAGAAGAGAAGCCAGATATGAGGGACGCAGATCGTGACCGTGATCCTGTTTTAGATCGAAATCTAGACCTAGATCTATATGATGGCTGTTGCCATCTATAGATAAGGTTAAGTTGTTGATCACGAAGGTCACGTTGGAATTTTTTGATTTTAAACGCCTGTATCTCCTTCTCCATCTTACTGAGCTCAAAATCAATATCAGTATTAAATTTGGAGAGTGCTTCAGAGGATAATGAAGATTTTATCGTATGAAGCAGTTGTTCCATTTCTTTCTCCATATCTCCAATAGATGAGCTATTGAGCTCAATTAGGAGTTGTAAGTATCCTCTGGAGCAAGTACTGGATAGTTCTTCCCATTTATTCCTGAATGATTCACAGAGAGGAACCATATAAAACTAGAGGAAGAAAGGGAGAGTTAACACTACATCTGGCCCCTGTTCCGCTAGGCCCTCCTGTTGTGGACAGGAAATTACAGCAGAGGAATGCTTGGAAAAGAACAAGACTGAGATTTGTTTATGCAGAGGAGGAGAACTGCCTTCCCAGGCACAAGCTTCCTCTCATTAAAGCATCTTTGGTAGATACTCTATAATATATGATTATTGGGGTTTTGCATCAATCTGATATTTATGGGAGATAGATTTTTGGCGTTGTAGCGAAGGGAAGAACAGAATGAATTCACTCATGTCACCATAAGGCCGGCATATAACCCCTCTGACTTAATATTGCTCAGATCGATGCATCTTATGCATGCCATGTTTCATCTCTATAGAAAGATAAAATCATGATAAGAAACATGACCACAATATCTTCCACCTGGGACCTCCAGGGGTGAAGATATCTTGTAAGTTGGGGAACTCTGAAGGGCCAAGCACATTCCACAAATAGCCCCCATATGAGCTCATCAAGGTGATGTACCTGAGTGTTACTTTGATCTAAGAAAAAGAAGAAAATGAGTTTGGTCCTTTGTCAATTCTTGGAAGTTACAGCTTGTTGTGGGTTCTGTTCATTTTTCCTAAGAGTAACTCTTTCCTCTAAGCTCTGAAACCATGACAGCGACATTGGGTTTACTCATTTTCTTTTGAAATACTGGCTACTTTTGGATTAAATGTATAAAATGTATTAAATTTGCTCCTCTTGCTCTATAAAATGCATCCCCAAAGCCATACGCTAAATGTAATGGGTGTCCAATCGCCCATTAAAATGATTGGTGGTGGCAGTTAGTAGTTTTCTCGTGTTACTGTGAAGCTTGGCAGTGACCATACCGAGGTATATATATATATATATATATATATATATATATATATATATATATATACCTCGGTATGGTCACTGCCAAGCTGAGTCCATCCGTTCACCTTTTCTGCGTCGCACAAAGACACGGTGGTTGGATCCAAAGATCTCAAATTTGGACTCATCAGACCAAAGCACAGATTTCCACTGGTTTAATGTCCATTCCTTGTGTTCTTTACCCCAAACAAGTCTCTTCTGCTTGTTGCCTGTCCTTAGCAGTGGTTTTGTGAAGCCCCGCTAGTATGTGTCGGTGCAGTACCTTCAGGGACTCCACGTGGATGGAACAGTCTGGTCACAGGTAGGGAACCTTATTTTAGGATTGTCGTGACGCCACTCTCAGTATTGCGGTCAGCGGGGACCGCCACTGCAGATTAAGGGATGCCTGGGGCTGATGGTGGGTGCAGTCAGTATATTAGCCCCCTGAGAGTGAGGCAAGCCCCAGGCCCCGGTGTATGTGTGTGGGACCACAGGTCGCAGAATGACTCAAACACAGTCCAAGAAGTCTTTCAACGTGTTTACTCACTGTTTGGAGGTCACGGTGAGATGCCCGGGCGACACTGTGATAACCAGGTTGAACCAGGAATTCCAGGAGGCCGTTCTGAGGGTAGCTGTCCACTCGCCTTCCTTGCACTCTTTCTGTTTTAGGAGGATCCTTTGCTTGAAGCGTGGTAGGACTCCTCCAGGGAAGCTGTTACCACCCTGCTCCCCTCTCTCTGGCTCGTCTGCCGGCAGCGTGGCCTTGGTGGGATGGCTTCTGGCCCTGTCCCCTTATGGGCCTGGTGATTGCTGCTTGGCTCAAGCTCTGTGTAGTCGTGGTGAGGGCATGAAGTACCCCCCCCACCTGTAGGTTAAGCAGCTCTGGATGATTTGCTGCCTGTACTGGGGACCTAGTTCCCCTTGTGTGCTCGGATACCGGGATCTCCGTACTCAGCCACCCTTCTCTCTGGATGATTTTCAGGCCGACCCACGGTACTCCTTTCTCCCCCGCTTTCAGCTACTGCACTCCTCAGGACCTGTCTGACACGAGAGCTCCTCTGCTCCCTTCCACACACTTCAACTTCCAGCTCCCGACTCCTCTCACTTCCTTTCTGCCCTGCTTCCTAGCAACCAGCCCCTGAACACACCCCCAGCTGGGAATTGAAAGTTAACCCCTTCTGGCTACCCAAGGGTCCCCTCTGGTAATGTGGGAGGCCTGGTCACTATATGTTTGTGTGTGCACCTCATCCTGGCCTTTGGAAATTACCTGGAAGCATTGCTCCCGCATGGGTGCAATACTCTGTGGTGCCTGACCGGGTCAGGGGCGCCACAGTTTCCTATCAGCTATTTTACCATGAAGGCCTGCGGCACAAAGCCTCCTCTTAACAGTTGTTCTAGAGATGTGTCTGCTGCTAGAACTTTGTGTGGCATTGACCTGGTCTCTAATCTGAGCTGCTGTTAACCTGCGATTTCTGAGGCTGGTGACTTGGATAAACTTATCCTCCGCAGCAGAGGTGACTCTTGGTCTTCCTTTCCTGGGGCGGTCCTCATGTGAGCCAGTTTCTTGGTAGCGTTTGATGGTTTTTGCCACTGCACTTGTCGACACTTTCAAAGTTTTCCCAATTTTTTGGACTGACTGACCTTCATTTCTTAAAGTAATGATGGCCACTCGTTTTTCTTTACTTAGCTGCTTTTTTCTTGCCATAATACAAATTCTAACAGTCTATTCAGTAGGACTACCGTGTTTCCCCGATAGTAAGACACCCCCGATAGTAAGACGTAGTGGGGGTTTTGGGGGGGTCGGCTAATGTAAGACGTACCCCGAAAGTAAGACATAGTAAACTGTATGTTGGAAAAATTAACGATGTAACACGCGAGATCGCACTTGCGATCTGCTGAGATAGCAAGTGCGATCTTAATTTTAAAGCATGACCTGGTTAGAGTGCGGTTAGAGCGGGATGCGGACGGATTTGGAGCGGAATGAGCGGAGGGATGTGGAGACCGTGGGAGATGCAGTAATGTTGTCCGTTCCTGCCTCCCATCCCTGTGCCCGCACGCTGCATTACTTTCCCCTTCTTTGGAGACAAAGCGTCCTCCATCCCCCTTTACCTGACACACGAGTCCCGTGTAGAAAGTCTGGGTGCAGGGGCTGGAGCGCGGCCGGGGGCTCAGCATGGTCCCGGCACAGCGGACAGTGTGTGCTGCACTCAGCGCTCTGCACCAACAATCAGCCCCATTCACTGGAATGAGAGGAATGTGCGAGCCGCGCTGGGTCCTAGAGCCGACTGCGCCTCCCTCCCTCCCTGAGATCTAGGTGGCTGATGTAGACCAGGCGGCAGTGCAGGGTCCCAGTGCCGGCCATGTATCAGTACCAGCCGCTGCTAACACCGCTGCGCTCTGGTGCAGCCTCTTGCCTCTTCTTTTTTCCAATATAAGACATACCCCGAAAGTAAGACATAGTGGGACTTTTGGGGGTAAAAAGAATGTAAGACACTGTCTTACTTTCGAGGAAACACGGTATCAGCTGTGTATCCACCAGACTTCTGCACAACACAACTGATGGTCCCAACCCCATTTATAAGGCAAGAAATCCCACTTATTAAACCTGACAGGGCACACCTGTGAAGTGAAAACCATTTCCGGTGACTACCTCTAGAAGCTCATCAAGAGAATGCCAAGAGTGTGCAAAGCAGTAATCAAAGCAAAAGGTGGCTACTTTGAAGAACCTAGAATATAAGACATATTTTCAGTTGTTTCACACTTTTTTGTTAAGTATTTCATTCCACATGTGGTAATTCTGATGCCTTCAATGTGAATCTACAATTTTCAGAGTCATGAAAATAAAGAAAACTCTGAATGGGAAGGTGTGTCCAAACTTTTGGTCTGTACTGTATATTTTTATATTTTCATCTGTTGGAATTGGCTGCAGTTATACAATATGCTCACTGTGAGTTCCTCAATAATTGGCCAAGTAGTTTAAACTGCTACAGCCTCGTTCATTAATCGTCAATTACATAATTGTCCTGACAAAAGGGGGCAACAGAGCGCTGTTCATTACATAGTCTGATTCCAGCAATATATCACTTATTTGGCTGCTTCTGCAGTTTTAAAAAAATCCGTTTCATTAACCAGAGATATTCATAAAAGGACAATTAAACCTGCTGCCAGGTAGCCCTAACACGCCGCCGCCAATGACTAGCAGATTTCTGCCTATGCACAGTGTACACAGAAAGCTGCCAATCAGTGGTGTAGGTGGGGTTGTAGCTAAGCATTCAGAGAACTGGTAGATCTGCAGTAGATAAAACAATGATTCTATTAAAACTGCATCAAGCAGCCTAGTAAGTGACAGATCAGGGTCTCTGCCCATACATCATGCTGCTCACAGATGAAGTAGCAAAAACCTATTGACAGATTCCATTTAAGACCATGTTGTTAATTTTTCACTTTTTTTTAAATTTTGGGATATATTCTTTTTTCTTTCTTTTTCTAATACTGTGGCGTCTCTACCAGGTATCGTTACACGTTGCCCTCTTGAGCTCAAGTTAAAAACATCTCCGACATCTCCAGAATGGAGCGGAACAATTTCTTATAGAAATAAAACCGTACCACTAACAAGTCCATCTGCCGTGGAGCATGAAGTTAGAAAAGGTAAAGTAAAATTGCAATTTATGAGGTCCCTGTATACACGATTTATCTGGGCACAAAGAAAACTGTTTAGATATATTCTAAGCATAGCATTACAATAGTTCTGTGGACACAATACCCAATTGACTGGACCTGGGCACAATAAGGCACAGTGCCACCAATGGATGACAATATATATTTGACTGCGCATACAGAGTTTATCTAGGCATTGTATCCATTATCTGTGCTTTTTTATGTACACTTTATCGGAGCATCTACAGTAATGTGTAGGCACCTTTCAGTGCTATCTGTAATATGTAAAAGTTACATTTATACCTCACTATATATATATATATATATATATATATATATATGTGCATTATTCTTCACTTTTAATCTGAGCACAGTAAGTACTCAGTAATATGTGGTGACATCATTGGAACATTATATACAATCTTACATTAATCTGTGCAAAATTTATATTGGTACTTTGTGCACTATTTATCTGGGCATGAAGAAAACATGGACTGTCCTGCAATATTTTTTTTACTTTACCTAATGGTCCATTTACCTGTATGTGTGGACACTGCATGACTAAGGGGTACTTTGCACGTTGCGACATCGCACCTGCGATATCGTCGGGGTCAAATCGAAAGTGACGCACATCCGGCGCCGGTAACGATGTTGCAACGTGTAAAGCCTAGATGCGCCGATAAACGATCACAATAGCATCGTAAATCGGCGATCTGTGTAGTGTCGGTCATTTCCATAATTTCAGGACGACCGATGTTACGATGTTGTTCCTCGTTCCTGCGGCAGCACACATCGCTGTGTGTGAAGCCGCAGGAGCGAGGAACATCTCCTACCTGCCTCCACCAGCAATGAGGAAGGAAGGAGGTGGGCGGAATGTTTACATCCTGCTCATCTCCGCCCCCCACTTCTATTGGCCACCTGCCGTGTGACGTCGCACGACCCGCCCCCTTAGGAAGGAGGCGGGTCGCCGGCCAGAGCGACGTCGCAGGACAGGTAAGTGCATGTGAAGCTGCCATAACAATAATGTTCACTACGGCAGCTATCACAAGATATTGCATGTGCGACGGGGGCGGGGACTATCGCGCTCGGCATCGCTAGCATCGGCTAGCGATGTCGCAGTGTGCAAAGTACCTCTTAGGGTGCACCGTTTATCTGGTCACTGTATCCATTATTCTGTTGGTCACTATCTGGCATTATCTGGGCTCTTTTTATGCGCTATTTTCCTGAACATAGCATGACAATATCTAGACATTTTATGGTGCTGTTTACAAAGAATTGGGTAACATTTTTTTGCTGGCATGTTATGATACTCTATTCAATCTTTACCGTATTTTTCGGATTATAAGACGCACTTTTCGTCCCAAAAATTTGGGTGGAAAATGAGGGGTGCGGCTTAAAATCCGAATGTAGCTTACGGAGCGGTGTAAAATGGGTGCTATGCTGGCTGTGGTGCTGGTTGTGGTGGGGGCTGTGCTGGTGGCTGTGCGGTCGGCGGTGGGGGCTGTGCAGACTGCTGTGGAGCAGGGTGGTGCGGCGGGTGTCTCCGATGCTCTGTTGGCGGTGTGGTCTTCAAATCATGGCGTTGGAGTTGGCGGGTGTGCAGATGGAGCTTTTGGCTCAAGATCTCATATGCGCATGCGCCGCCTCAGGCCCATTGATCTCCCAGCAGTGGACTTAAGGAAAGTGGCGCCTGGAGGTGGCGCGTGCGCAGATGAGATCTCGGCTTGTTAGTGAGCCAAAAGCACTGCACACACGCGAACTCCAGGCACCATTTCTTTGAAGCTCGCACCACCACCAACAACAGCTTCTGGATGCCCCTCCTGCCTCACAGTGACCGCAGCGAACATCTGGGACACCCGCTGCACCACCCGCAGCATCGCCCTACTCCACCACCGCTTTCGCCCTCAATCTGCGCACGCGTCGATTCTGGGTGCCATTTCTTTCAAGCCTGCACTGCCAGCACAATCTCTGCAGCCAGCACAGCCCCCACCGCAGCCCCCATCGCAGCGCCCTACTCGAGCACCGCCCCTGCCTCCTGTGACCCTGCTCCACCACTGCTGCCGCCCACCTCCGGTAAAACACCATCAGAGTATAAGGCGGACCCCATTTTTTTTTACCTTTTTTTATAAAACAAAAATATGGTATATAAACATAGTTTTCACTACTTTTCTGAGAACTGAACACCCTCTTTTAGAATGGATAGGGATATTATTTTGGTTCTGTATAGCGGTAATATTTGTGTACTTTGTGGATTGTGGACTGTTATTATTTATGACAATTTTATAGAAGCTTTTATTGCATAAATCTGCATCAGATGGTTTGTGACAGCATATCTTAACCTGGAAAACTAAGACTTTCACCCCTACAATGCATATTAGAAGCTATACCAGCATATAAATGAAGGGGCTTTGGTGCACTTTTGGTTTGGCCACGGGCTTGGTGCATCATTACTCCCCTTCAATTTGCATATTTGGGGCTATCCCTGCTTTTGATATGCAAAGCTTGCCATCCAGAGTGAGCATTGCCCATAGGCTGCTGGCATGTGTGCGCATGCTCCTGTCGCGGGCGGAGGAGGGGGCGCTGCGCTCTCCCACTGCTCGGGTCCGGCCGCTGCTGCTGCGGCTGCTGCTGCTCGGTGGTGGCTCGAGCGGTGGGCCGGATCCCGGGGACTCGAGCGGCGTTCCTCGCCCGTGAGTGAAAAGGGGACTTTGATTGTGGGGATTTTAGATATTTACGCCACCCACGGTTGTGGTGAGATTGGTGACACCACCACTGCTCTGGACGGGGATCCCGGGAGCGGTGACAGGGAGCAGCCTAAATGTTAGTTCTCCCCTCCGTGGGTAGGGGGATTGGTTGTCCCGGGGCCCGGTGATGGGGTAGGGATGATGGATGGCAGGCGGGTTGCGGGGCCTGGTGAGGTGCAGGATCGCGGGGGCAGCGCTGTGCCACACGGCACGGTGGTACTCACTCAGCCAAGGATGAGGACACAGTTCTCGGTAAAACACACGGCTGGATGGACGGGTCCCACAGACGGCTGCGGTTGTTTCTCCCGGCAGGTTGATGGTGACTGCCTTTCCCTGCACCTGTGTAGTGTTTAGTTCCGATGGGTTCCCACCGGTAACCCGCTCCCCGGCTTGGATGTGCGCCGGAGTAGCCCCTTTTGCCCGCAGGCTCTGGCCCCGGAAACGGTAGCCTTGGCGGTGGCTGTGTTTCCCTCTCTTGGTTGGACGGTTGCCTTCTGTCGGGACTTGGCTGCTGGGAAAACCAGGAGGTTCCCTTCGCTAACGGATTTGGCAAATTCACGGCGACTCCTAGCCTTGCCGGGGTCCATAAGCCCCTGCCGGTTGGTGCTGGCTTCTCTTTGCGTACCGGTCCGGTACCGCCGGGCCACCGCCCGTCCACGGTCCTTACGGTCTGCTCCAATCAGCCACTCCTGCAGACGTTCACCACCGTCTGCCAACCTTGCTGCTCCGTCCGGGCCACACACCCGGACCAACTTCAGACAGCTCGACTGCTACTTTCCTCTTTTCACTTTCACCTCTCCAACTAAACTGACTGTACTCGAGCTCTGCCCGAGCCTAACTCTCTGCTTTTTCCTACCTCCAGGACTGTGAACTCCTCGGTGGGCAGAGACCAACCGCCTGGCTCCACCCCCTGGTGTGGACATCAGCCCCTGGAGGAAGGCAACAAGGGTTTTAGTCTGACTTTGATGTGCCTGACCGGGAGTGTGGGGTGTGTTGGTGTTGTTCTTTGTGGCCCCTGGTTGTCCAGGGCGCCACACTCCACTCTACTTTGCCAGCAGAAATACATTAAGATCATTAAGCCCTACTAATTTGTAGATGTTCCGCCATGGAACAGATTAGTCAGATATTAACTCCATGTTATTGTAGCACCCCTGAGACACTCAGGGCACTACTAGGAGCTGCATCCTCTTGGGGATGCAGGACCTACCCCTTGGGACCTGGAGTACCAGTGCTGATACCACCAAAGCACAAGTAAAATCCTAGTTCTCCACTCCTCACTGGGCATAGAGGGTTAACCGTGTGTGACTGATGTGCCTAACCGGGGTGTGGGGTGTGTTGTTGCAGTACCTGTGACGTCCTGGCTTGTCCAGGGCGCCACATTCCCCCTTAGTAAAATGCAGACCGTCCGCGGGCTGCCCGTCCATCACCGGTTTTATTTTCACAGCTGAAAAATAGAAAAACGGTAAAACAGTGATTACAAGTAAAATAACATCTTCCCACATCGGGAGGTACTCTTACTTAAACGTTGCGTAACGGTACGGCTTCCGCTCTCTCCCACCCAAGTAACCTGGCCCTGATGCTGCCCCTAAGCAAATGGGCAGCACCCCTTGACCCCCAGTCCAGCACAAGTTACCCGAGCGGGTTCTGTCCTTATCAGGGGACCCACGTCCATGGGGAACCCCTGAAACCCCCAGAGGATTGCCACCGGTTCCGGTGGTGGCTGGGCCCCAGCCTACTCCACTGCGGGTCCTTCTTCCAGTCTGCCTCTCCGGAGGCGGTCACAGTGAAAGCCAACAAAAAGATTTTTATTTACAAGCCACAAGTTTGTGGTTGCCCTGCTAGTTCTCGGGCTTGTCCGTAGTAGTTTCTACGCATTTGTGTAAAGGGGGTCCCAACGGGGACCAGTTGCCGGCAATGACCGGTTCAAATCAAGCTGACAATCAAGGCTTCAATCAGGTAACATCTCAGTTGATCACTCTTATCATTCATCTAAACAACATTGCTGGTGGTCCCAACGGGGACAACTTTCAGGGGGGGCTCCGCTGACCTTAATCCGACTCTTCGGTGTCGGCTGGGGGAGGGGACGCGGTGGACACCCGGGCCTCCTGGCTGCCCCTCAGCTTGGCATCCAGCGCAAACCACCCCCTCTCTCCACAGTGCCGGGTGTACTGTACCAAGTCGCCCGGCATCAGGTTACGGCCTGGGTGCTCCTCCGGCAGGTGGGCATTGACATCCCGCCGGGCTATGAAGACTTCGGCCTCCAGGCCCGGTTCATATATGAAGCCATAGCCCCGGCGGACATCGAACCGCCTCACCTGCCCTTCATACAGGGGGCCCCGGACACGGAAGGTCGCTTGGCGGAGGCTCTCCTTCTCCCGGATCGTACGGGCCACCAACTCCGCCTTCTTCCTTTCCCTTTCCGCGATCTCCGGGCCCAGCGGTGTCGGCTCCCTGTCCCAATACTGTGCTGCTGCGAGCGCCGGCGCACGGGTCGGGCCCCGCGAGACCTTCTGGACACTGCCCACCACTGGCAATCTGGGTGGAAGGTCCCGCGGTGACTTGGCCTGGGGTGCTGCTTTGCAGCGGCAACCCGGCGCAACCTCAGCCGAGGTGTGGGGGATGGGCACAGGGGCTTTCCTCCGCTGGGCCTTCTGCACGGAGCGGCCTGTCGGCTCCGGCTCGGGGGAAGTCTCTGTAAATGCCTCCGGCTCGGGCTTTTGGACTTTCCACGGCAGCACTTCCGGACGGTTACGGGCTCCGGTTGCAGGTCGATCCGCCTGGGCGGACATGCGGGGTACCGCTACCGATTGCGGGGGTAGCGGGCCTAGTGGTGAGGTCACGGCAGCCGAGACGGGTAGCGAGGGAGGTAGCAGGGCGAGCAGGTTCAGACCGGGTCCCGCAGCCACGATGACCGACCCACTAGGGGTACCGGGGTGTGGGTCACTCACCCTCCCTTCCGTAACTTCCTCCTCGCGTCTCCGCACAGTCGCTATGACCTCTGCCATGTCGGCCTCCCACTCCTCCAGGAGGAGCTGCATCTTAACCTGCAGCCGTTGTTGGAGCTGCGCGGTCCGGATCTCCACCCACGCCGCAGTTCCAGGCGCGGGGGCTACGGTGCTACGGGACGGCATATACATCTTGCTGGCGGCCTCTCCCAGGAACAAGATGGCCGCAGGGTCCTGGCGTCCCTGCTTTTATAGCCACGCTCACATGCGGCCAGCCGCCATTTCGTCCCCCTTAGTCTCTTTTCGGCTCCTCCTCTACAGGGGCGGGGTTTTGGCCTTCACGCCTCCACTGCTCGAGGAGACGCTCGAGCGGGAATTTTTCGCGCCCAAGATGTCGGCTTCTCAAAATTTTCTGCTGGACACCTCCGGCGGTCACACAAGGTGCACTTCTACCAGTTGGTAGAACGGTAGGATCCTGTTCGTGACGCCAAGTTGTCGCGGGCGGAGGAGAGGACGCTGCGCTCTCCCACTGCTCAGGTCCGGCCGCTGCTGCTGCGGCTGCTGCTGCTCGGTGGTGGCTCGAGCGGTGGGCCGGATCCCGGGGACTCGAGCGGCGTTCCTCACCCGTGAGTGAAAAGGGGACTTTGATTGTGGGGATTTTAGATATTGTCCGTGACGCCACCCACGGTTGTGGTGAGATTGGTGACACCACCGCTGCTCTGGACGGGGATCCCGGGAGCGGTGACAGGGAGCAGCCTAAATGTTAGTTCTCCCCTCCGTGGGTAGGGGGATTGGTTGTCGCGGGGCCCGGTGATGGGGTAGGGATGATGGATGGCAGGCGGGTTGCGGGGCCTGGTGAGGTGCAGGATCGCGGGGGCAGCGCTGTGCCGCACGGCACGGTGGTACTCACTCAGCCAAGGATGAGGACACAGCTCGGTAAAACACACGGCTGGATGGACGGGTCCCACAGACGGCTGCGGTTGTTTCTCCCGGCAGGTTGATGGTGACTGCCTTTCCCTGCACCTGTGTAGTGTTTAGTTCCGATGGGTTCCCACCGGTAACCCGCTCCCCGGCTTGGATGTGCGCCGGAGGAGCCCCTTTTGCCCGCAGGCTCTGGCCCCAAAAACGGTAGCCTTGGCGGTGGCTGTGTTTCCCTCTCTTGGTTGGACGGTTGCCTTCTGTCGGGACTTGGCTGCTGGGAAACCCAGGAGGTTCCCTTCGCTAACGCATTTGGCAAATTCACGGTGACTCCTAGCCTTGCCGGGGTCCGTAAGCCCCTGCCGGTTGGTGCTGGCTTCTCTTTGCGTACCGGTCCGGTACCGCCGGGCCACCGCCCGTCCACGGTCCTTACGGTCTGCTCCAATCGGCCACTCCTGTAGACGTTCACCACCGTCTGCCAACCTTGCTGCTCCGTCCGGGCCACACACCCAGACCAACTTCAGACAGCTCGACTGCTACTTTCCTCTTTTCACTTTCACCTCTCCAACTAAACTGACTGTACTCGAGCTCTGCCCGAGCCTAACTCTCTGCTTTTTCCTACCTCCAGGACTGTGTACTCCTCGGTGGGCGGAGACCAACCGCCTGGCTCCACCCCCTGGTGTGGACATCAGCCCCTGGAGGAAGGCAACAAGGGTTTTAGTCTGACTTTGATGTGCCTGACATGAGTGTGGGGTGTGTTGGTGTTGTTCTTTGTGGCCCCTGGTTGTCCAGGGCGCCACACTCCACTCTACTTTGCCAGCAGTAATACATTAAGATCATTAAGCCCTACTAATTTGTAGATGTTCCGCCATGGAACAGATTAGTCAGATATTAACTCCATGTTATTGTAGCACCCCTGAGACACTCAGGGCACTACTAGGAACTGCATCCTCTTGGGGATGCAGGACCTACCCCCTGGGACCTGGAGTACCAGTGCTGATACCACCAAAAGACAAGTAAAATCCTAGTTCTCCACTCCTCACTGGGCATAGAGGGTTAACCATGTAAGGAGATGGTCGCCATAGAAAGGAACGAGTCCCTGGGATTGGCCAGTCTGGTGGGAGGGGTCAGCAGTCAGTCAGTGCAGAGTCTAGAGAATGTGACACACAGGAGAGGAGTGCGGACGTACCTGAGCTGGGTCCATGCAGCGGTGACCCCGGGGCACAGGAGAGAGGTCACCAAGTCGGGTACCGGAGATACCGCTGGGACCGGAGCATGCACAGGGCACAGGGCCCTAGATCAGGTGCCAGTTCTACACGGCTTGATAAATACCTGCCCGGTGAGGACAACTTTACTGACTTCACCGAACCAAATAATCCGTTGGCATCAGCAGTAAACTAGGATCGGGGTTCGGACCCTTACCTCCCCACAGGATCCACACTGCCCACCGTACGGAGAAGGAGACTGTACCCCAGAAAAGGGACAGTCGGGCCCCAAACACTCCACGCTACGGGGACCCAACCAACAGAGAGTGTTGGGGACAGAGCAACCTGGGTCACTACATTGGCACTGATATTCCAAGGGACCTGAACCAGCAACTCCTGGGTCCAAGTGAGTAGAGACTTTTATAGACAACCTGGTGTGGTCTCCGTTATTATCCCCCATCATCTCCCAGGCACAGCCCTACCTGCGGAGTGCCTAACACCATTGCTGCAATCACCATCAGCTCTGGGAGTACCCACATTTAGCAGCGGCGGTTCTCTATCCTTAACTGCAACCCGCAGATGGCGTCATATGACATTAACTCTATTCACCCCTGTAAATATCCCCACTTACAAAAAGGGGCCCAGGGCATGGGACCGGGCAACGGCCACCAGAGTGACATTCCCATTTGTTACCGCCTGGGACCGAGTACCCCCTTCCCTGGGCGCTACATTATCTCCATGTTTCACAAGAATGTTTTTTTTTGTATCTATGAGCCAAAAAAAAACTTTGTTCCACTTTCTTTCTAGCACAAGACACTGTAGCTGGTTCAGGAAAAGGAATCAGTGATGAACTGATAACACTGGAAATCATCGCCCAAAACGTCCCAGATCTGACTCTTATCGATCTTCCAGGGATCACACGAATTAATTTACCGAACCAACCCAAAGACATTGGAGATCAGGTGAGATCCGCAGATATTTCCACACAGCAATCAAGCCACGAAGATTAAGAACGTTTCATACATTATAGGGCTTGTCCATTTTTTCCCCCCATGTTTCTAGATAAGGCAAATAATAAAAAGATATATATCAAGACAGGAGACTATCAACCTGGCCGTAATCCCCAGTAACGTGGACATCGTAACCACAGAAGTCCTGGAAATGGCCCGAGAGGTGGATCCCAATGGAGAAAGAACGATTGGTAACAAAAAATGATCATGATACTCTAACAGATGGACATGGGTGATGTCAAAAACCTGTCTGGTTCTGTATCAGAAAGGGGAACACAAATTACGTTTGTTAGTGCTCCGTGGTCTTAAACGCATTAAAAGATGTGAAAAAAAACGACAAGTACTTGACATAGTTAAAGTCTGAGGTAGAGCAGAGAGACATGATGTCCCTGCACCACAGAACAGCAGGGAGACTGACTGATGAGGTGGGGATGTGGAGCGGCGAAATGACGTCATCACGCTGAGACTCTGCGCGCCACGGTGCAATGACTTCACCTAGTTTGTTCTCTTTCTGCCGACGGACTCCTCAGAATCCATGGGTAGGTGAGTAAAAGATGTTTGCTTTGTTTTTGTTTGTAAGGGAAATACTAGGGGTCATATTACAGTGTGAGAGGAATACTGAGGACCATGATATAGTGTAGAGGGAATACTGGGGGAAATATTAGTGTGGAGGGGAATACTGAGGACCATGATATAGTGTGGGGAAATACTGGGGGAAATATTAGTGTGGAGGGGAATACTGAAGACCATGATATAGTGTGGGGAAATACTGGGGAAAATAGTGTGGAGGGGAATATTGGAGGCCATATTACAGTGTGGGGAAATACTGGGGGAAATATTAGTGTGGAGGGGAATACTGAGGACCATGATATAGTGTGGGGAAATACTGGGGGAAATAGTGTGGAGGGGAATATTGAAGGCCATATTACAGTGTGGGGGAAATACTGTTGGCCATGATACAGTGTGGGGGAGATACTGGTTGCCATATTATAGTGTGAGGGGAATACTTGGGCCATATTATAGTGTGGGGTATACTGGGGACCATATTATAGTGTGAGGGAAATACTGGGAGCCATATTACATTGTGGGGAATACTGGGGGCCATATTACAGTGTGGGGAATGCTGGGGGCAATATTACAATGTGGGGAATACTGAGGGTCATATTACAGTGTAAGGGGCATAGAGGGAGGGCCATATTAGAGTGTAGAGGAAATATTGGGTCCCATATTAGAGTGTGGGGGAATATTGGTTGATATATCCCAGTATGAGAAGAATACGGGGCCATCATACAGTATGAGAGAAATACTGGGGGCCATATTACAGTGTGGGGGTAATAGTGGTAGCCATCATACATTGTGGAAGGAAATACTGGGGGCCATATTCCAATGTGGGGTAATATTGGGGACCTTGATACAGTGTGGGGGAAATACTGGGGGCCATATTACAATTTGGGGTAATATTGGGGACCTTGATACAGTGTGGGGGAAATACTGGGGGCCATATTACAGTGTGGGGGGAATAGTGGTAGCCATCATACAGTATGAGGGAAATACTGGGGGCCATATTACAGTGTGGGGGGAATAGTGGTAGCCATCATACATTGTGGGGGAAATACTGGGGGCCATATTACAATGTGGGGTAATATTGGGGACCTTGATATAGTGTCGGGGAATACCGAGGGCCATATTATGGTGTGGAGGGAATACTGTGAGCCATCATACAGTGTGGAAAGAATATTGATGTCCATCATACACTATGGGGGAAATTATTGATGTCATATTAGAGTATGGGGGGAATTACAGGGGGCCATATTACAGTGTTAGGGAAATACTTGGTGCCATCCATACAGTAGGGGGGGCTACTGAGGGCTATCATACAGTGTGAAGGGGCTACTGTGGGACCCATCATGCTGTGTATCTATCATTCTGTGTATGTGGGAGCTGTGGAGGGCATCATGTGGTGCCCTGGACAAGCCAGGACGTCACAGGTACTGCAACAACACACCCCACACCCCAGTTAGGCACATCAGTCACACACAAATCCTTGTTGCCTCCCTCCAGGGGCTGATGTCCACACCAGGTGGGGTGGAGCCAGGCGGTTGGCCCCACCCACTGAGGAGTTCACAGTCCTGGGGGCGGGAAAAGGAAGAGAACAGTTTTGGAGTAGAAAGGGAGAGGAGTAAAGTAGTAGTGGAGGAGCAGACTGACCGTGGCCGGGTACGT
The DNA here is from genome assembly GCF_048569485.1 of Anomaloglossus baeobatrachus. NCBI lineage: Eukaryota > Metazoa > Chordata > Amphibia > Anura > Aromobatidae > Anomaloglossus > Anomaloglossus baeobatrachus. Next base: position 30,057,793 of record NC_134354.1, on the reverse strand, counting down.
GACCCGGGCACCTACAGCAAGGTTGGCAGACAGTGGTGACCATCTGCAGGAGGGGCCGATCGACGCGGAACCGTAGGACCGGGGACGGGCGGTGGCCCGCCGGTACCGAACCGAGGAGCGAAGAGAAGCCAGCACCATTCGGCAGGGCCTACAGACCCCGACCAGGCTTGGAGTCGCTGTAAAACCGGTCAAATCCGTTAGCGACGGGAACCTCCGGGGTTTCCCAGCAGCAAAGACCCGATTGAAGGCAACCGCTCAACCGTGAAGGGAAATACAGTCACCGCCAAGGCTACAGATCCCAGGGCCAGAGCCTGCGGGCAAACGGGGCTCCCTCGGCATCTATCCACGCTGAGGAGTGGGTTACCGGTGGGAAGTCATCGGGGTCTAAAACACACTACAGGTGCAGGGAAAGGCAGTCACCGCCAACCTACTGGGAGTAACCACCGCAGCCGTCTGCGGAACCCGTCCATCCAGCCGTTTGTTTTACCAGAGACTCCGTGTACGTTACTGACTGAGTGAGTACCACAGTGCCGTCTGGCACCGCGCTGCCCCCGCGACCCTGCACCTCACCAAACCCTGCCATCCACTCCCCAGTCACCCCAACCGGGTCGCGGGACCACCCAAACCCCCTACCCACGGAGGGGAGAGAAACATCTCGGCTGCTCCCTGTCATCGCTCCCGGGATCCCCGTCCAGAGCAGCGGTGGTGTCCCAACCTCACCACAAACCGTGGGTGGCGTCACGAACCGACTTCCCCAATCCCAAAAACGACCCCCTTTCACTCACGGGCGAGGAGTGCCGCTCGAGCCCCCGGATCCGGCCCACCGCTCGAGCCATCGAGCAGCGAGCAGCAGGCTGCAGTAGCGCCGGACCCGAGCGCCAGCGAGAGCGCAGCAGCGACGGCCCCCTCCCCGCCCGCGACAACTTGGCGTCACGAACAGGATCTTACCGTTCTACCGCCTGGTAGAGGTGCGCCTTGTGACCCGCCGGAGGTGTCCGGCCGAAAAATTCCAGAATCCGCCATATTGGGCGCGAAAAGCTCCCCGATCGAGCGTCTTCCCGAGCAGTGGAGGCACGAAAGCCGAAGCTCCGCCCTTGAAGAGGAGGTGCTGAGAAGAAACCAAGGGGGGCGGATGGCGTCTGGCCGCATGTAGACCGCGGCTATAAAAGCAGGGACGCCAGGACTCTGCGGCCATCTTTGGTTCCTGGAAGAGGCCGCTGCAACGATGTATAGTCCGTCCGGCAACACCGTCGTTCCCGCGCCCGTGCCTGGTACCGCGGCGTGGGTGGAAGTCCGGACCGTCCAGCTAAGCAGCCATCTGCAGGTTCGTGTGCAGCTCCTCCTGGAGGAGTGGGAGGCCGACATGGCAGACGTGGTGGCGGCTATGCGGAGACGCGAGGTGGAGGAAGAGTTGGAGAGGCGGGTAAGCGACCCACGCCCCTGTAGTCCGAAGGGATCGGCCGCTGTGGCTGAGGGGCCCGGCCTGCGCCCGCTCACCCTGCTGCCTCCCCCGCTACCCGTATTAGTTGCTACCACCCCACCACTAGGCCCGCTACCTGCCCAATCAGTAGCGGTACCCTGCCCGTCTGCCCAAGCGGACCGACCTGCAGTTGAAGCCCATAACCGTCTTGAACCGCTTCCCTGGAAGCTGCCGAAGGCCGAGCCTGTCAGTGGAAATGTACCGGAGGCACTTGCGGTGATCGTGCCTGGTTCTGTGCCCGCGGCCCAGCACCCCGCGCCCGGGACTGTGGCGTGGGTGAGGGCCCGAGTAACTAAGTCCAACCAACGCCATCGGAACCAGATAAGTCTCCTGGCGGAGCAATGGACCACCGAGGTGGAAGCGCTGGTTGCGATTGCCCAGATGCACGAGATGGGAGCCGACGTGACGGAGCTGGTGCGTGACCCACGCCTCCATGTCCAACAGGGACCGGCCGCTGCGGCTGGGAGGCCCGGTCCGATCCTGGCCCTCGTACCGTCCATGCCATGACCCATGGGGCACCCCAGTGTTAGTCTACCTGACCTGCTGCCCCGCGCTGCAACGGTGGGGCCTGACGTCCTGAGTGCCAGGGGTCCGGATGCTGCCGCGACTGGTGGCGACTCACATGGCGCAGAGTCCGAGGAAGCGGGTGAAAGCCTTCGCCACGACGGTGGACGGGTAGTTTTCTATAGCCCGCGCACCGGTGGAAATGGATACCGGGCGCCCCTTTCCCAACAGGCCTGCCACCGCATGTTTGAAATATTGGTAGCGGAGGGTGAGGCCACCTCAGCAGAAGAGTCGGAGTAAGTCAGCGCCCCCCCCCCCGTTGCACAGTTGTCCCCGATGGGACCATCAGAACCGTCATGTGAGTAAATGAAAATAATCAACCGAACTGTTACCAAATTTGCAACCGTGATTGAACCGGCCGTTGCCGGCAAGTTGTCCCTGAGGGGACCCTTTGCACCGTTGGTGTAAGGAACTATTTACGGACACGCTCGAGAACTTGCAGGGCAACCACAAACTTGTGGCATGTAAATAATTGTTGGCATAAATCCGTTACCGCCTCCGGGGAGGCAGATTGGAGGAAGGGCCCGCAGCAGAGTAGGCTGGGGCCCGGTCACCACCTGGACCGGTGGCCAACCTCCGGGGGTCAGGGGTTCCCCGTGGACGTGGGTCCCCTGAAAGAGACCGTACCCGCTCGGGGAGCTTGGTGATGGACTGGGGCAAGGGGTGCTGCCCACTTCTTAGGGGCAGCATCAGGGCCAGGTTATTTGGATGGGAGAGAGCGGAAGCCGTTACCGTTAATAAAAATGTACCGTTAAGAAACGTTTAAGTACCGTACCTCCCGTTAAGGGAAGAGTCATAAAAAAAAATGCTTGTTGAATGTTTTTATATGTTTTACCTTTTTTTCAGTTGTGAAAATAAAACCGGTGATGGACGGGCAGCCCGCGGACGGTCTGCATTTAACCAAGGGGGAATGTGGCGCCCTGGACAAGCCAGGACGTCACAGGTACTGCAACAACACACCCCACACCCTGGTTAGGCACATCAGTCACACACAAATCCTTGTTGCCTCCCTCCAGGGGCTGATGTCCACACCAGGTGGGGTGAAGCCAGGCGGTTGGCCCCACCCACTGAGGAGTTCACAGTCCTGGGGGCGGGAAAAGGAAGAGAACAGTTTTGGAGTAGAAAGGGAGAGGAGTAAAGTAGTAGTGGAGGAGCAGACTGACCGTGGCCGGGTACGTGGCCCGGGCACCTACAGCAAGGTTGGCAGACGGTGGTGACCGTCTGCAGGAGGGGCCGATCGACGCGGAACCGTAGGACCAAGGACGTGCGGTGGCCCGCCGGTACCGAACCGGGGAGCGAAGAGAAGCCAGCACCATTCGGCAGGGCCTACGGACCCCGACCAGGCTTGGAGTCGCCGTAAAACCGGTCAAATCCGTTAGCGACGGGAACCTCCGGGGTTTCCCAGCAGCAAAGACCCGATGTTCACAGTCCTGGGGGCGGGAAAAGGAAGAGAACAGTTTTGGAGTAGAAAGGGAGAGGAGTAAAGTAGTAGTGGAGGAGCAGACTGACCGTGGCCGGGTACATGGCCCGGGCACCTACAGCAAGGTTGGCAGACGGTGGTGACCGTCTGCAGGAGGGGCCGATCGACGCGGAACCGTAGGACCAGGGACGTGCGGTGGCCCGCCGGTACCGAACCGGGGAGCAAAGAGAAGCCAGCACCATTCGGCAGGGCCTACGGACCCCGACCAGGCTTGGAGTCGCCGTAAAACCGGTCAAATCCGTTAGCGACGGGAACCTCCGGGGTTTCCCAGCAGCAAAGACCCGATTGAAGGCAACCGCTCAACCGTGAAGGGAAATACAGTCACCGCCAAGGCTACAGTTCCCAGGGCCTGAGCCTGCGGGCAAAAGGGGCTCCCTCGGCATCTATCCACGCTGGGGAGCGGGTTACCGGTGAGAAGCCATCGGGGCCGAAAACACACTACAGGTGCAGGGAAAGGCAGTCACCGCCAACCTACCGGGAGTGACCATCGTAGCCAGCTGCGGGACCCGTCCATCCAGCCGTTTGTTTTACCAGAGACTCCGTGTACATTACTGGCTGAGTGAGTACCACAGTGCCGTCTGGCACCGCGCTGCCCCCGCGACCCTGCACCTCACCAAACCCTGCCATCCACTCCCCAGTCACCCCAACTGGGCCCCGGGACCACCCAAACCCCCTACCCACGGAGGGGAGAGAAACATCTCGGCTGCTCCCTGTCATCGCTCCCGGGATCCCCGTCCAGAGCAGCGGTGGTGTCCCAACCTCACCACAAACCGTGGGTGGCGTCACGAACCGACTTCCCCAATCCCAAAAACTACCCCCTTTCACTCACGGGCGAGGAGTGCCGCTCGAGCCCCCGGATCCGGCCTACCGCTCGAGCCACCAAGCAGCGAGCAGCAGGCTGCAGCAGCGCCGGACCCGAGCGACAGCGAGAGCGCAGCAGCGACGGCCCCCTCCCCGCCCGCGACACATCATGCTGTGTAGTGGAGAACTATATGTTGGGGGACTCAGGAGACATTGTTAAATGTTAAATGCCAGAAAAAGCCCTGTACTGTGTCGCCCCCGAGGCCTCTGATGTCAAGGTGGTGGCTCCGAGCAGTGAAGTGGCTGTACCGTGTGCAAGCAACAGGCTTTTTGTAATGGGGAAGAAAAATAATATTTAAAAAGGGGAGAAAGAAGAATAAAATAGATAAAGAATTTGTGACTCCAGTTGGGATGTTCGGCTGTGGTATGGCCGGGCACTATTGGTGGGCCCCAGGAGTTAGGTGGTGATGCACAGTGCCAGAGGGTTGTCCTTTCCCCCCCTCCCCCAAACTAGGGCTTGTTCCTGGGGGATGTGTTCAGGTAGGGATGGCGCAGCAGGAAATAAATCAGCCAGAGACAGGACAGGAGCTTTCATCTTGTACTGAAGCTCTGTATAACAGTCTGGAATGTTCTTTCAGCCTTACAATTGTGATGCCCTGGCCTATCAGGATGTCACAGGGTATTGTGCAATCTGTCCTTCTGTGCAATATCCATCTTCTTCTTGGTTATGGGTCCCTGACTAATGGTGTTGCCAAAACTAGTTAATCAAAATCCTAGGAACACTCTGCACCACACCGACCAGACACACCAGTGGACGGCCTGAGTGGACTAGGGTCGCCCACTTGGGGGGTTGGTTAAGGGGAGGTCAGGAGGAGTGTCAGGAGCAGTTCAGTGTAGTGTTGGAGGTGAAGGAGAGAGGAGATCAGGAGCTGGGCTCCTTGGAAGTACTAGGTAGCAGACGTTGGTCTGGGCCTGGTAGGAGCTGGACCCCCGGTCGCAGGGGATCGTGACAAGGGGCATGGCATTGTCGTGGAGGACAGCTGGCAGCCTTGTACCATCACCGGGCTGAGGCCAGGGCACGACAGGGTACGTGGACCGTAGGTCAGGGAGTAGCTTCAGGCAACCTGACAATTCACGCGATGAGGATGGAGCCTTCAAGATTCGCTCTCCACCCGCTCCAAAATCGGGGTACTAGCGCAACGAGGGGGATAGGACTTCCCTCTAAAACAGTCCAGGAAATCCCAAGCGTGAACCCTGAGAGCAAGCTCTCTCAGTTAGCCACACTGGTGAGTGGGACCCAATTAGTTTTAAGCTAAAGGGGTCCATCAAGAGGAAGACACAGTGCCAAGGGAAAGGTCACAGATCAATAGGCAACACCAGCAGAAACGGGACCCAAACGTGCTCCCCTCAGCGGCAGCAGTGTCCAGAACATTGGTTTACTAAGTTGTCGGTGTCAGCGTTATTGGACTGAGTGAGTACGCAATTGACCATTACCTCCCCAACGGCACATCCCTGTCACTGTCACCGAGTCCCGGGGCATCCCCCCTACCCGTGGAGGGGTCAAACACCTGGCTGCCCATTCCATCGCCATAATCCACCTTACCACACACCATGGGTGGTGTCACGAACTTTAGACACTGTCCCCTGTAAATATCCCCCCTTTAATCGAGTGGCTGCATGAGCCCCGCGTCCGGAGACCCCTCGAGCCACCGCGGATCCGGATCCAAGCAGCCTAGCTGCCGGCACGGGGGAGATACACCTCGATGGTGGTTTTTCCTGTGCCGATGGGAGTTTGGCTTCTCTGCTGTTTGATAGTAATGTACTTCTCCTGCTACTATTTCCCTACCTGGGAGTAGGTATCTTGGTTACCTGGGATTCCCAAGGCAAGAACAATTTGGACTTTTGATCCCTTCTGGGGAGCAGGTGACTGGAATTCTGTAGGAAAACTCTTTACTTCTTCTAGAAGTTTCCTGACTCACACATGCCACTTTGCTCCCAGGCAAATGTCACTGCCCCTTGTAAAAAGGCTGCAGTCCCTCAGTTTTGTCACCAACCTTGAAGGCACTGATGACCTAGGGACTGATAACCTGACAAGTGTAGCTGCCCCTCTAGAGGTTTCTAGAAATCACCTCAGGCCAGGACGTCTCCTCAGTACACTCCTCACTTCACCTCACACAACGACTGACTGCTAGTTACCTCAGAGCTAAGCTACTCCCCTTTCTCCTTTTAGGGCTCATCACTCAAGAGATGATTTTCTCTCAAGTGAATAACCCCAGTAAGGAAGTGTGTGTAAATGTATATTCTGTTGTGAGCAGCAGTGAAAACCAAATCCTCACTAAAGGGGGCTTTACACGCAGCGACATCGCTCGTGAAAGCACCCACCCCGTCGTTTGTGCATCACGGACAAATCGCTGCCCATGGAGCACAATATCGTTAGTCCCCGTCACACGTACTTACCTTCCTAGCGACGTCGCTGTGGCCGGCAAACCACCTCCTTTCTAAGGGGGAGGTTCATGCGGCTTCACAGCGACGTCACACAGCAGCCGTCCAATAGAAGCGGAGGGGCAGAGAGCAACCGAAAGAAAGTGACGCCCACCTCGTTGCCGGAGGACGCAGGTAAGGTGTTGTTTGTCGTTCTCGGGGTATCACACGTAGCGATGTGTGCTGCCTCAGGAACGACGAACAACCTGCATCCAGCACCAGCAACAATATTTGGGATTAGAACGATGCGTCAACGATAAGGTGAGTATTTTTGATCGTTAGCGGTCGTTCGTACGTTTCACACGCAACGACGTCGCTAACGAGGCCGGATGTGCGTCACGAATTCCGTGACCCCAACGACATCTCGTTAGCGATGTCGTTGCATGTAAAGCGGCCTTTAGGCTTACAATACATGTAATACAGATGTACTTTTTTTATATTATTTGTGGCGACTAGGCACAGGGCGCCACAGTTAAGTGGGCACTTAAGAAGCATTCTCATTTGTGTTGTTATTGTGAAATTGGTGCAATGGGCATAGTATTATTTTCTAAGGGCCAAATGTGGACCTGGATTTATAGGGTACTTGCTCAGGGCCTTAATATTTTCTAGGCGACAATTTTACCATCTAGAGGGCACAAAGGAAGCATTTTACTTTGTAACAGGCAGAATGGTGGGCATTCTGTGGGGTACAAAGAGGATCAGTAATAAACAGTTGGCAGCTACATCTCAGTATTGGGGTATACGGGGGTACATGGGGCTGGAAACGTGAGAAGTCAGATATGTCCCTATTGACAGATAATGGGGAGACAAAGATTAAGTATAAATATCTTTATATTGGAAAAATGGATTCAGGTGCAAATAGTTGGTAGACTCACTTTTTGCACACATTATATGGGGAGGGAATCCCATGAAATACTGTGCGCAGAGGTCTCCACCAACGTTGGAATTTGCAAATATCTCATAATGGTCTAAATCAATGTAATGGAAATATCACAATCTGTTTTTCTCACTTTTTTCCTTTAACTGAAAAACCTTTTGTTTTATGGTTCTAAAACATCTCATTCTCCGTGTAGGAGTCCTGACTAAGCCAGACTTAGTTGACAAAGGAGCAGAAAATGAAGTTGTAAAGGTCGCTCAAAACCGTGTGTACAACCTCAGGAAAGGTTACGTGACTGTAAAGTGTCGCAGTCAGATGGAGGTACAGCATGGTCTTGTCCTTGAAGATGCTTTAGTTAATGAGAAGACATTTTTTGAAAACCATGAACACTACAGGTAATGCAATCTTTCATTCCACCACAGTTTGAGATTATATAATCATATAATACTTTTCTTCTACAATGTTGCTCATTTGAGTATTACTGGGGATCATCACTGTGAATAATCCCTTTTTATTAGAATGCCACAATGTTTTTTTGTTTCTTTTTTTTTTAACTTTTAGTCTTCTTTTGAGACGTGAACAGGCGACCATTCCCTGCTTGGCTGAAAAACTTACAAAAGAACTAGTGAATCACATTTCCGTAAGTAACATTGCATATCAGTTATCACCTTTATAATATAGATGTATATACAATATATGGAGGTTGTGCTTTTCCCACTGCATAAATGATACAACTCTGACTACATGTATTGACCACTAGGGGGAGCTCTCTGTGTATGGTTGTATATAGGTAGTGCAGTGATCTCCTCCTAGTGGTGGTTGCAGGTTGTCTCTATAACAGTGTCCTAAAAGACAGGCGAAGAAGATGAGGGTTTTTTTTTAAAAAAAAGCTTCTATCACAATCGGCTCTCTGCTATAAGAGTTTAGTGACAGGTTCTGGGTTTGAGTCTCAGTTTACCTTTTGCCATTTCTAAGTATTCTCCATCTTTTAGAGAAGAGATGGTTAATGTCAGTATTCCCTGCCAGCAAGCAGTCATTAAGATCTCAGGTGTTTCCGCTTTGGACCACTCCCAGTCCCCTTATATATCCTTTGCTACCAGCAGAGGGTGCCGGTTATTCTCATTCATTTAGATGCTTGGCCTGGAGGTGAAAGGACCTGGTGGAGCCCTCTCTTGAAGTTGCTGTGGTGGCTGCAGTCTCGGGTCTGACTGCAGAAGTCTGTTGTTGTGTTTTCCCCCGTCTGTCTTCCTTCCCTGGTGTGTTGTTTCAGTGCAGCAGAGGGACTAGTGATCCTTACCTACCCACTCCTTAGCCAGAACTATTGTATGGTCACTCAGGGCTTCAGGTTCCTGAGGGTACATCATAGTGAGTGGTGGTGACTGTGGGGGAATAATACTATGCATAGGTGGAGCTGTGGGGGCACCATACTGTGTGTAGTCAAATGTACTTGGGGGGCATCATGTAGTGGGTCAAGTGCAATGTACTGTGCTTTCCTGGGGGCATCAAACTGTATGGGGGCAAACAGACTATAAGTGCATTTTCCTGCATGTGGGGGGAATGTATTGTGTGGGCATCTTACTGTGTGTGCTGAGTACTGTGGGGCATCATACTATGAGTAGCAGATGTAAAGCTTTATACTGTGTATGGGGGACACGGAGGGCATCATACTATAAGGGGGCTGTGGGGCATCATACTGTGTGTTGACCACTGTGGAGCATCATACTATATGGGGGATGTGGGGCATCATACTGTGTGTGCTGAGCACTGTGGGCATTATACTATGTGTATCAGATGTAAAGCATTATACTGTGTATTGGGGACACTGGGGGCATCATATTTGATGGGGGACTGTGGAGGGCATCGTACTGTGTGTAAGCATTGATGGGCTTCACTAGGAGTATTGTTTTTGTGTGGGCAGAAATATAAGACTAGGCAAGGTTAGGATACTAGCTTAGCATAAAATAATGTAGGTATCCTTTCTTCTTATCTTTCAAATGTGGGAGATCTGAATAAAGAAATATAACTGAGGATATCAAATTCAAATATGCTTTATTGGCAGGACCAAAATACAATTAGTGTTGCCAAAGCAAGAGAAATACAGTAAGTGTGGTGGGAGGGGATATCTTTATATAGAAAACCTTGAACTCATTATAGAGGTAACAAATGGAAGAAAGTGGTAAGTGGGCAAAGCTTTTAGTTACTAGCCTCAACTTGAAGACAGACATGGAGGAGCTGCAGGCAGTTGTCTTACAGCCAGAGACAGATCAGTTTTGACTATAGCAAGAGGAGGAGAAGTCAATTATTTATATTCTTACATTTTTATTCTTTTCCACATTAGAGGACACTACCCAGTATAGAATATCAGATAAAAAGTAAACTACGGGAAGCTGAAGATAACCAGAAATTGATTGGTACGGGGGTCCCTGATACCTCTGAAAAACAGCGAGAATATTTGTTATCTGTAAGTATTGCAAGATTTGCATAAATTCCACACTTTTTTGACTGTTTGCAGTAAACCTACAGATATTTGTGAATTTAAGTTGGAATTCTAATAGAAAATTATAACGACAGTTTTGCTTCTATCGAGCAGCACCTCAGACCTTCTGCTCACTACAGTGCCATACTTCCCTTATTTGTAGCACATTTTGTCACACTTAAGTCTCATCACCGTACATCACATAGGAGCAATTAACATTGTTAGGCCGGCATCTCACTTGCGATTTTCTCGCAGTAGTGGAATGTGAGAAATTCTCGCATTGCACTCGGACACATGTTATTCAATGAATCAGCTCTCATCTGCTATTTTTTTCTTAGTCCAAATCGGACGGAGAAAAAAATCGCAGCATGCTGCGTTTTGGAGAGTTTCTCGCGCGAGTCTCTCCAATGCAACTCTATGGGAGCGTGAAAAAAACGCATGTCACACGGACCGGCACTCACACCATCCTAGTGACATTCGTTTTTCTAAATACATTAATCGCATGTTTCTCAAAACACTGGAAATGAGTGATGTCTCACAATGTCGGTCAATCATAGAGATTGACCGACATTGTGAGACCTCACTCATTTCCAGTGTTTTGAGAAACATGCGATTAATGTCAGTCGGTCTCTCCCTCTCGGTCTCTATTCTCTCTCTGTCGGTCTATCTCTCTCTCTGTCGGTCTCTCTCACTCTCTGTCCATGTCGGTCTATCCCTCTCCCCCCTCTCTGATACTCACCGATCCCCGATCATCAGCGCGGCACTGCATAGCGTTCACACTGCTCCGGCGGCTTCTCCTCTTTTGAAAAAGCCGGCCGCTCATTATTCAATCTCGTACCACCGGTGCCTATGATTGGTTGCAGCCAGACACGCCCCCACGATGAGTGACAGCTGTCTCACTGCAACCAATCACAGCTGCCGGTGGGCGGGTCTATATAATGCAGTAAAAAAAATAATACGGAATAGCCGCATTCATTAGATGCGACTGTCCCGGGACTGTACCCGGCCATCCCGAATTGCCCTGGAGCGGTGGCAATCAAGGTAATAAGGAGTTAATGGCAGCAGCCCATAGCTGCCACTAAGTCCTAGATTAATCATGGCAGGCGTCTCCCCGAGATACCTTCCATGATTAACCTGTAAGATTAAGAAAATGAAGACATACACCCAAAAATCCTTTATTTGAAATAAGTAACAAAAAAAACAACCTCTTTCACCACTTTATTCAAGACCCCAAATACCCATCCAGATCCGACGTAATCCACTGAGGTCCCTCGACGCTTTCAGCCCTGCTACATCAGAAGCTGAGAGAGAGCGGTCACAGACAACGACCGCTGTCTGTAAGCTCCCCGCAGCGACTGAAGTGAGTCGCGCTATCAGCGATGACATCACTCAGGTTACCCGAGGCCACAGATCTCAGCTGGAGGACTTCTGCTGTGGCCGCGGGTAACCTCAGTGATGGCACCACTGATCGCGCGGCTCACTGCGGTCACTCAGGGGATTTGCGGTCACTGTTGAGACCTTCACCGGTGACCGAAAATCAGGCCATGCCACACAGACAGAGCCGCGGGATGACAATGAAGTCGGGTGACGTTCATCCGACTTCATTCTGATCGTACGGCTCTGTCTGTGTCTGCTGTCAGCGGCCATTCAGCTCTGCTACATGGCTCTGTCTGTGTCTGCTGTCAGCGGCCATTCAGCTCTGCTACATGGCTCTGTCTGTGGCTGCTGTCAGCGGCCATTCAGCTCTGCTACATGGCTCTGTCTGTGTCTGCTGTCAGCGGCCATTCAGCTCTGCTACATGGCTCTGTCTGTGTCTGCTGTCAGCGGCCATTCAGCTCTGCTACATGGCTCTGTCTGTGGCTGCTGTCAGCGGCCATTCAGCTCTGCTACATGGCTCTGTCTGTGTCTGCTGTCAGCGGCCATTCAGCTCTGCTACATGGCTCTGTCTGTGTCTGCTGTCAGCGGCCATTCAGCTCTGCTACATGGCTCTGTCTGTGGCTGCTGTCAGCGGCCATTCAGCTCTGCTACATGGCTCTGTCTGTGGCTGCTGTTAGCGGCCATGTAGCAGAGCTGAATGGCAGATGACAGCTGCTGAGAAAAAACGGATCCCATAAGCATCAAACACGCATTGCACACGCTCTGCTAGCCTGGAAACAATTAAAAAAATACATCGCACTTGGATTGCACACTGACCTAAGGTGAACTAAAATCGGCCGACTTTTTTTCATGCAAGTCGGACCGATTTTACACGCATAAGTGTGTTTCCAGCCTTAGTAGTGATGAGTGAGTGTGGTCGCCACTGCTCGGTACTCAATCAAGTGTAGGGGGTATTCGAGTGCCATGCTTACATCCCCATCCCGCATGATTCACGTATCTCTCTCCTCCTGTTAGGGTCCTCTGAAAAATGCTCGAGTTTCCCTTTTACTTCCATTATACTCAGTAGTTAAACGCATCCAAACTGCTCGATTCGAGTACTGAGGACTCGAGCATTTTAGTACTCGCTCATCACTAACTGTCATATATACTGGAGATCAAAATTAGAGAACAACACACAATTTCCTAAATGTTGCGGTCATTGTGTCGTCCTATGTGATTATATCCTAACATGAGGATCTCGCAGGATTTTCCGCTTATTTCATAAATTGAATTTATTGTAAAGCACATAAGAAAAATGTAATTGAGAGAAATGAAAAAGCACAATGACCAAAATTAGAGAATGCTTTCAGTTTCCTGCAAGTTATTGGGGTTAATCTGGCACCCGGTGCTAATTTCCTTAATTATCTAGCAAACTGTTACATCTCGTGGCTCTCCTGAGGCAAGGACTGAGGCAGTCTCCCATTCCTTGCCTGCCACGAGCACTCCTGCCAGACTGCGCAGTGTGCAGGACATACCTTCTCAGAGAGGCAGCAGAAGGGTGACACCTAGTGGTTCTCCTGTTACAAGGAGTGAAGCGGTCTCCCATTCCTAGCCTGCCGCAGACTCTCCTACTCAGCGGCCCCGAAGGTCTGCGAGGCTGCGCAATGTGCAGAGGTTTACTGCTCAGGGAAGCAGTGAGATTCCCGTTATCTCTGCACATTGTGAGACCGAGGATCCCGCCTCTATTTCCCAGAGGCAGGAGGGTGAGCATGTGCAATGCGTGGTGGGTCCTGATTCGCTCACTGACGTCACACGGCTTGATGACAAGGCTGGTGACGTGGTGAATCCTGACTGGCCAGGCTGGGACGTCGTGGACCCTGATTGGGTCAAGTCCGTCATCTCCGCCTCGCGCCCGCCCTCGGGTGGAGCTGCACCTCCTTAAAAGCTCCCCCTGCCACCATGGCTGCGCGCGACCGTCCTTCTATGTTTGGATGTCTGGCAGCGTGCTGCCACGCCACTGCTCAGGCATTACTGTCTCTTGTGGGCTTGGCCCTTGCTGCTCCGGCAGTACCTCGTTTGCAGGCCGTGTTCCTGCCTTGCTGCTCCGGCAGTACCCCCGTCAACAGGCCGTGTTCCTGCCCCAGGTGAGCTCCTCAAGTCTCCATTGGACTCACCTGGTTATTGAAAGCACACGTGCGTGGGCACCTCTGTGCTACCCTCGTGCCATATTCTCGTGACTTCCACTGGCACACGTGCGTGGGCACCTCTGTGCTTCCCCGTGCAACAGGTACACCGAGCCGTGAGATCTGTGCCATACAACCCTCAGGGGTTAGGGCAGATCGGTGTACATCAATCGTCTGTGACATTCCAGACGATCGCTAGCAGCAACCCGCTCACTCTTCACCCACCATAGCGGCGGTCCCTTACACCGCACAGTGGACCTTGACCGGCGGAAGCAGTCCATTTCCCATCTTGGCACGCTTCCCCGGGTCCCCCTCGTAACAGCAAACCCTATGTAACTGGCAGCCGAACTTTCCAGTTTGCACCTCCGGCAGCAGGTTGTCCAGATGAAGCCCAAAGGGGTGACCCTATCAGCCACAGCAAGAGAAGTTGGTCCAAGTCTGTGATTTCAGGAATATTGCATCTTTACAACATCACAAACTCTTTCAAGTCCCCCAAAAAGGCTGCTCGCCCTTGAAAGACTAATGTAAGAGAGGATAGAATAATACGGAGAATCTCCATGGGTAATAGTTTCACCACTGCAGCTGGAATTGTTCATCAGTTCAGCAATGAAAAGGGTAAGGATCTGTCTCATCATACAGTGTCACGACGTTTAAGAACATTTGGACTGAAGCCCACTCTGCAGTGACCAAACCTGTCATTAGCAGAAAGAATCACAAGGCTAGACTCACCTTTGGTGAGGAGCATGTTGTGTGGACAGAGGAGAAGTGGCCACAGGTCATTTTAGTGATGAAAGCAAGTTTAATTTATTTGGGTCTGATGGGAAACATTATGTTCATTTACAAACTGGAGAAAGACTGAACCCAAAGTGTGTTAAGAAGTCAGTGAAAGGCGGTGGAGGAAGAGTCATGGTTTGGGGGATATTTTCTGCAGCAGGATTTGGACTTCTCATACAGCTACATGGCAGAGTGAATGCAAACGTGGATCGGAACCTTCTTCACAACATGCGGTTCCTTATATGCGTTCATCACTCAATCAGCCAGCAATTTTCATACAGTACAATGTCCCCTGTCACACAGCAAAACGGGTAAAGTAGTCCCTTGAAATAGAAAACACTGAAACAATGAAATGGCCGCACAGAGTCCTGAACTAAACCCAATAGAAAACCTCTGGAAAATACTTGCTGACAAAGTTATGGCCAAGAAACCCACAACAAAGAACTGTGGAAGAGACTGGAAGAAAAGTGGCCCAAAAATCCCACCAGAGCAGTGTGAGAGACTAGTGATGTCCTGTGGCTGCTGATGTGCTGAAATCATTCACAGCGACGGCCGGTGCACGTCCTACTGATTGTGACTGTTGTCACCTGCAGAACATTTACTGCTCATCTCTCTACAGTCATTGCTGCTCTCTAATTATCATCATCACGTTTTAGGAAAATAAAGGTTTTATGTTGATAAACTTTGGATCTTCTTTAAAACCCTGCTCTAGTGGCATGGTGCACCCCTTACCCTGTTCTAGTGGCATGGTGCACCCCTCACCCTGTTCTAGTGACATGGTGCACCCCTCACCCTGTTCTAGTGGCATGGTGCACCCCTTACCCTGTTCTACTGGCATGGTGCACCCCTTACCCTGTTCTAGTGGCATGGTGCACCCCTTACCCTGGTCTACTGGCATGGTGCACCCCTTACCCTGCTCTAGTGGCATGGTGCACCCCTTACCCTGTTCTAGTGGCATGGTGCGCCCCTTACTCTGTTCTAGTGGCATGGTGCACCCCTTACTCTGTTCTAGTAGCATGGTGCTCCCCTTACCCTGTTCTAGTGGCATGGTGCACCCCTCACCCTGCTCTAGTGGCATGGTGCACCCCTTACCCTGTTCTAGTGACATGGTGCGCCCCTTACCCTGCTCTAGTGGCATGGTGCCCCCCTTACCCTGTTCTAGTGACATGGTGCGCCCCTTACCCTGCTCTAGTGACATGGTGCGCCCCTTACCCTGCTCTAGTGACATGGTGCACCCCTTACCCTGCTCTAGTGGCATGGTGCCCCCCTTACCCTGTTCTAGTGACATGGTGCGCCCCTTACCCTGCTCTAGTGACATGGTGCGCCCCTTACCCTGCTCTAGTGGCATGGTGCCCCCCTTACCCTGTTCTAGTGACATGGTGCGCCCCTTACCCTGCTCTAGTGGCATGGTGCGCCCCTTACCCTGCTCTAGTGGCATGGTGCACCCCTTACCCTGTTCTAGTGGCATGGTGCGCCCCTTACTCTGTTCTAGTGGCATGGTGCACCCCTTACTCTGTTCTAGTAGCATGGTGCTCCCCTTACCCTGCTCTAGTGGCATGGTGCTCCCCTTACCCTGTTCTAGTGGCATGGTGCACCCCTCACCCTGCTCTAGTGGCATGGTGCACCCCTTACCCTGTTCTAGTGACATGGTGCCCCCCTTACCCTGCTCTAGTGACATGGTGCCCCCCTTACCCTGCTCTAGTGGCATGGTGCACCCCTTACCCTGCTCTAGTGGCATGGTGCACCCCTTACTCTGTTCTAGTGGCATAGTGCACCCCTTACCCTGCTCTAGTGGCATGGTGCACCCCTTACCCTGTTCTAGTGGCATGGTGCACCCCTTACCCTGCTCTAGTGGCATGGTGCACCCCTTACTCTATTCTAGTGGCATAGTGCACCCCTTACCCTGCTCTAGTGGCATGGTGCACCCCTTACCCTGCTCTAGTGGCATGGTGCACCCCTTACCCTGCTCTAGTGGCATGGTGCACCCCTTACCCTGCTCTAGTGACATGGTGCACCCCTTACCCTGCTCTAGTGGCATGGTGCACCCCTTACCCTGTTATAGTGGCATGGTGCACCCCTTACCCTGTTATAGTGGCATGGTGCACCCCTTACCCTGTTATAGTGGCATGGTGCACCCCTTACCCTGTTCTAGTGGCATGGTGCCCCCCTTACCCTGCTCTAGTGGCATGGTGCACCCCTTACCCTGTTATAGTGGCATGGTGCACCCCTTACCCTGTTATAGTGGCATGGTGCACCCCTTACCCTGTTATAGTGGCATGGTGCACCCCTTACACAAAACTTTGACAAGTTCATCAATGGAGATTATATTAAAAAACCCAGTGGTTTGTAGTCTTGAGGCAGTGGAGGAATAAACCTACGTCATGTGCAGTACTTGCAAGAGGCCACAAGATGGTGCTGGTGAACTGGGACGTGTCACATAGTACTGTGGTGTGATAGACACATTGTGAATATAAATCCAGGCTAGACAGACAATAGCCAGGATCACGTGTCCATGTCATCAGTGCCAGAGAGTGCTGATGTGCTGACACGCCTGTATGCACGCTCCTGTACGCACGCTCCTGTACGCACGCTCCTGTACGCACGCTCCTGTACGCACGCTCCTGTACGCACGCTCCTGTACGCACCCTCCTGTACGCACCCTCCTGTACGCACGCTCCTGTACGCACGCTCATGTACGCACGCTCCTGTATGCACGCTCCTGTATGCACCCTCCTGTATGCACCCTCCTGTATGCACCCTCCTGTATGCACCCTCCTGTATGCACCCTCCTGTATGCACGCTCCTGTATGCACGCTCCTGTATGCACGCTCCTGTATGCACGCTCCTGTATGCACGCTCCTGTATGCACCCTCCTGTATACACGCTCCTGTATGCACCCTCCTGTATGCACGCTCCTGTATGCACGCTCCTGTACGCACGCTCCTGTACGCACGCTCCTGTACGCACGCTCCTGTACGCACGCTCCTGTATGCACGCTCCTGTACGCACGCTCCTGTACGCACGCTCATGTACGCACGCTCCTGTATGCACGCTCCTGTATGCACACTCACCATGAGACTCCATTGCTGAGCAAAAAGCAAGTTCAAGAGCGTTTAAAGTTTGCTGAACAACATTTAGACGAACCTGTGAAATACTGGGAGAATATAGTGTGGTCAGATGAGACCAAAATTGATCTCTTCGAATGCCATAATACATACAATGTTTGTAGGTAAAACAAAAAGCAAATACTCGCCAAAACACCAACAACAGTGAAATGTGGAAGTGGGAACATCATAGTGTGGGGCTGCAACCAGAAGCTTACGAGAAACCACTCACCACACCACTGCACAAGAGAACTGAATACACAGCATTGGCCTGGATTAGGAGCAGGGTTAAAATAGCCAATGATGGGTTGTTATTCACCAAACGGCACTGAGAAACTTCATATAATTGAAGGAAGAATAAATGGACAAATGCACCAAGGCATTTTGGATGAAAATCTCCTACCAGGATGATGAAGATGAAACGAGGCTGGACATTTTATCAAAAAAATGATGCCAAATACACAGCCAAGGAGACTCTGTTACGTTTAGAGAAGGAAAATAAATCTGCTAGAATGGCCGAGCCGATCACCGGAGCTGAATCCAATAGAAAATGTATGGAAGAAACTAAAGCTCCGAGATCATAGAAGGAGCCGGGTCCTGCAGGATGAGAGGAGTGTGTGTGGAAGAATGGCCAAAATCCCACCTGAGCAATGCAGGCGACTAGTTTCTCTATACAGCAGGTGTCGTGAAGTTGTCATCACCAGTGTCATGCCACCAATTCCGGCAGACCACACAGCCCCTATGTGGATTGTGAGATGGGGTGCCTGGTGTCATCGCCCAAAAACTGGACCCCCCCTTCACCTGCAATTTTACTTTTAACTGTAGCTGTATAATACAGGATGATACAGTTGTAAACAATCATGAAAAAGAGAGCAGTCCACTACCTACTCCATCATTCTCCCTTGGAGTCTGAAATCTGGTGTCTCAGCGCTATGTCACTACGGTGTGCCTGCTGTGCCAAGATTTGAAAAACTTTAGACCGCATGTCACTGCAAAGATTGGAGCATCGGAGGGAAAAAAGGAGAGCTGAGCATTTTTTTTTTTTTTTTTTAAATCCGTGAATACACTGCTGTCTAATGGTCATAATACTACATGGACGACCATAGGGTGCATTATACCATGGGGAGGACTATGGGGGTTCATTATAATATATGGAGCATTATGGGGGTCCATTATATCATTTCGATGACCATTGGGGTGCATTATAATATATGGAGGACTATGGGGGTGCAATATAATATATGAAGGACTATGGGGTGTGCATTATACTATATGGAGGACTATAGGCTGCATTATAATACATGTAGGACTAAGGCGTTAGATCACAATATATGGAGGATTCTGGGGTGTGCATTATAATATGCGGAACACTATGGAGTGCATTATACTATATGGAAGACTATATGGGGACCATTATACTGCATGGTGGACTATTGGGGCTCTATTATAATATATGGAGGACTACGGAGTGCATAATACTATATGGAGGACTATGGTGAGTGCTTTATACTATTCGGAGGGCTATGTATGGCCCATTATACTATATGGTTGACTATGTAAGGCCAATTATACTATATGGAAGACTATGTGGGGGCCATTATAATATATGGGGGGCTATAAGGCAGTGTTATACTTTAGGGAGGGCTATTTGAAGGCTACACTATACAGTGTGAAGGTTTGTGTGGGGTCCATCATACTATGCGGAGGGCTGTATGAGGGCGATTATAGTGTTTGGAGGGCTAGTGGGGGGCATTATACAATGTAAAAAGGTGTGGGGGCCATTATACTGTATGAAGGGCTGTGTGGAAAATGCATATGCACATTACACATAGATACAGTTACACAAATACCTAAACATAGAGAGCAAATCTGACAAAATTTGAATCAATCAAATCATACAGATTTTACTGGGAAATTTGATTGGCAGCAAAGTTACTCTCTGCAAATTGAATGTTTTGAAGGTTTCTCCAGACCCTGGAGCGTAATAAATGTAAAATATATATATAAAAAAAAGGTAAAAAAATAAAATAAACCTCACTTTACCATTGAGTTGTGCCACTGTCCTCTCGGCTCGCAGTCCACCATCCAGTCTTCTTGTTTCCACTGTCACATGCTGCATTTCCAACTTTTTCACTCTAGGCTTGGACATCCGGGAGTGATCAGGTCTCGATGTAGTTACGTTCCGTGCCGACGCGGCGCACATTGAGATGTTACAAAATATATCGCAACCTTAAGATATGCAATGATTTCCGAGGCTTAGTCGCAGCCGGAACTTCTGGCCTAGAGTAAAGACACCAGAGATTTGTCACGAGATGGCAGAAAGAGGAGCAGAGGACTGGAAATCATGGACCCCAGAGACCCTCCATTGAACTATTTTTATAACATAACTTTTTTTCTATCTCATCAGAAAATCCAAGAATTTACTGACGGAATTCTTAAAGTGGTAAATGGAGATGAAGAAGGAAGCAGTGAAGACCTAAATCTGTTCCTAAATTTGCGAAGACTTTTTGACATGTTTGAAAAGCGCATGAAGGAATCATGTGATGCGTGTAAGTACAAAAACTGTAAGAGGATAAGAGGTCTCAGTGAGTAGCAGCTCTGCGAGATCCAGATTGGTTGGCCAGAGATATGGTGCACCCTGCAGAGTTTAAATTAAACTTTTTTCTTTCTTGATGCACTAGAAAGCAGCAGTGAGCCAGCACAATATTTTTTGTAGAAAAAAAAATTGAAAACCGTGTCAGACAGAGATTTGTATATTTTTGCACTCCTGTTTTACCAGTGAACTTTTACATCTGTGGTACTATATAAACTGGTCACATAATGTTATAGAGCAGAAACTTTCAGTACACCACAGAGCGCGTGTGCTGTATTGATTTCTCAAGCGCTTGTGAAACAGTTCTTATTAATTTGCATTTCCAATGGCATAGAAGGAGTGTATTTCGCTCACAGTACATACCACTCTAATATATAGCACCCTGCTGCAGGAGCTGGCTTTTTGGACATATATCTACTGTTTATTTCTTGTTATGTCCTTTTTAGGAAAGTTGGTTTAATTTTGTCAAAAAAATGTAAAAAAAAAGAAAAATCTTCCTATTAGATTGTGTACAGTGGGTATGGAAAGTATTCAGACTCCTTTAAATTTTTTCACTCTTTGTTTCATTGCAGCCATTTGGTAAATACAAAAAAGTTCATTTTTTTCTCATTAATGTACACTCTGCACCCCATCCTCCATCTTGACAGAAAAAAAAACAAAAATGTAGAAATTTTTGAAAATGTATTTAACAAGAAAAACTGAAATATCACATGGTCATAAGTATTCAGACCCTTTGCTCAGTATTGAGTAGAAGCTCCTTTTCAGCTAGTACAGCCATGAGGCTTCTTGGAAATGATGCAACAAGTTTTTCACCCCTGGATTTGGGGATCCTTTGCCATTCGTCCTTGCAGATCCTCTCCAGTTCCGTCAGGTTGATTGGTGAACGTTTCAGGTCTCTCCAGAGATTCTCAATTGGGTTTAGGTCAGGGCTCTGTCTGGGCCAGTCAAGAATGGTCACAGAGTTGTTCATTGTCTTGTTGGAAGGTTATCCTTCGGCCAAGTCTAAGGTCCAGGGCACTCTGGAAGAAAACCTCTTCCAGGATATCTCTGTACTTGGCTGCATTCATCTTTCCTTCAATTGTAACCAGTCGTCCTGTCCCTGCAGCTGAAAAACATCCCCATAGCATGATGCTGCCACCACCATGTTTTACTGTGGGGATTGTATTGGGCAGGTGATGAGCAGTGCCTGGTTTTCTCCACACATACCGCTTAGAATTATCACCAAAAAGTTCTATCTTCGTCTCATAAGACCAGAGAATCTTATTTGTCATATTCTGTGAATCCTTCATGTGTTTTTTTGCAAAATCTATGTCGGCTTTCATATGACTTGCACTGAGGAGAGGCTTCCGTCCGCGACTCAGCCATAAAGGCCTGACTGGTGGAGGACTGCAGTGATAGTTGACTTTGTGGAACTTTCTCCCATCTTCCTACTGCATCTCTGGAGCTCAGCCACAGTGATCTTGGGGTTCTTCTTTACCTCTCTAACCAAGGCTCTTCTCCCACGATTGCTCAGTTTGGCTGGACGACCAGGTCTAGGAAGAGTTCTGGTGGTCCCAAACGTCTTCCATTAAAGGATTATAGAGGCCACTGTGCTCTTAGGAACCTTGAGTACTGCAGAAATTCTTTTGTAACCTTGGCCAGATCTGTGCCTTGCCACAATTCTGTCTCTGAGCTTCTTGGGCAGTTCCTTTGACCTCATGATTCTCATTTGGTGTGACATGCAGTGTGAGCTGTGAGGTCTTATATAGACAGGTGTGCGCCTTTCCAAATCAAGTCCTATCAGTTTAATTACACACAGCTGGCCTCCAATGAAGGAGTAGAACCATCTCAAGGAGGATCAAATGAAATGGACAACATGTGACTTACATATGAGTCCCTGAGCAAAGGGACTGAATACTTATGACCATGTGATATTTCCGTTTTTCTTGTTTAATACATTTTCAAAAATGTCTACATTTCTGTTTTTTCTGACAAGATGGGGGATGGGGCGCACAGTGTACATTAATGAGAAAAAAAGGAACTTTTTTGCTTTACCAAATGGGATCAATGAAACAAAGAGTGAAAATTTTGTGGGCGCACTAACATGCTAATGAATACGCAGCGACGCCGCACATACCTCACTGTTGATGGCGGCCGGAGACAGATGGATGCGCACTGGGCATGATCCAGGGTCCTTTTTTCTATTTTTTGTTTAAGAAGTGTGGACACCTTTACACCTATATTTTTTTTCTTTTTTTACTTAAATGCATGTAATTTTTCCTTAAAATAGATTTTTTAATGGGGTTTTAATAAATATACGGCACCACATTGCTTTCCTGAGCTTCTTGTTTCGTTGAGCATTGCTAGCTACAAAATGAGCTGAGAATTTGTCAGTGAGCTCTTCTGAGTGAGAGGTTGTATATTTTATCGTTTTATTTGTCTTTCTTTTTATTCTGAGCTCCTCTGCTGGTTTGTGACCACATCGAAGTTCACCTCAACCTTGATGTGGTCTGAGATCATAAATCAGGATCATAAATAAGTGAAATGGATATGCAAAATCTTACCCATCTATAGATATCATATTTTAAAATTGATTGTATCTGATTTTTCCTTTTATGAAATCTTAATATTTTAGTTATAAATAAATTGAAAAATGATAACAGAGGAGACGCTTATGAGAGTCAATATAGAGGCCGTGAGCTCAAGGGATTCATCAACTACAGGAAATTTGAGAACATTTTAAGGAAACACATTATGACGTTCCAAGTCCCGGCGGTCTGTCTGTTACGAGAGGTCACTGGTAAGACTTCTTTAGTTAGAGGTGGTGCAAAATACAAATTAATTTTCATTCTAAATCTATATCTACTAGTGCCATAATCTCAACTATTTTCTAATATACTTGAGTTAAAAAGTCCCTATCCTTCCCTAACTACACTATCTAATTGCTTTTCTTTTCATTTCTATTTTCTTTTTGTTGATGATTTGTTTGAGAATCTCAGTGCATGCTGAGATACTAAAACAAAGCGTCATAAGGTGGAAGAGTCTGAGCTCACTGCCACATCCCCTGCCTCCTCCCTGAAACGAAGCATCATTAGTGACTCTCATTTCAGGAGCTGGGTTAGTCTGCTGTGTGATATTAACAATGACAATGCATTCTCTTTATGGCTCATCAAATCAGTAATACTCAAACAAAGCGTCATCAGGGGATGTTGCACAGCTTCTAGCTTCCCAGTTGCAGAAAAAAGTTCACAGAGCAGATTACATGGGATTGCAAGCCTTTACTTCTGAGAACATGAGATACAAATAAAAAATGCACAATCATTTAGCATTGCATCAGGAAGTGAAAAATTGAAACCAAAACGAAAAACAACAAGAGACTTTTTTTTACAATACAGTGAGTAAGGAAACTGCACAACATCGCCATCTACTGTTAGATCAGTATAAAGTCCTCCTTCACACATACAAAGAAGTCCTCATCTGTTGTATATACCAACAGGGGAAAGAGTCTTTGGTCACTACCACAGCCAGTGCCTATTCCCTGAAATGAAGCGTCATTGATAATGCTCATTTAAGAGGCTGGGCTAGTGTACTGTGGTATGTGCACAATGACAGTGCACTCTCTTTTTGGCTCATCTCATGAGTATAACAGGACGGCAATCGAGCAGAGTGCACTGTCAGTGTGTATTGTAAGATGAATAGCCGGCTTATAGAGACAAGCACCACCAAGTGGGGGCAGTGCTGATCTCTGCCTACCAAATGTTGCACACATCACCCACATATTAAATACATAATGCAGACATCACACGCACACAATACATACAGCATACGCGTTGTTCAATGGTATACAGTATGTCCCTCACACATTGGATATTGCAAACATTATTATTTTGCAATAGTACCTATAATGCCCGCCTTCTGTGCAAGTAAGACACTGGTATCCGGGTTAATCATATCTTATGAAATTTAGAGATGGTAAATTCTCTCAACTTGGGGGGATATTTGCTTTGTATCAATATGAAGTGAATCTGCTGGGAGACCTTCCTATTGGTTCTTCTGTCTTCTATTTTCATTCTGGTCCACCAGCCACTTCTTCCATTCTTTGTCTAGGACCCATGATGTCATGCAGATATAATGTACGTCGTTGACATTAAGGAAGCGGGGTTGCTCCTCATGTAGAATAATTTAGGGTTCGCGAGTCCGACAGATTCACTCAATTCATGGAGGTTCAATTTGCATCCAATAAATTTGGTGTGAAGTGAATCCACTAGAAAGGGGTTAAATTAACATAAATTCTCATGTTCAGGTCTCCTCTTTTCCAGTTTTGCCGAATGAGAAAGTAGAAAACAATTTTTGTTTTGAATTTGAATTTTGTTTTGAATTTGAATTCTTATTTCTTTGTGCAGAACTCGTCAACAAATGTTTCATGGAAGTCTCATCGAGATGTTTCCTTCAATTCCATAATCTTCAGACGGCCGCAATGGTAAGACCCAAATATCAGAAACTAAGCTCCATATGTGAGCCCTTTCTGTCACTTCGTAATGGCTGAGTAATATAATGATGTGCACATAACTAATAGATTAATTAATATACTAACTGACATGTATTAACTCGTTCACCAGCAAAGAATTTTAGACATTTTGCCAATTTTCACACTTTAGTCATCACTGGAATATTAGGCAGTGGATTATACACTATATGCATGTATTATACAGTGTGTCCACCCATATCCTGTCCACCGCCATTAACTTGAGAACGGCGGCAGCTATAGCCATAGAAGTGGTGTCTAGGTATAGTAAAGTAGCCATGCGCTACACAATGAAACCACCTATATAGCGCCACCTGGTGGAAAACAACGGAGTTAGCATTTTAATCTCGAAAACGGAACGAGAGAGAGAAAAAAAGTGAATTACAAAGTTGTAGGGCATCATCAATTCAATACGAATCGACACCTTGCATACAGAAAAGCTATGATAAGAACGTGTAAAACTCACAAGGCTGCGGACGTGAAGCGACACCTCATGGAGACCTTCTTACAAGTCATTGGGTATGTTGGCTGTGTGGAGTGGCCTCCACGCTCACCTGACCTGACCCCATTGGACTTCTTTCTTTGAGGTCACATCACACAGCAGGTGTACGCGACCCCTCTACCAACATTGCAGGACCTACGACCACGTATCACAGATGCTTGTGCAAACGTGTCACCTACCATAATCCACAACGTGCAGCAAGATACAGTATGCTGTGCAGAGCCCAGATGTGCATTGCAGCTGACGGTGGCTACTGCGCATCAAAGTTACATGAGCGCCATATGCGTGACCAGCATTCAATGTTTTGGGGGGGTTCATAGGTTTCATATCATAGCATTTCTGTATGCAAGTTGTCGATTCGTATTAAATTGATGCCCTACAATTTTGTTATTCACTTTTTTTCCTCTATCTCGTTCTGTTTTCAAGATGAAAATGCTAACTCCGTTGTTTTCCACCAGATGGCGCTATAGGTAGTTTCATGGCAACTTTACTATACCTAGACACCACTTCTATGCCTATAGCTGCCGCCGTTCTCAAGTTAATGGCGGTGGACAGGATATGGGTGGACACAATGTATACATAGGTGTGAGGCAAATCCCGGGATATGAAGATGAATTATGACTTCCAGTCATAATCGCTCATCACTCCCTGGCAGTGCCCCCTCCCTTCTTGTCCTCAATGTCCAGCATCTGTGAAGGTGTCACATCCCATGGCCATCTCCTATGATATGGAAATTAGGTGATGTGGGAACAATGGACACAGGATGACTCCCTGCCGTGACCCTGTGGTAGGAGCTGCTATCTAATTAGCAAGCTTGGAAGTATCCAGACAGAACGACTCCAGTAAAAAATGGTTCATATCTCGCAAGCCATATTTCCGATAAATATGGCAACCATAAAAATGGTGTCTCCGCATGCGGACGATGCTGGCACACCCTTTTTATGGGAGCGGGAGCTTGGGAAATACCCCAGGCGTGATATCAGCCAATGGGGAACTAGTAGACAAGTCATGAAACCTCTCGTTCTGTAGCTAAATTCATAGCTGTCACAATGAGAGCGTCGGCGTCCGCCTACGACGCTCCCAGGCAAAGTTATGGCCGTATTCCATGTTGTGGATTTTGTCCATAACTCCAGCCAGGGGTGGAGCAGTGCTCCCTCTGAGGTCACGAAGGTAGGAGGGGACCTGGATTTGCCCAGGTTGATAACCCTACTTCGGCCATTTTCCAGTGTTCTTTCGCTGGGGGTCACGTGTAGGAAACATCTGTGGGAGTTCCTAGAAACCTGGTCTACAGCGCCCCCCTGTGGCCAGACGCACAAGGTAACTGATTGAATTGCATACCTGTTTGTAAACCATGCTTTATCTGTAACTGTACTCTGACATATGTATATTCTGTAGATCTCCTATTGTATATATTGTAGTTTCTAGTGTGGCTTTAGGCCGATTAAATTATATAATTAATCTTGGGCTGTTCTGTTATCTCGATCTTGAATCCCACGTCTGTGTGTTCGGCTAATAGTTACCGTGAAGCGGTTGGTGGCAGCGAGTTGTGCCAAGGATTATTGTGGGGAGGCCAGTGAGATCCGGGGAGGTTTTATATATTCCGCCCGCGGAGGTCGGGGGAATATATACCCTACTCTCACTGGGGACCCTTCAATAATCGGCATAAGTAGTATAGCGGCCTCCTTGCTTATTGTCGGGCAATTCCATAATTGGCCTGACTATAAGAGGGGCGCTAGAGAGCGCGTCACGTGCTCTGTCTGTCGGTCGGGAGGTATAAAGGAGGGGTGACCCCCCACTTGTTACCCCCCGATTGTGACGTACTGGTAGCCAGCGCGGGGGATTTCTGAGTGACCCCCCCGGTGGTTCGTGACATATTGGTGGCAAGCGGTGGGATCGAGATAATAGTGTGTGTGAGTGTGAGACCCATACTCCCAGACACTAAAGACTGCCTGCAGCAGCTGTGGCTGCTGGGGTCTTCAGACTAGCTCAACACTAGAGTGTCAGAGTGCAGATACTGTAAGGTGTGTGGAGGCATCAGGTGTCAGTTCTGTGTCAGTGACCAAAGTCTGCAACAATGGCTGAGAGCACCAGGAGCAAAGCCAAAGGAATGGCCGATGCTCAGGCCAGAGGCGATGAGGAGGTTGTCCACGAGCCCTCCAGGAGCTCGACGCCAGAAAACCGTTCTGCAATGGACAGTGAAGCACCAGGCTCCGCAGCGGGCCGCAGATCACCACGTGCCATTCCACCGAGCCTGGGAGGCTCGGACAGCCTTCTTCAAATGGCTATGGCCCTTCTCCAGGCTGGAGACCGGGATACCTACGAGATACTCATGGCCGAGCGTGAGCGACAGGCAGCGCGTGACGCTGAGGCTGCGGAGCGGCAAGCAGTGCGTGAGGCTGCGGAGCGGCAAGCAGCACGTGAAGAGCGCCAGGCAGAGCGTGACTACCAGCTGCAGCTAGCTCAGCTCCGGCCCTCATCAGCCACACGTGACCTTCAAGACACCAAACTTCCAAAGGTCCGTGTTGAGGACTTCCCAGTGCTGGAGAAGGATGGAGACTTGGACTCTTTCTTGACTGCTTTTGAACGGACTTGCCTGCAGCACCATCTGGACAAGGACCAGTGGGCCAAATACCTGACCCCCCGTTTAAGGGGTAAGGCCCTGGATATCCTTGGGGACTTGCCTGCTGAGGCAGATCAGGGCTACGACACCATCAAGCGGGCCCTGATCCAACAGTACAACCTCACTCCAGAGTCCTACCGCAAGAAGTTCCGGAGCCTACAGAAGGGACCAAAGGACTCCTGGGCTGACCACCGGCGGGCACTTGCCCGAGCTGCCGACCACTGGACCCAAGGCCTGCAGCTTTCCACCGGACCGGAGATCCTGGACTTGTTCATCACGGAGCAACTCTTGTGGAACTGCCCTGAGGATCTCCGCCAGTTCATCCGAGACCAGAAGCCAAAGGGGTCCACGGCTACAGCTGCCCTGGCCGATGACTACACCAACAATCGGGCTCCTGAGGCCAGGAGAGCAGCCACCAGCAGCACCTGGAGAGGGGGTAAGATGAATTCTGCGACTGCCCCACCTGCCCCTAGACTGCAGGGGGTGTCCCCCTCAACTCCCCTCTCCAGGCCCGTGGCAGAGCCAAGACGGTGCCACCAGTGCAACCTACCTGGACACTTCAAGGCCATGTGCCCTCAGCGTCCCAAGGCCCCGGCTCCGTCCCCGTCCCAAGGGCCGCCCAAGGTGTATTGTGTGGGTGGGGGTGGTGGTAGGTCCCTGGACAGCTTCCAACCTGTCACCGTCGGCCGGTCTGTGACCATAGGACTGCGAGACAACGCCTCGGAGGTGACTCTGGTGCGGCCTGAGATGGTGTCCCCCCAAGACTTGATCCCTGGAAAAACCCTCGCTGTCTCCGGGATTGGAGGCATTGACCCGGCGCTGCCTGTTGCTGACATTTATGTGGACTGGGGCGCAGGGCGAGGGGTGAGAGAGGTGGGGGTAACTGATCGGATCCCTGCAAACGTGCTACTTGGGACAGATTTGGGGCAGATAACCTCCCAGTTTGGGCCCCCCCCAAGGGCTGAACCTTCAGCCAGTACTGACATGACTCCTGACAATGTTAATGTGTTATCTATGAATGATGTAAGGGAGGAGGGAGTGAACTCTGATATTTCTGCTTGCACAGACACCATAGACACACACACAGCTGCAGCTGTGACAGGGGAGGGGGTCAGAGAAAGTTGTGACAATGCCTCTACAAGTAATCAGCCTGTGAGCTGGGATCTGCTGCCCTCTGCAGGGATAAGCAGAGAGCAGGGTGCTGCAGGGGGAGGACCAGTGTGTGGGGTGGGGGCTACCACAGCAAATGTGGGGTCCCCAGAGATTTCACAGCGGGGTTCTGTTGCTGCAGGAGGGGAACAGGCAGGTGAGATTGGGGCCGGTCCAGGAGCGGAAGTGCTCCCAGGTAAGATCTCGGTGCATGGTTCCCCCACAACCGGGGTGTCAGGAAGCCAGGTCGGTCTGCCTGAACCGGCGACTTGGTCAGGAACGGAGGAGGAGCAGGCACGACCCACGGTCGCAGCGGCTGTGGCCGCTGTCACCCGCAGTGGGAGTGCTGGAAGCCAAGGGGCCTCCCGGAGGTCCGATAGCTCTTCCCCTTCTGACCAAGTGGCAGCCGAGTCAGGTGGAGGCCAGGACACAGGTCCCGGGGTACTGACCGAAGATGTGACAGTCTCGTCGATTCTGGCCACATCTAGTCAGGGGTTTCAGGCAGCGTTAGAAGCTGACGACAGCCTGAAAGCTCTAAAGGAGCAGGCGGCACAACCTCCCTCGGACTCGGACCCGGAGCGAGTGGTCTGGGACCAAGGACGGCTGTACCGGGCCACGGTCCAGCAGGGTTCACCGGAGGCGTGGCCCAGGGACCGACAGTTGGTGGTACCCTATCCGTTCCGGACGGAGTTGTTGCGGATCGCACATGAGATTCCGATGGCCGGACACCTAGGGATCGCTAAGACCAAGGCCAGGTTAAACCAGCATTTCTACTGGCCAAAAATGGGGGCCGATGTGGCTGCCTACTGCCGTTCGTGTGAAACCTGTCAGAGAGTGGGGAAGGCGGGGCCACGCCCCAAAGCCCCACTGGTATCTCTGCCCATCATCGATGAGCCTTTCAGGAGGGTGGCTGTGGATCTGGTCGGCCCGCTGGCCATCCCCAGCAGCTCCGGGAAACGCTTCATACTGACGGTAGTGGACTATGCCACCCGGTACCCAGAAGCTGTGGCCTTGTCGTCCATTCGGGCTGACAAGGTGGCCACCGCATTGCTGGAGATTTTCTCCCGAGTGGGTTTTCCCCAGGAAATGCTCACTGACCGGGGGACCCAATTCATGTCCCAGCTGATGGAGGCCCTCTGTAAGCAAGTCCAGGTGCGACATCTGGTGGCCAGCCCGTACCATCCACAGACTAATGGCCTGTGCGAGCGGTTTAATGGCACCTTAAAGCAGATGCTTAAGATGTTGGTCGACTCCCATGGGCGTGACTGGGAGCGGTATCTCCCACACCTGTTATTTGCTTACCGGGAGGTTCCACAGGCCTCAACAGGATTCTCACCGTTTGAGCTCCTGTACGGGCGACGTGTGCGGGGCCCCCTGGCTCTGGTGAAAGAGGCTTGGGAAGGGGATTTGGCCACCCCTGGAGTGTCGGTTATCGAGTATGTCATGCGCTTCCGGGACAAAATGCAGGCCTTGACGCAACTGGTACACGACAATATGGCTCAAGCCCAGGCCGATCAGAAGCGTTGGTACGACCAGAACGCTTGTGAGAGGACCTACCAAGTGGGTCAAAAGGTGTGGGTACTGGTCCCCGTACCACAGGACAAGCTTCAGGCAGCCTGGGAAGGCCCATACCTCGTGTACCAGCAGCTCAACCCTGTGACGTACCTGGTCACCCTGGACCCTGCCCGTGGAAGGCGGAAGCCCTTCCATGTGAACATGATGAAGGCACATCATGAGCGGGAGGCATGTGCGCTCCCCGTGTGCAACCTGCCCGAGGAGGGAGAAGCGGAAACCCTCTTGGATATGCTAGCCCAGGTTAGGGCAGGCGGATCCATTGAGGATGTGGAGGTTGGCCACCAGCTCTTGGAGGACCAACGGTCCCAGCTGTGGGCCACCCTACACCCCTTCCGGGGGTTGTTTACCAACCAGCCCGGAAGGACTAACTTGGCTGTCCATCACGTGGACACTGGGGATCATCCCCCGATCCGGCGTTCAGCATATCGGGTCTCCCTGGAGGTGCAGCAACACATGCGCCAGGAGATTGACGAGATGCTGAAGCTGGGGGTGATCCAGGCATCCAACAGCGCTTGGGCCTCGCCTGTAGTCCTCGTCCCTAAGAAGGACAGAACCACTCGGTTCTGCGTGGACTACAGGGGGCTCAATGCTGTCACGGTCGCCGATGCGTACCCAATGCCACGCATCGATGACCTGCTCGATCAGTTGGCCGGGGCTCAGTACCTGACCATCATGGATCTGAGCCGGGGATATTGGCAGATCCCCCTGACTCGCAAGGCCAGGGAACGCTCTGCCTTTATCACCCCATTTGGACTGTACGAGTCCACGGTGATGCCATTCGGGATGAGGAATGCCCCTGCCACCTTCCAGCGGATGGTCAACACCCTGCTCAAGGGACTTGAAGGGTACGCGGCCGCGTACCTGGATGACATTGCCGTCTTCAGTCCCACCTGGGAAGATCACCTAGAGCATCTAGCACAGGTGCTCAGGCGGATCCACCAGGCAGGTTTGACCATCAAGCCGGGAAAGTGTCAGCTGGCCATGAGCGAGGTCCAGTACCTCGGTCACCGGGTAGGCGGGAGAACACTGAAGCCCGAGCCTGAGAAAGTGGAAGCCATCGCATCCTGGCCCACCCCCAGGACCAAGAAGCAGGTGATGTCCTTCTTGGGGACCGCTGGGTACTATAGGAGGTTTGTTCCATGCTATAGTAGCCTGGCAAAGCCCTTGACGGACCTCACCAAGAAGAAGCTGCCCTCTGCAGTCGATTGGACAGTGGACTGCGAGACAGCCTTCCGGGCCCTAAAGGACGCCCTGTCCAGCCCGCCCGTGCTACAGGCAGCCGACTTCACGCGGCCGTTTGTAGTACAGACCGACGCCAGTGACTTCGGCCTCGGTGCGGTGCTCAGCCAGGTGGACTCTGCGAGCCAAGAGCACCCAGTCTTGTACCTGAGCAGGAAGCTGTTACCAAGGGAAGTGGCCTATTCCACGATGGAGAAGGAGTGCCTGGCCATAGTGTGGGCCCTGCAGCGTCTGCAACCCTATCTATACGGGCGCCACTTCATCGTGGAGACGGACCACAATCCCCTCAGCTGGTTGCACACCGTCTCTGGGACGAATGGGCGATTGTTGCGATGGAGCCTTGCGCTCCAGCAATACAACTTCACCATTCGCCACAAAAGGGGCCGTGACCACGGTAACGCAGACGGGCTGTCCCGACAAGGAGAGGTCGCGGACGGGCGCACGGGGGAACACCGGAGTGTGCTGCCCCCTAGCGCCCTCAAAAGGGGGGAGGTGTGAGGCAAATCCCGGGATATGAAGATGAATTATGACTTCCAGTCATAATCGCTCATCACTCCCTGGCAGTGCCCCCTCCCTTCTTGTCCTCAATGTCCAGCATCTGTGAAGGTGTCACATCCCATGGCCATCTCCTATGATATGGAAATTAGGTGATGTGGGAACAATGGACACAGGATGACTCCCTGCCGTGACCCTGTGGTAGGAGCTGCTATCTAATTAGCAAGCTTGGAAGTATCCAGACAGAACAACTCCAGTAAAAAATGGTTCATATCTCGCAAGCCATATTTCCGATAAATATGGCAACCATAAAAATGGTGTCTCCGCATGCGGACGATGCTGGCACACCCTTTTTATGGGAGCGGGAGCTTGGGAAATACCCCAGGCGTGATATCAGCCAATGGGGAACTAGTAGACAAGTCATGAAACCTCTCGTTCTGTAGCTAAATTCATAACTGTCACAATGAGAGCATTGGCGTCCGCCTACGACGCTCCCAGGCCAAGTTATGGCCATATTCCATGTTGTGGATTTTGTCCATAACTCCAGCCAGGGGTGGAGCAGTGCTCCCTCTGAGGTCACGAAGGTAGGAGTGGACCTGGATTTGCCCAGGTTGATAACCCTACTTCGGCCATTTTCCAGTGTTCTTTCGCTGGGGGTCACGTGTAGGAAACATCTGTGGGAGTTCCTAGAAACCTGGTCTACAGCGCCCCCCTGTGGCCAGACGCACAAGGTAACTGATTGAATTGCATACCTGTTTGTAAACCATGCTTTATCTGTAACTGTACTCTGACATATGTATATTCTGTAGATCTCCTATTGTATATATTGTAGTTTCTAGTGTGGCTTTAGGCCGATTAAATTATATAATTAATCTTGGGCTGTTCTGTTATCTCGATCTTGAATCCCACGTCTGTGTGTTCGGCTAATAGTTACCGTGAAGCGGTTGGTGGCAGCGAGTTGTGCCAAGGATTATTGTGGGGAGGCCAGTGAGATCCGGGGAGGTTTTATATATTCCGCCCGCGGAGGTCGGGGGAATATATACCCTACTCTCACTGGGGACCCTTCAATAATCGGCATAAGTAGTATAGCGGCCTCCTTGCTTATTGTCGGGCAATTCCATAATTGGCCTGACTATAAGAGGGGCGCTAGAGAGCGCGTCACGTGCTCTGTCTGTCGGTCGGGAGGTATAAAGGAGGGGTGACCCCCCACTTGTTACCCCCCGATTGTGACGTACTGGTAGCCAGCGCGGGGGATTTCTGAGTGACCCCCCCGGTGGTTCGTGACAATAGGCTTCTAATATACAGTGATGCTGAAGGAACCGGCGGGGGCCCTGCCAAGGCTGGGGGTTATAGTTGTGTCATGCCCAACCGGTTCACTCTGTGAAAAAGGGGAAATGTCTGCAGGGGTGGTAGGAGGGTGACGGCTCCCAGGGGTGCTGTAGTGTTTACCGCTAGGTTCAACTTCAGTCCCAATAAAAGAGAGGCAGACTCAGGTTTCTTGTTCAACGCCTCCGCTTTATTCAGTTTGCAAACTTCTCCATCTTCCGGGACAGGGCACACTTTCATTACCGGACACAACCACTCCTTCAGTGCTCTAACCACTAGCCTCCACTCCGTGTTACTCTGCAGCCTCCTTCTTCCTTGTCTTCTTCCCTATCCCAAGTCTCCTTCCTTCTCTTCCTCACTCGTGCCCTCCCTATCTCTCCTCAACTCCCCCTTCCCCCTCCTGCACCAAACTATGGGGACCTTGTGCCCTCTAGTGGTAAGCTGAGTAACTCCACCCCAACCCACCTTTCTGTTTGGCTCCTGCCACCCCCTTACAATGCTGTATGCCATCGTTGGTATCTATATTTCATTTTTGAAAAGAAAAGACCAAATGCTTTACAAATAATCACTGTGCACACTAGTGGGTATCATGAAAAATCGAATTAAAGTTTCAATGCTGTACAGTGTGTGCAGAATTATTAGGCAAATGAGTATTTTGATCAGCTGCTGAGTGTCATCATAAAGAAAGGGGGCTATATTGGTTAATAATTTTTTGGGGTTTTGTTTTTTCATGTCAGAAGTGTTTATGTCTAAATTTTGTGCAGTTATATTGGTTTACCTGGTGAAAATAAACAAGTGCGATGGGAATATATTTGGTTTTTATTAAGTTGCCTAATAATTCTGCACAGTAATAGTTACCTGCACAAACAGATCCTCCTAAGATAGCCAAATCTAAAAACCCCCACTCCAACTGCCAAAAATATTGATTGAGCTTTGATATTTATGAGTCTTTTGGGTTGATTGAGAACATAGTTGTTGATCAATAATAAAAAAAAATCCTCTAAAATACAACTTGCCTAATAATTCTGCACAGTAATAGTTACCTGCACAAACAGATCTCCTCCTTAGAAGCCAAATCTAAAAACCCCCACTCCAACTTCCAAAAATATTAAGCTTTGATAGTTATGAGTCTTTTGGGTTGATTGAGAACATAGTTGTTGATCAATAATAAAAAAAAATCCTCTAAAATACAACTTGCCTAGTAATTCTGCACACGGTGTATACAATAAAATAACACAAATGGTTAAAATATTTTAAAAAGTACAATTTACTATACACAAAAAATTAAATGAGCTCACCATAAGTGGTCAGAAAATACCCACTACCTCCTGTTCACAATGGACTCTGGCCGTTACATGAAAATGTCTCATAGCATAAAGAGCAATTATGTAGTACAAGAAAGTATTTGCATGTATTAAAGAAAATCTATCTCTTGCTCAAAAAATATATTGTAGGCGTTCCTCCGATTCTCCGAAGTACCAAGTGAAAGGGAAGGGAAACCCTGTGTCTAGGGAAGTGGGAGATGGTGACCCCTGACCAAACCTACTGCTGGTCCCTTAGGTCCCTCACCACCATAGGTAGGTTCTGCACTTATGCGCTGAGCCGGATTCCATGACCCTAGGTATCCCTAGTGCTGGGCCCTAAATAGGGAACGAGAGGGATAAGCTCTTCGTCAACCACACTAAAAAGTATAGAAGACACAATGAGGACACAAAAAGGGTAAAAGCATGAATTACTTATCCACAGATGACACGGGGAGAAGTTCAGCCAAGTTTCATCAACGACACCACAGATGAAAGCAAGCCACCTGCTTGCAACCAGAGCTTGAATGAGCTAAATAATATCACCAGCACCAGTCCAGGGAAGATGGAAGTATTTTAGCACAAGGGGAATACTGATAATCAGCAGCTGTGTGGAAGGAGAGCTCAGCTGGGTTTTAAAAGGGGAAGAGATGAAAACCCAGCAGGAAAGCTACCTAATACAATGAATACTGACAATAGGAACAATAGAAAGTCAGGGATAATTTTGCGCAGCCAATTCCTGTGACCTTCTATTGCCAGACACCACATGACTGTCACCTGTGAGACACCGTGACACCGATCCTGCCGTTCTTTTGTGTTTTACTATGCATCGCTTCACTGTTGAGACATTCCCATTAATGTTTTTGCTGTCGGTATGTGAAATCTCTGCTTACAGACCAACTTGGCGTTTCTTCACAGTCTTGGCGTTTCTTCACAGTCTACTCAAGGGGCATGAGCTTTCCCCTTTTAATTCTAGACGATGCTAATCACAGTTTAACAGCTAATCCATCAGTCTCAGATGCTGTAGTTCTACATTCTGTGATTGACAGTATCTGCGGGAGAGAAAAAAAGCATATAACTCCATGGAGGACATGGCCATTTGCACTACAAGCGGAGATTTCATATACTGCACTCCAAAAGTGTGATGACTGTCACAAGGTGGCGCTAGACACTACTTGTATGCAGTAAATGGAGCGGTAGTCAGACAGGCCGAGATAATAAACCAGGAGGCGACGACAGTACACGGGGGGCAGACAGAGGCGAGGTCAGGAGACAAGCCGAAGGTTAGGGCTCTAGTAGAGTACGTACAAAGGGAGCAGGCGGGGACTTGGTCAGGAGGAAGTCCGAGGTCAGAAGCCAGGAAGTCACAACAGAAAGAGGGGAGGACAGGCAGACACTAGTAAACAACAGTCCGGAGTCAAGAGGCCAAGATCTGAACACTGAGGACCACGAGAACCAACAGCACAACTGTAACCAGAAAGTACGACTGGCAGCGTCCTGAGCTAACACGCTCCCTAAAGAAGCAGAGCAATCACCGGGAAGGAGAATCATCTGCGTGAGCACCTCCTAGGACAGCGTGGCACCCAGTGATGTGAAACAACCAGCAGAGCATTCATCCTGCAAAATGCTCTGCACCATAGGCAACTTATACTGGCTTCGCAGGAGAGCTTAGTAGAATAATACAGAATGTTCTGTACATAGGAATCATGACAAATAGTAACAAATTTCAATATTCTTTGAAAAGGAACGACGAGGTGCAAAAAGGAAAAGAGCTAGAGAATTAGGAGAGGTTGTGGATTATTACAAAGAATTTAATTGAATTTTTTTGAGCAGACGAAAGGTCCTCTTCAAAGTTGATATGCCGAAACTAGGATTAATACAAAATCCAACATTCAGCAATATAGTGCATTAGTGCAATAAATAAAGACTATAGAGTGCCTACAAGTAGTATTCAACCCCCTGCAGATTTAGCAGGTTTACACATTCGGAATTAACTTGGCATTGTGACATTTGGACTGTAGATCGGCCTGGAAGTGTGAAATGCAACAAAAAAGAATGTTATTTTTTTTTTCTTTTTTAAATTGTGAAAAGTTTATTCAGAGGGTCATTTATTATTCAACCCCTCAAACCACAAGAATTTTGTTTGGTTCCCCTAAAGTATTAAGAAGTATTTCAGGCACAAAGAACAATGAGCTTCACATGTTTGGATTAATTATCTCTTTTTCCAGCCTTTTCTGACTAATTAAGACTCTCCCCAAACTTGTCAACAGCACTCATACTTGGTCAACATGGGAAAGACAAAGGAGCATTCCAAGGCCATCAGAGACAAGATCGTGGAGGGTCACAAGGCTGGCAAGGGGTACAAAACCCTTTCCAAGGAGTTGGGCTACCTGTCTCCACTGTTGGGAGCATCATCCGGAAGTGGAAGGCTTATGGAACTACTGTTAGCCTTCCACGGCCTGGACAGCCTTTGAAAGTTTCCACCCGTGCCGAGGCCAGGCTTGTCCGAAGAGTCAAGGCTAACCCAAGGACAACAAGGAAGGAGCTCCGGGAAGATCTCATGGCAGTGGGGACATTGGTTTCAGTCAATACTATAAGTAACGTACTCCACCGCAATGGTCTCCGTTCCAGACGAGCCCGTAAGGTACCTTTACTTTCAAAGCGTCATGTCAAGGCTCGTCTACAGTTTGCTCATGATTACTTGGAGGACTCTGAGACAGACTGGTTCAAGGTTCTCTGGTCTGATGAGACCAAGATCGAGATCTTTGGTGCCAACCACACACATGACGTTTGGAGACTGGATGGCACTGCATACGACCCCAAGAATACCATCCCTACAGTCAAGCATGGTGGTGGCAGCATCATGCTGTGGGGCTGTTTCTCAGCCAAGGGGCCTGGCCATCTGGTCCGCATCCATGGGAAGATGGATAGCACGGCCTACCTGGAGATTTTGGCCAAGAACCTCCGCTCCTCCATCAAGGATCTTAAGATGGGTCGTCATTTCATCTTCCAACAAGACAAAGACCCAAAGCACACAGCCAAGAAAACCAAGGCCTGGTTCAAGAGGGAAAAAATCAAGGTGTTGCAGTGGCCTAGTCAGTCTCCTGACCTTAACCCAATTGAAAACTTGTGGAAGGAGCTCAAGATTAAAGTCCACAGGAGACACCCAAAAAACCTAGATAACTTGGAGAAGATCTGCATGTAGGAGTGGGCCAAGATAACTCCAGAGACCTGTGCCGGCCTTATCAGGTCTTATAAAAGACGATTATTAGCTGTAATTGCAAACAAGGGTTATTCCACAAAATATTAAACCTAGGGGTTGAATAATAATTGACCCACACTTTTATGTTGAAAATTTATTAAAATTTAACTGAGCAACATAACTTGTTGGTTTGTAAGATTTATGCCTCTGTTAATAAATCCTGCTCTTGTTTGAAGTTTGCAGGCTCTAACTTATTTGCATCTTATCAATCCTACTAAATCTGCAGGGGGTTGAATACTACTTGTAGGCACTGTATAACAGAGCCCCAGGGGAAGTAATGTAAGGAAATAGATGATTCCCACATCAGAAAAGCACAAGTGAAGTCTGTGTGAGCTAACATCGCCATCTGCTGGACAGAGTTTGAAGAATAGGAAGTAATATATTTGGGTGGGAACTAAGATATTGAGAAAAAAAATAAACCCCCTGAGGCCATGGCAGAATGAGAGTTATCGGACAGACTTGTACTGAGCAAGCTGACCTGGCTTGTAGCCGCACCCAGAAGTACAAGAGTAACATCATGCAGCCCCTGAAAGAGGTTGAACTTATGTACTGAGAAAGACGAGTTACGAAAGAGGAAGACCGTGTAAGCTAAAAAGGACCGAGTTACCAAAGAGGACGACTGTGTGAGCTTTAAGTTCAGAGTGACCGAACAGGATGACCATGTGAGCTGAAAAGACCAAGTTACCGAAGAGGATGACCGTGTGAGCTGAAGGAATCAAGTTACCGAAGAGGATGACCATGTGAGGTGAAAGAACCAAGTTACCGAAGAGGACAACCCTGTGAGCTGAAAGAACCAAGTTACCGAAGAGGACAACCCTGTGAGCTGAAAGGACCAAGCTACACCAAAGAGGACAACTGTGTGAGCTGAAAGGACAAAGTTACTGAAGAGGAGAACCATGTGAGATTAAAGGACCTCTGAGATTAAAGGACCAAGTTACTGAACAGAATAACCATGCGAGCTGAAAGGACCAAGTTACAGAAAAGAATGACTGTGTGAGCTGAAAGGACCAAGCTACCGAAGATGACAACCGTGTGAGATTAAAGGACCTCTGAGATTAAAGGACCAAGTTATCGAAGAGGACAACCTTGTGAGCTGAAAGGACCAAGTTATCAAACAGGATGACTTTGTGAGCTGAAAGATCAGGAAGCCTAGTTGAAGTATAGTGTACTTCAGATGGCTAGAGGCCAGGGGGTCCCTGTAAATGTACAGACTTAAGGGGGGCTTTACACGCTACGATATCGTTAATGAATTATCGTCAGGGTCACGTTGTTAGTGACGCACATCCAGCGTCATTAACGATATCGCAGCGTGTAACACTTACCAGCGACCTTAACCGACCTCAAAAGTGCTGAAAATCATTCCCCATGGAGAGGTCGTCCCAAAACCAAAAATCATTAATGGTTTGTTATCGAGGTTGTTCGTCGCTGCTGTGGCAGAACACATCACTATGTGTGACACCGCAGGAGCGAGGAACGTCTCCTTACCTGCGTCCTGTGGCCAATGCGGAAGGAAGGAGGTGAGCGGGATGTTACGTCCCGCTCATCTCCGCCCCTCCGCTTTGATTGGCCGGCCGCTTAGTGACATCGCGGTGACGTTGCGGTGACGCCGAAAGCACCTCCCCCTTGAGGGAGGGATTGTTCGGCAGTCACAGCGACGACGACGACCAGGTAAGTGCGTGTGACGCTGCCGTAGCGATAATGTTCGCTGCGGCAGCAATCATACGATATCGCATGCGCGACAGGGGCGGGTACTATCGCACTCGATATCGCTAACAAATGCTAGCGATGTTGTAGCGTGTAAAGCCCCTTTTAAGCTATGCCCTTGAGAGATGGTAGTGTCTGGTTCGACCTGCAGCTTATCAGGGATACTGAGCTGACTCTAATTAGAGGCTGTAAGGGGTACTTTGCACGCTGCGACATCGCTAGCCGATGCTAGCGATGTCCAGCGCGATAGTCCCCTCCCCCGTCGCACATGCGATTTCTTGTGATTGCTGCCATAGCGAACATTATCGC
This sequence comes from Anomaloglossus baeobatrachus, assembly GCF_048569485.1. Taxonomy (NCBI): domain Eukaryota; kingdom Metazoa; phylum Chordata; class Amphibia; order Anura; family Aromobatidae; genus Anomaloglossus; species Anomaloglossus baeobatrachus. Next base: position 30,017,638 of record NC_134354.1, on the reverse strand, counting down.
TACGGCAGCTTCACACGCACTTACCTGGTCGTCGACGTCGCGGTGACTGCTGAACAATCCCTCCTTCAAGGGGGAGGTGCGTTCGGCGTCACAGCGACGTCACTAAGTGGCCGGCCAATAGAAGCGGAGGGGCGGAGATGAGCGCGACGTAGACATCCCGCCCACCTCCTTCCTTCCGCATTGGCAGCGGGACGCAGGTAGGAGATGATTGTCGGTCCCGCTGCTTCACACACAGCGATGTGCGGTGCTGCAGGAATGCCGAACAAGATCGAATCAGCAGCAGGAGCGACATTATGGAAATGAACGACGTGACACAGATTACCGATTTTTGACTGTTTCACGCTCGTTCATCGTCGCTCCTAGACTTTACACATTGCGATGTCGCTACTGGCGCCGTATGTGCCTCACTAACAACATGACCCCGATGATATTTCAGTAGCGATGTCGCAACGTGTAAAGTACCCCTTACGGTTACCGCTGTAGATGTAGATAATTCTACTGCGGATGGTAGACTCTTACAGTACAGACACAGGCGGGTAGCGCACAGCACATATATTTGAATATTGCGTGGGAAATTGTACCATTAAAGTTTGCGATTTGATATTGTATTGATTATATAAGAATATAATATCTGCTGTTTCATAATCTGCCATTTCCTCACAATTGCATCTTGACTGTGGAAATTGTACATAGTGACTAAAAATCAGACTTGTTCCACTGTTATCACTGAGTCTGCCTTCTCTGTGCTGCTTCATCCATTTACCTGTTTAGAGCAAAGGCATACTTGGTCTATATGTTGCCACGCGTTTCACCATGTCACATGTGATGTCCTTATGGAGGACATTTAGCCTTTGGTCTATTTATATTGCTACGTGAGCATATGGCACCTAGAAATTATATGTATTGTGCCTGTTGATTTGCTACATCTATATTGTATTTTAGTCTATTTTTTCATCCTCTATTTGTGTGATTATTGTGGTTTGAGGTAATTCCCAGATTAAATTCTCATTTTAATTGTAAGGTTAAATTTGAAGAGATTTCTCACAGACAAAAAGAGGGGGCCGAGGAGATGATCAAGCTGCAGTTCAGAATGGAGAAGATCATTCACTGTCAGGACAGCCTGTACTGTAAGGAGCTGCACGGTGCACGATTGTCAGCTGCCAGCGATACTCCAGGAGAGCAGAGCCAGCTGTCCGTCAACCAACTGGTGCTTCACTTAAAGTCATACTTCCAGGTAAGTCCTAAGGCCCCGTCACACGCAGCGATATCGCTAGCGAGTGTACCGGCCCCTGTCGTTTGTGCGTCACGGGCAAATCGCTGCCCGTGGCGCACAATATCGTTCGGAGCCGTCACGCGGACTTACCTGCCTAGCGACGTCACTGTGGCTGGTGAACAGCCTCTTTTCTCAGGGGGCGGTTCGTGCGGCGTCACTAAGCAGCCGCCCAATAGAAGCGGAGGGGCGGAAATGAGCGGCCGTAACATCCCGTCCACCGCCTTCCTCATTGCCGGTGGCCGCAGGTAAGCTGTGTTTGTTGTTCCCGAGATGTCACACGTAGCAATGTGTGCTGCCTCAGGAACGACGAACAACCTGCGACCTCAACAATCAATGATTTTTTGAAAATGAATGACGTGTCAACGATGGAAGATTTGGTGAGTATTTTCCATCGTTAACGGTCGCTCGTTGGTGTCACACGCAACGACGTCACTAACGATGCCGGATGTACGTCACGGAGTCTGTGACCCCGGCGATATATCGTTATGTCGCGGGCGGGGAGGAGGGTGTCAGCACTGCGCTCCCCCCTCTGCTCGGGTCCGGCTGCTGCTGCTCAGTGGTGGCTCGAGCGGTGGGCCGGATCCCGGGGGTTCTCGAGCGGCGCTCCTCGCCCGTGAGTGAAATTGGATTGGGTTGTTGGGATATTGTCTATTGTCCGTGACGCCACCCACGGTTGTGGTGATTTGTTGGCACCACCGCTGCTCGGTGTGGGGATCCCGGGAATGATGGTGTGAAGCAGCAAGTTGTTGTGTTGCCCCTCCGTGGGTAGGGGTGGTGATCCCGGGGCCCAGTGATGAGGTGGGAGATGCAGGGCTTGGTGGGCGCAGGGACGCGGGGGCAGCGCTGTGCCTTGCGGCACTGTGGTACTCACTCAGCCTGAGACGTTGACACAGTTCTCGGTAAAACACACGGCTGGAAAGACGGTTCCCACGGACGGCTGCACTTGCTTTCCCCAGTAGGTGACGGTGATGTCCCTTTTCCTGCACCTGATGTTGTTGATGGTCTCGATGGGTTCCCACCGGTAACCCGCTCCCCGGCTTCAAGCTGGACCGGAGGAGCTCTACTCTTTGCCCGCAGGCGCTGGCCATTAGAAACTGGTGCTCTGGCGGTGGCGGTGTCTCTACTGCAATGGTTGGGCTGTTGCCTTCAATCGGGACTTGGTTGTTGGGGGATCGACGTCCCCTTCACTGATGGATTTGGCAAATTATGGCGACTCCTAGCCTTGCCGGGGTCCGAGAGGCCCCTGCCCTGGTGCTGACTGTCCTTTGTTCACTGCTCCAGACCGCCGGGCCACTACCCGTCCGCGGTCCTTCCAGGAACTTCCAAACGGTCACCCCTCCGGACAATCACCGCCGTTGCTGACCTTGCTGACTCTGTCCCGCATACGGCTGGACTAACTTCAGGCTTTTCTACTCTTTCTTTCCTGTCACCACTCTTACTGTCCTCCTTTACCACTTTACTTCCTTCACTTCCTAAACTGAACTTTACTCGAGCCCTGCCTGGGCTAAACTTCCACTCCTTCCACTTCCTCCTCCAAACTCTATCTGCCTGGTTCTTCCCGCCTCCAGGGCTGTGAACTCCTCGGTGGGCGGAGCCAACCGCCTGGCCCACCCCCTGGTGTGAACATCAGCCCCTGGAGGAAGGCAACAAGGATTTTGGGTTAGCTTTGGTGTTCCTAACTGGGGTGTAGGGTGTGGTGGTGTGATGACCTGTGACCCCTGGCTTGCCCAGGGCGTCACATTCCCCCTTAGCAAAATGCAGACCGTCCGCGGGCTGCCCGTCCAACACCGGTTTTATTTTTCTGAAAATGCATAAAAGGTAAACGGTAACATATTTACATTTTTAATAATTCTTCCCATACGGGAGGCACATTTCTTAAACGTTGCATAACGGTTCACGGTTACGGTTTCCGCTCTCTCCCACCCAAGCAACCTGGCCCTGATGCTGCTCCTAAAACCCAGGCAGCACCCCTTGTCCCCAAGTCCGGCACAAGTCACCCGAGCGGGATCTGTCCTTCCCCTCCAGAGGGTAGCCACCGGTTCCTTTGGTGGCTGGGCCCCAGCCTGCTCTGCTCAGGGCCCTCCCTCCAACCTGCCTCTCCGGAGGCGGTAATTGCGGAAACGGTAACGGTAAACAACTTATTTACAAGCCACTAACGTTTGTGGTTGCCCTGCAAGTTCTCGGGCTTGTCCATGAGCAGTTCCTCATGCAAAACAACTTTTTAAACGGTCCCCACGGGGACAACGGTGCCGGCTCCGGCCGGTTCAATCACTGGTAGACAATCAGATGACTTTTTCGGTATTATTTTCAGTTATCATCATTTTCAAAAACTTTCACACAAACTTAAACAGAAACTCAGTGGTGGCCCCAACGGGGGCTGCTGCAGCGGGCATCCGCTGCCCTACTCCGGACTTTCAGCGGAGGTGGGCCCATCTTCTTCTGACATGGGCTTGGTGTCAGGCCCAGAATCGCTATCGTCGGCCCCTGTACTAGGCGGGTGGCTACCAGCTGCCGTAGCCTCTAGGCTGGCTACTCTCATGGCCACAGTCACAGAGGGGGGTATGCCCGACGGGCCAGGCGCAACACGGTGCACGGGTGAAGAGGACGGAGGTGGCGTGGGAGCCAGAGGCAGACCGGGTCCCTCAGCCGCAGCGGCCGGTCCCTCGGGGACACAGGGGCGTGGGTCACTCACCAGCTCCTCCATCATGGCCTCCATTCCATATACTCGTGCAACAGCAGCTATCGCCTCCACCTCTGCGGTCCACTTCTCCATCAGTCTGCAGATCTGGCTCCGATAGTGGCGGCAGATCCCCGCCGTCCGGGCCCTCAGCCACGCCGCTGTTCTGGGCACCAGCTCGGTAGCCTCCGCATAACTAGGTGGGGCGGACATTCTTTGCCAGGGTCGGCGGACTGTGGGGGGGGTCTCAGCGTTTCTGCTTGTACCGCTACCTTTACATGCGTTCAGCCGCCATCGCGTCCCCCTTAGCTCTTTTCGGCCCCTCCTCTCTTGGGGCGGAGTTTTGGCCTTCGCGCCTCTGCTACTCGAGAAGACGCTCGAGCGGGAACTTTTCGCGCCAAAAATGGCGACTTCTGAAATTTTTCGGCCGGATACCTCCGGCGGTTACAAGGCGCACCTCTACTCAACGGCAGAGCGGTAAGATCCTGTTCGTGACGCCAAGTTGTCGCGGGCGGGGAGGAGGGTGTCAGCACTGCGCTCCCCCCTCTGCTCGGGTCCGGCTGCTGCTGCTCAGTGGTGGCTCGAGCGGTGGGCCGGATCCCGGGGGTTCTCGAGCGGCGCTCCTCGCCCGTGAGTGAAAGGGGATTGGGTTGTTGGGATATTGTCTATTGTCCGTGACGCCACCCACGGTTGTGGTGATTTGTTAGCACCACCGCTGCTCGGTGTGGGGATCCCGGGAATGATGGTGTGAAGCAGCAAGTTGTTGTGTTGCCCCTCCGTGGGTAGGGGTGGTGATCCCGGGGCCCAGTGATGAGGTGGGAGATGCAGGGCTTGGTGGGCGCAGGGACGCGGGGGCAGCGCTGTGCCTTGCGGCACTGTGGTACTCACTCAGCCTGAGACGTTGACACAGTTCTCGGTAAAACACACGGCTGGAAAGACGGTTCCCACGGACGGCTGCACTTGCTTTCCCCAGTAGGTGACGGTGATGTCCCTTTTCCTGCACCTGATGTTGTTGATGGTCTCGATGGGTTCCCACCGGTAACCCTCTCCCCGGCTTCAAGCTGGACCGGAGGAGCTCTACTCTTTGCCTGCAGGCGCTGGCCCTTAGAAACTGGTGCCCTGGCGGTGGCGGTGTCTCTACTGTAATGGTTGGGCTGTTGCCTTCAATCGGGACTTGGTTGTTGGGGGATCGACGTCCCCTTCACTGACGGATTTGGCAAATTATGGCGACTCCTAGCCTTGCCGGGGTCCGAGAGGCCCCTGCCCTGGTGCTGACTGTCCTTTGTACACTGCTCCAGACCGCCGGGCCACCACCCGTCCGCGGTCCTTCCAGGAACTTCCAAACGGTCACCCCTCCGGACAATCACCGCCGTTGCTGACCTTGCTGACTCTGTCCCGCACACAGCTGGACTAACTTCAGGCTTTTCTACTCTTTCTTTCCTGTCACCACTCTTACTGTCCTCCTTTACCACTTTACTTCCTTCACTTCCTAAACTGAACTTTACTCGAGCCCTGCCTGGGCTAAACTTCCACTCCTTCCACTTCCTCCTCCAAACTCTATCTGCCTGGTTCTTCCCTCCTCCAGGGCTGTGAACTCCTCGGTGGGCGGAGCCAACCGCCTGGCCCACCTCCTGGTGTGAACATCAGCCCCTGGAGGAAGGCAACAAGGATTTTGGGTTAGCTTTGGTGTTCCTAACTGGGGTGTAGGGTGTGGTGGTGTTGTGCTGTTTCTATTTGTCTTAGTTAAAACTGTTATTTAATGTTTTTCATGCCTGTCTCTGCTGCCATCTACTGGTCAGACTTTTCAGCTCCTCTGTTTCTTTTGCCCAGCCCATGGGAGTGTCTGATGACCCTCTTGCATCACTTCCGGGGATGTTCATTCCAGCCAGAGCTTTTGTGAGAGCAAGATCCCTTATTGGAGCTTCTAGGAGCAAAGTCTTCTGACCACGTAGTAGCTACAGAGGCAAGCATCACTGGAAGATTTCAATGCCAGGTACTTGGATTACTGCACTCTGCATGTCCTAACCTTTGGAGAAAATAAACCACCATTGTTTCATCTCAGCATGTGCATGTTTTCACTCTGGAGTGCTCAAGGTCCTGTCTGCCCTACCTATAGGAAAAACGAAGGTAAGATTCTCACAACCTCTCACAACTACGCGCCTTCCATCGCCTTTAAGTGGGGACAGAACAGTCAGAAGACTGCTTAAGAGCTCAATACCCCGGCTACAGATCCCTAAGAACCCTGTAACTTCCCATGTAATCTGCCTAGCAACAAGCCTTGTGCACTAGTCTGCCTGCACAGTGCATGCCTGGACAAGCCTAAGGGGAAGCTCTCCCATCTGCCACGTCCTGTGTCACCTCTGCTGCATTGTAAAGGGACAGTTTATGCACCTGCTGTTTCCCTCTTGCTATACTCCTTCTATAGACTTGCAGTACATTATACTCCATTACTGCACATCGCTGCACTGCGAACCCCAAGTTTTACTGAAGATACCTTGGGAATCTCATCAGGGAGTCCTTGCAGAGCTGCACAACGATTTTTGGACCCCTATTCAAAAGTCAAGTTTCTTAAAGAGACAGTACACCTTAAATCAAAATGGCTGAAAAAGACCTTGGACAGTTCCCCACTGCTGAAACAGAGCAAATACAATCTGATACTGTCCATTATGAAGCCCAGGAGGCAGAGCCCATGCTTTCAGCAGACCAAGTTGTCCGACCGAAGCGCTCTTCCAAACCCACGATAAAGGCCGCTGAAAACTATCACACTATGAAAGATGAGCTATGTGAACACCTGGAAGAACAGTGGGAACGAGTCACCTATTACATGTCAAGACTTGAATCCTCATCAGGTGATGCCGCATGCTTACAAGCCGCTCTGGAACGGCTGAACACAGCTCATGAAAGATACAAGAGACTGTCAACAAGGTACATTACCTTTCTAAAAGACTAAAATTGATGAAGCTCTTTCAGACCTGAGCAAGGCAGAAGAGGTAAACAAGGAAAGAGATGCCAAGGTGCAAGATGCCATAGACAAGGCCGAACACCGTATCTCTCACCAGCAAGAAACCAGATCACACCGATCAACCTCATCTAGACGTTCCTCTCGGTCATCCGGGTCATCATCCTCAAGAAGCTCAGCCCTGAGCGACAGGATACTAGAGGCCCGCATAAGAGCAGAGGAATCCAAGGTGAGACGTTCCTTCACAGAAAGAGAAGTAGAGGAAGAAGCCAAAAGGACAGAAGCAGAAGCCAAAAGGGCAGAAGCCAAAAGGGCAGAAGCAGAAGCCCTTGCAAAAGCAGAAGCCGCTAAAGCAGAAGCCCATGCAAAAGCAGAAGCTGCTAAAGCGGAAGCCAAAAGGGCAGAAGCGGAGGCTCGGATAAAGATTCTTCGGTCACAGATGGAAGAGGAAGTTGCGCTAGCTAAAATGAGACTACTTGAGCAAGCATTGATCCAAGGTCCTGATCCAACTCACTCGCCACCACTGGAAGCAGACAATCCAGTTGATCGCACAAGAGACTATGTACTGAATCAGTTACCTGTAGCAACCCCGGTTTGCAGTACCGTCCAAGCCGACAACACCGAAACCTCCAACTTACCTCTACCAGTGCCAGTGCCACCTAACGCACCCGAGCAAATTAATAACAGTCACCAAGAGGTGCCCTCTCAAACACAGCCACCACAGCAAGATGGCAACCAAGTGTTTCCTGACCCACTTCCACAGCTCAAGCAGCGGTCATCAGAATCTACAGAGGTTAAACCACAGCTCAACCCTGCAGCAACGTCATTTTACCCGGGAACATCTCATCCATTCATGCCAGGCAGCCCATACGCCCCAGGGGCATCACGAGTCGTCGTGGCAACAAGTTGTGAGAAATCAGATATGTCTGAGTTTGCCAGGTTCATGGTGAGCAGAGAGCTAATCAACACTAGTCTCACGAAGTTCGATGATCGTGCAGAGAGCTACAGGGCCTGGAAAGCAACTTTCAAGGCAGCCATCGCAAATCTCAACTTCACTGCGGAACAGGAGCTCGACCTCCTGATCAAGTGGTTGGGCCCAGGCTCTACAAACCGTATCAAGAGCCTCAGAACCGTCTATGTGGGACAAGCAGAAGCAGGTCTCGCTGCTGCATGGCAGAGACTGGAACGCACATTTGGCAGCGCAGAAGCAATAGAGAAAGCCCTATTCAAGAGACTGCAGGACATCCCAAAGATCAACCTTAAAGAAGTCCACAAGCTTCAAGACCTAAGTGATCTGCTCATGGAGCTGGAGCTCGCCAAAAGAGACCCTCGTCTGTCTGGGCTGTGCTACCTGGATACAGCCCATGGAGTGAACCCAATCGTGGTGAAGCTGCCATACAGTCTGCAGGAGAAATGGGCAACGTCAGTCTCAAGGTACAAAAGAATGAATGACGTCACCTTTCCCCCATTTATTCACTTCTGCAAGTTCATTGACGAGCAGGCCCAGATGAGGAACGACCCCAGCCTCGACTTCCTAGAGTTCAACACTTCGGCAGCTGCAACATCATCATCATCAAGGTATGAAGGTGCCATACACAAACGCAGAGACATTAAGAACACTGTGAGTGTCAGGAAGACTGAGCTACCATCACCTGCAGCACGCTCATATAAACAGAACACCATCTCATCACGAGATAAGTCTTTCAATCAAGAATGTCCCATCCATAAAAAACCGCATTCACTGAACAAGTGCAGAGGGTTTAGAACTAAAACCCTGCAGGAGCGCAAGAAAGTCCTCACAGAGCTTGGGATCTGTTTCAAATGCTGCGCATCACTTGAGCACATGGCCAAGGACTGTAAATCCATTGTCAAGTGTGAGGAGTGTCATAGCGAAAAACACGTTTCAGCCATGCACCCAACCCAGCTAGCTAGAGACACACCGGCTGCAGTCACCACCACTCCCACTCCAAGTCATGGCGGGGAGCCCAAGAATCAGACTGAAACCACCACAGCCGTCTCCTGCTCATGCTCAGAGGTATGTGGAGAGGGCCAAACACAGAAATGTTGTGCCCGAATATGCCTCATCAAGGTTTATCCCGAGGGACATCCAGAAAAGGCAATGAAGGTGTATGCCATCATAGACGACCAAAGCAACCGGTCCCTAGCAGGAACCAAATTCTTTGAAGCCTTCAGAATTAATGGACCATCAGAACCCTACACCTTGAACACCTGCTCGGGTCGCATAGAGACTAGCAGCAGAAGAGCCCAGGGATTCATTGCTTCTCCTATCAATGGGAAGACTGAAATACCTCTACCAATGCTCGTTGAATGTGACCAAATACCCAGCCACAGGAATGAAATTCCTACCCCAGAAGCTGCATTTCATCAACCACACCTAAGACACCTCGCTAGTGTTATCCCACCTCTGGACAATAACGCAGAGATTCTACTCCTGCTCGGCAGAGACAATCTAAGGGTACACAAGGTGCGACAGCAGTGTAATGGGCCTGACTATGCATCATACGCCCAGAGACTGGACTTGGGATGGGTAGTCATAGGAAATGTGTGCGTTGATCGATCAGAAATTGATTCCTTCAAGACTTACGTGCATGGAGATGGGCGCACAACCTGCTTAAAGCCATGTCCTCATCACTATGAAGTGAAAGAGAAGTCTCCAGACACAATACAGCTACCTGACATCGCTTCTTCTCTGCATATCGACAACTTGGGAAGATCAGTCTTTCTCACAACCAAGGACGACGATAAAGTAGCCTTGTCAGTAGAGGACAGAGAATTCATCGGAATAATGGACTGTGAGTTTTCTAAAGACAAAACCAACCATTGGGTCTCTCCATTACCCTTCCGATCTACCAGGGTAAGACTCCCAAACAACCGAGCTCAAGCTCAGACCAGATTTAACTCTCTTCAGCGTTCCATGAACAGCAAGCCTGAAATGAGAGAACACAGCGTCGCCTTTATGGACAAGGAAGTCTGCAACAACCTAGCAGAACCTGTACCAACCGAACTGAATCCAGCAGATCACGCAACTAGACCTATGTCTATAAGTTCTTTTGCTAACTCTTCTTGGCTTACGGGTCCAGAGTTCCTGCTGAGACAGTCAGAAGAAGGTGTCCAGGAAGCCTTCAGCATCCTAGATCCAGACAACGATCCAGATGTCCGAGCTGAAGTCAATACCCTGGCCACCAGTGCAGAAAAAACTTCCAACCTCGGTTGCCAACGTTTTGAACGTTTCTCCAGCTGGATGAGGCTCGTCAGGACTGTCGCTAGGTTAGTGCATATCGCCAGATGCTGTCGTACTGACCTTAAAACCAAAGACTGTCATCGCTGGCATGTCTGCCACAAAGCCCTTTCTGCTGAGGACATCTCCCATAGCGAGTCCCTCATAATACGCCACCTCCAACAGAGTGAATTCGCCATAGAATGGAAGTGTTTATACAACAAACAGCAGATTCCATTAAGAAGTCCTCTCGCCAATTTAAACCCAGTCATCGACAGTTTCGGCTTACTGAGAGTTGGTGGTCGTTTAAATCAGGCTCATCTTGGAGTTGCAGAACAAAATCCTCTCATCATTCCCAACAAACACCATGTTACAGTCTTGCTGATCCGACACCACCATGAAAAGACTGAACACCAAGGCAGGCAAATTACAGAAGGTGCTTTACGGTCTGCAGGCCTCTGGATTATTGGAATGAAGAGACGTGTAGCACAAATACTACACGATTGTGTGCACTGTCGTAAAGCGAGAGGAAAACAACTGTACCAGCAAATGGCTGACTTGCCTACAGACAGACTTTCCACAGAGCCACCTTTCACCTACGTGGGCCTAGACGTTTTCGGACCATGGATGGTGTCCACACGCAGAACTCGCGGAGGCCAAGCAAACAGCAAGCGGTGGGCTGTGTTATTCACCTGCATGAGTGTTCGAGCCGTTCACATTGAGGTGTTAGAGTCCATGGATACCTCCAGCCTAATCAACGCCTTGAGAAGGTTCCTTGCCATCAGAGGACCAGTGAAACAGCTGAGGTCTGACCGTGGAAGCAACTTCGTCGGTGCATGTAGAGAACTGAACATCGACACCAAACCTATCCAAGATCAGCTGGCAGAGAAAGGTTGCACCTGGATCTTCAATCCCCCTCACAGTTCTCACATGGGAGGCTCCTGGGAGAGGATGATCGGGATTTCACGCAACATCTTGAACTCCATGCTAATGGACGTCAATTCCTCAAGACTCACACATGAGACTCTAGTCACTCTTTTAGCTGAAGTCTCAGCCATTATCAATTCAAGACCCCTTGTGCCGGTGACCATGGATCCAGAAACACCAACCATATTAACTCCTACTATTCTCATTACCCAAAAAACTGACAACGCAGTAATGCCCAGCGGAGAGTTCACCCACGCGAACACTTATCAAAAACACTGGAAACGGGTTCAATACTTGGCTGACTACTTCTGGAACCGATGGAGGAAGGAATACCTCACCATTCTTCAAGGAAGAAAGAAGTGGCGACATCCCAAGCCGAACCTCAAGGAAGGAGACCTAGTCCTCATGAAAGATCAGACCACAGAAAGGACTGACTGGCCTATGGGACTAATTACTAGGATACTGCCTAGTCAGGACGGCAATGTTCGGAAGGTGGAGCTAAAGGTCATCAGGAAAGGTGAGACGAAGACCTTTGCAAGGCCAATCCACGAACTTGTTCTGCTTTTGCCCATAGAGAGCGTCCCTACAGGATGAACGCTACCGGACCTGAACTTTGAGCCATCCTTCTTGTTTTGGACTCAATTGAGCTTGTTTTTGCATTTAACATGCCTTTCCTTTCAGGTTGTATTATGGACTCAATAGTGAAATCCCCAAAGTGAATTTCAGACGGGGAGTGTGCTGTTTCTATTTGTCTTAGTTAAAACTGTTATTTAATGTTTTTCATGCCTGTCTCTGCTGCCATCTACTGGTCAGACTTTTCAGCTCCTCTGTTTCTTTTGCCCAGCCCATGGGAGTGTCTGATGACCCTCTTGCATCACTTCCTGGGATGTTCATTCCAGCCAGAGCTTTTGTGAGAGCAAGATCCCTTATAGGAGCTACTAGAAGCAAAGTCTTCTGACCACGTAGTAGCTACAGAGGCAAGCATCACTGGAAGATTACAATGCCAGATACTTGGATTACTGCACTCTGCATGTCCTAACCTTTGGAGAAAATAAACCACCATTGTTTCATCTCAGCATGTGCATGTTTCACTCTGGAGTGCTCAAGGTCCTGTCTGCCCTACCTATAGGAAAAACGAAGGTAAGACTCTCACAACCTCTCACAACTACGCACCTTCCATCGCCTTTAAGTGGGGACAGAACAGGTGTGATGACCTGTGACCCCTGGCTTGCCCAGGGCGTCACAGTTAGATACGTCGTTGCGTGTGACGGGGCCTTTAAGATTCCAGATATTGTTTTTAGTTAAGCATTCTCTCCGGGTGTTATCTGCAGGAGCACACTGCTCTCCTGCCTTTCTGCTTACTGAGGAGCTGAGCGCTCCCGGTGATTGACCGCTCTGGCCGGTAGACTGTAAGGGCCGAGATGCTCTCTTGTGATCCTGAACACCAGTGACATGGGCTCCTCTGGATGTGTGTGATGTTATTTGCTGCAGATGATTACCACTCCGACTGCAGACTTCCAGATGACACTGGAACCCCAGATATAAAGCAATAGCAAGGAGGAATTCAGTTCACTTTATAAAAAATAAAGTAAACTTTACAGCTGGAACTGCTGAAACAGATATACAGTAGATAGCAGGTACATAGCCTATTGGTGGGACATCACGTGTTAGCATTTCAGCAATATGGAATAGGTGACGTGAATACCCCAATTCAACTAACTGTCCTTCACTGTCCACAGCCCACTTTCAGTAGTACCCATGCCCTAGGCTGGCAAATTCTCTATTTTTTCACTAATGTGTCACAGGTGACAGACAGTCATGTGGTTTCTGGCCATAGAAGGTCATAGTGTTCGGCTGCGCAAAATGCTCCCTGACTTTCCATTTTTCCTGCTGTCAGTATTCATTGGTATAGGTAGCTTGCCTGCTGGATTTTAATCTCTCGCCCCTTTTGAACCCAGCAGGAGCTCATCTTCCACTCAGCTGCTGATCATCAGAATTCTCTTGGTGCGTAAATACCCCTTCCTTCCTTGGACTGGTGCTGGTGATATTATTCAGTTCATGCAAGCCCTGGTTGCAAGCAGGTGGCTTGTACTCCTCTGTGGTATCATTGCTGAAAACTTTACTGAACATCTACCTGAGTCATCTGTGGATAAGCAGTTCATGCATTTTCCCCATGTGTGTCCTCCTTGAGTCTTCTATAGTGTTTAGTGGGGTTGACAGAGCTCATCCTACCCGTTCCCTATCTGCCCAGCACTAGGGACACCTAGGGTCAGGTATCCGGCAGTAGGCTTGGTCAGGGGTCACTATCTTCCACTTTCTTAGACACAGGGTTTCCCTTCCGCCACTTGGTTAGTACTTCCCCCGTACCTAGTGTGACTCTAAAGCGGGCTTTACACACAGCGACAGTGCTAGCGGTTGTGCATCATGGGCAAATCGCTGCCCGTGGCGCACAACATCGCTAACCCCTGTCACCCATACTTACCTTCCCAGCGACGTCGCTGTGGCCGGCGAACCGCTTCCTTTCTAAGGGGGCGGTTTATTTGGCGTCACAGCGGCGTCACTAAGCGGCTGTCCAATAGAAGCGGAGGGGCAGATATGAGCGGGACGTGACATCCCGCCCACCTCCTTCCTTCCTCATTGCCGGTGGACGCAGGTAAAGTGTTGTTCCTCGTTCCTGCGGTGTCACACGTAGCGATGTGTGCTGCCTCAGGAACGACGAACAACCTGCGTGCTGTAACAGCAACGATATTTGGGATTAGAATGACGTGTCAACGATTAGGTGAGTAATTTTGATCGTTAACGGTCGTTCCTGCGTTTCACACGCAACGACGTCGCTAACGAGGCCGGATGTGTGTCACGAATTCCGTGACCCCAACGACATCTCGTTAGCGATGTCATTGCGTTTAAAGCCCCCTTAAGACTCACAGGTCTTTTCTATATATTGCCTCTTCAGCCCATTTTCCCTGTGCTGTCTCAGGGTTACACAAAACCCTCAGCTCTACCTCCTTGCGCTCCCAGCCGTACCCACCGTAGCTGCGCTCTCCCTCTGTGTGTTCCACATCTCAGGATCCGGGACATTTTGTCCATTAAGATCCAGACTGACACTTTTTCCAGTCCGGATATAGAGATTGCTACCTCAAGATGTCTGCTCCTTGCACACACACCCAGTATGTGGCCTCGCCTGTCTCACTCCCTGTCACTGACTTCACTCTCTTCACTACTCACTGCTGACTCCACTACCCAACGTTCTTCTTTCTCCTAAACACCCCACTACAGGGCTGGCTAAGTATTATCGCTCCTGAGGCCCACATCTACTGGTGCTTTCATTCTGTCACACTCCCCGTGTCCCAGCACCGCTCCTTACCCACTGATCCAGTCCATGTGTTCACCAGTCATGGCTGCCGCTCCCGCTCTTGCTCCCCTGAGTCCTGTTCCTGGTCTCAGGAGTCTGACTCTGAGTCTTGGCCTCATGGTTCTGTATAGGACCGGGCCGCGCCCACTCTCCTGGTCTTATAGGCCCAGCACACCTGAAGCAGGAAATGACATAGGCTTGTGCTGGGTATATAAGACTTGCCTTTCCATGTGGGCGGGGCCTGATCAACGTGTCTTGTAGCTAGTCTTATGAGCTAGGTGCTCAGGTCCCCTGGTACCGTGTCCTGCTGACTTCTTGTCCTTGCACTCTGGTACCTGTGCCTGTTTACATTACTGTCCTAAAGAACTCTGTGACTCTGGTGACCTGCTTATACTTGTCCCTGCCACGTCAGTGCTCCGGCTGCCGTGTGCCCTGCCCTCCGGTGGGGTGCAAGGTCCAGTGGATCCACCTCCTGGGCCCACCAGTACTCCCGGCCCTGACAGATTGATCAGGCCATGGATCCCGCTGGAGCACAAACATCAGAGCTGGCTGAGCTGCGCCAGGAGCTGGCACAACAGCGTGAAACCCTGACCTGGATGCTGAAATTCATGACGTCCGTGGACCACCGGTTGTATACGCTGCAGACTGCCGTCTCGTCCACGCAGCAACCAGTCTCCAGGTCTGAACCAGGTTCCTCCACGACCTCGCAACTTCGCCTCGCTGCTCCGTCTCGTTATGCAGGGGATCCCAAGTCCTGCCGCGGTTTCCTGAACCAGTGCTCCTTGCACTTCCAGTTGCTCCCGCACTTGTTTGCCTCAGACCAGGCCAAGGTGGCGTTCCTGATGTCACACCTGGAAGGCGAAGCCCTGGCCTGGATTAACCCCCTGTGGGAAAACGAGGATCCAATGATCACCGACATCCAGGAGTTCCTGCGAGCCTTCAGAGGCACCTTCGACGAACCCGGACGAACTACCGCAGTGACCTCTACGCTCCTCCGGCTACGCCAAGGGACCCAAACAGTCGGCCAATACGCCATCCAGTTCCGCACGCTCGCTTCAGAGCTGGGCTGGAATAATGAGGCCTTAACAGCGGCCTTTTGGGAGGGTCTCTCTGGTCGTATTAAAGACGAACTAGCCGGCCGTGATGTCCCTCACACCCTGGACGCTTTGATTTCTCTGGCCACCCGGATTGATCTCCGCTTTCAGGAGCGTACCAAAGAGAGAGTCCGGGAGAAGCGACCACCTTGCCATGCCTTGCCCCTGCAGAGACCTACCGTTCCCTCGTCCCTGCCTTTCCGTGACTTATCGCCAGAACCCATGCAGGTGGACCGTCTGACCCAGGCCAAGCAACGCCGTGCAGATCGGCTCGCCCGGGGCCTGTGCTTCTATTGCGGAGACGGGTCCCATATGCTACGTTCTTGCCCGGAGAAACCTGGTAGACCCCAGGTCCAAGGGATGGTGGGAACCGCCACCCTTGCCACCGAAAGCCCTTTGGTTCCAGTGACATGGATCGTACAGGTGACAACAGGAGAAACCCGCTTCACGGCAGAGGCATATCTCGACTCCGGGGCAGCGGGTAACTTCATCCACCAGGCCACAGTCAACAAGTACCAGTTACCTGTCACCCCGCTGCAGACACCGCTTGTGATAGCCTCTGTGGATGGGGAACCCCTTTCTGATCCCGTCCTGTTTGTCACTAAACCTGTGAAACTGCGTATCGGTGCGCTACACACCGAAGAAATCACCTTCTATGTTCTGCCACGCATGTTTCATCCACTTCTGCTGGGTTTACCCTGGTTGCGGGTACATGAACCTACGGTCAGCTGGCGTACTGGAGAAATCATCCGCTGGGGACCCTTGTGTCATGACCAATGCCTACAGCCTGTTCCTCAGTCCCTGTCACCTGAACCGTTGGAACCACCGACCCCTGAAGAGGTGACGACTCAGTCCAGTGCCGTGCCACAACTCTTGTCACTTGTACCTGTGGTGCCACCGGAACCAGAGGAGACGACGCACTCCAGCGACGTTCCACCGTCCCTGACAATTGAGACTGTGGTGCCACCGGAACCAGAGGAGACGACGCACTCCAGCGACGTTCCACCGTCCCTGACAATTGAGACTGTGATGCCACCGGCTACCGAGGAAGAGACATTGTCCTGTACCCGGTCCGAGGCGCCCGATCCGGTCGTCCAAGACTCCAGTCCTGCTTCTGACTGTCTCCCCCCCGCTTCCCGTTGCCACTGCTGGTAGATCGGCTAGGCGTCGTGCGGCCAGGAAGGCGGTACGGGGTCAGCGGTCCTTCCCCGCCTTTGTGTTGGATCCTGGTCCGGTGACTCGATCCGGGGTGCCCCTGGGGTTCCACCTCCTGGGCCCACCAGTACTCCCGGCCCTGACACATTCTCTAACATGAGTGCAGAGATGGGGATTGATCTCCTATTAAACAATTGCATCAAATAGAATGAATAAAACACAGCAATATAACACCTATCAGCACTATAAGGTCCTCAGGAGGGGGTTTCTTCTCTTTCCAGACTCCTACAAGGATATCTAAACTGCCAGCCCAAATTGTGCACCAGCTTTATCGCAGGTTGCAAGTGCACACAACTTGCGTAAGGCCATTGACTATAATAATGCAGATAGAGTCACCATGTGCTCTGTTGTGCATCTTTTTTGGCCATATATGCCTACTAGAGGCAGACAACCAGACTTCATCTTGGTGGCCTCCTCCAATTGACATACTGCCAAAAACAATGCACAACAGAGCACATGGTGACTCTGTGTTACGCTAGGTATGGGGAAGTGCTAAGCGACTGGCGAAAGGGAACCTTTGTGTCTAGGGAAGGAAGTGATGGTGAACCCTGACCAAGACTACTGCTGGTCCTAGGGTTCCCTCACCTATGGGGCGAGCTTTCTGACAGTGAGGGCAATCAGAGAGTGGAACAGGCTACCACGGGAGGTGGTGAGCTCTCCATCAATGGAAATCTTCAGGTTTAAACTGGATAAACAATATGCTGGGATGATTTAGGAAAACCTGCACTTGCAGGGGGTTGGACTCGATGGCCCTTGAGGTCCCATCTAACTCTACAATTCTATGATTCTATGAGCTGGATCCCTGGCCCTAGGCTGACCCTGATCTGAGCCCAAGGTAGGGAGTGATGGGATCAGTTCTTTGTCAGCCGCACTGAGCGCTAAAGAACACACAGGGATAACAAACAAGGTAAGGAAACAACAACATATCTCAGATGACTCAGGGAGATGATCAACAACAACCACCAAGACTCTCCAGATATATGCAAGCTGCCTGCTTGCACTGAAGACTTGGTAAAGGTAAATAAGCTATCACCAGCACTAAGTAATAGGAATTGAAGGTATATAAAAACACCAAGGAAGTGCTGATGAAAAGCAGCTGAAAGGGTGAGGAACTCCGCAGGGTCCTAAAGGGGAAAGGTTGAAAGCCAAGCAGAAAAAATAGGCCAGTGAGCAGATTGCCCAGCCTGACACTGTGACTTTCTATAGCCGGACACCACAGGACTGTCTGTCACTTGTGACATATTATAGTCAATGGCCCCATTGATTCATACAGCCAAGTCCCGTTTTGCGGAAAGTTCAGACATAACCATCGAATGTAGGGAAAAACGTAAAGTGAAAGGGGCCTTGTCTAATCTTTACTGTTTAAGGAGAATGAGAAATTTTGGCAATGACACACTGTAACAAATTATCAGGACCGGAGAGAAATTAGTGCCATTGATATATTTATTACAAAGTGCATACAGCTGCACACTAAAAAGCCAACAATGTATAAGGGAACTCTTGTACTGCATTACTGCTATAAGAATATATGAAAAAAGAGATAATTTTTAGCTTATGTATTGGCCAATGCATGTGAGCCCAGTAACCATGACAAGGCATATCTCTATTAAACCGGGAATCTAACTTAAATGCCACTCTCTAGGTTAAAAACCTCCATGTCTGGGCAGCTAGACTCCTACTATAAAGGTTATGAACACAGCTTGGTTATATGGCGGAGGTCTCAGTCAGAAAGAGACTCAATACAAATATTTAAAAAAAACTGACCCGCGCATCCAACAAATGTGAACAGGTGCTAGCTGAAAAAACATAGTAACTACAAAATGCATACAGCTGCACAATAACAAGTCAACAATGTATAAGTGCACTCTGGTATTGCATTACTGCTATAAGAATATATGAAAACAGTGAGTCTCTTTCTGACTGAGCACTCCACCCTATAACCAGGCTGTGTCCATAACCTTTATAGCAGGAGCCTAACTGCCCAGACATGGAGGTTAGTCTAAATAGTGGCATTTCAAGTTAGACTTTTAGGCTAGGTGCCCAGACATGTAGGTTTTAAACCTAGAAAGTGGCATTTAAGTTAGTTTCCCACTTTTAATAGAGATATACCTTGTCGTGGTGACTGGACTCACATGCATTGGCCAATACATAAACTAAATATCTCTTTTTTCATATATTCTTATAGCAGTAATGCAATACCAGAGTTCCCTTATACATTGTTGGCTTTTTAGTGTGCAGCTGTATGCATTTTATAGTTACTATGTTTTCTCAGCTAGCACCTGTTCACATTTGTTGGATGCGCGGGTCACTTTTTTTTTAAATTGATATATTTATATCACAGAGTATAATCAGGATACAGTTGTAGTAAATCCCAAATTGGTGATGTAGCACCCACGGGGCAAGGGTTACATTTACTCATCGCCGGGCCGGTGATGTCGTGTCTGGGATGTCACAGGTGGCCCTGCCCGGCTTCATGGCCTTGAGGTTTACACCAATAAAGGGGATGAAGGGATGGGATGAGAGGATTTGGGATGTAGAGGTTGTCTCGTGATGCCACCTGCGATATGCGGCCAGGGATTAGCCGCCGCTGTGGTCGCTGTCCCCTGAGGTGGATGGTGTCGCAGCCAGGATAGTTCAGCTTCCAGCTGGTGAAG
This sequence comes from Anomaloglossus baeobatrachus, assembly GCF_048569485.1. Taxonomy (NCBI): domain Eukaryota; kingdom Metazoa; phylum Chordata; class Amphibia; order Anura; family Aromobatidae; genus Anomaloglossus; species Anomaloglossus baeobatrachus. The sequence continues at coordinate 29,998,249 of NC_134354.1, read as the reverse complement.
CTAGGCCCCAGGGAGGATGATGGAGGTAGAAGTGGCTGTTGGCGCCGAATCGCGGGGTGCCAGCAATGAAGGACAGACATGGTAGTTGCTGTTCCAGGTATTTACTCACTGTCCATAAGGTGACCGGAGGTGCCAGTCGTCGCCGTGATGGGCTCTAGCCGATCCTGGATCCTTCGGAGGTCAGCACCGCTGCGGAAGTCTGTGGGCCCTTCCTCCTTGCACTTTTAGTGTTGGATCCCCGGTTCTAGCAATCTAGCTCCTGTTCCGTGTGCAGGTGGCACGGATCAGCTGTGGGGCCTGACTGTAATCACGACTCCGGACCCTATGTGCCACTGTGCTCCGGGATCTTGTGGTGGCCAGAGGGACATGGAATCACCCTGTCCGGCAGATTCTGGTGGTCCAACGTGGAGTATGTTCCACCCTAGGGCTCCGCACCCTGCAGTGTGCTGGTTCCAGGGGAGCAATGAAGCTCTCCCCTCAGCAACCGTGTGTCGCCAACGTCCCACAGGAGCTACCGGTGAACGAGCTTCTCTCCTGTCAGCTTCTGCAAGCCAACTCCCTGTCAGAATGTGTGATGCTCCTTTCCCCCCCCCCCTTGGTGGCTGTGCCTGCCCCAACCCAGGTCCCTGTCACTAGTGGGTGGATGCCCCAGTGTTTGGTTAGCAACCTTAAGACCCGACCCTAGCCCGGTCCCCAGTGGGGAGAGCAACCTGCTGTATGTATTGAATGAGATGGATGTGATATCTTCACCGACCTCCTCCAAACCCGGGATAAGTACCGCAACTTAAGTGAAGTGCAGTACCCTGTGGCGACTAAAGCCTCAGGGGCGCCACCGTGACAATATTGGGTCTCTGAGCCAAATTGCAGAACTGATAAACGTGGCTTGTCCAGGCAAAGTGTTGTCCTCTACAATAATGTAATATTATAAGAAGATGATAACGAGTGATTTCTTTCCCCCGCAGACCACCACGAGCCGACTGTGCAATCAGATCCCCATGATCATCCAGCATTACATCCTACATGAGATTACCAGCAATCTACAATCTCAGATGATTCTGATGATAGACGAGCGAGAAAACATGAACCTTCTCGAGGAAAAAGACAACCTGTGTGGAGAAAGAAATAAGCTAAAGGATCGGATTCAACGCCTCAACCTGGCTCTTGAGCGTTTTGAAGATTTCTCCAAGCAAATGTAAAGGAGAAATACATTTCTGCAGACAATTTTACACATCAACTTTTATCATCACCCCAAATAATATATTATTCCGCTCTGCCAGATGTCTTACCCCTTTGTGTTTAAGGCTTCTTTGCTGATCTATGTCTAACCATCAAAAGACGTTGTAAAATAAACTCGGTGCTCAATATAGCGATGGATGAAAAGTTTCAATATCAATCAAAAAAAAAAAATACGTTTCGGTCGCCTACAAGTGACCTTCATCAGAATATGAGCCGAATGCTGAATGTTACAGGACACAAGAGAAAGCCACACAATGGAAGAGCTCCCATTCTGATGAAGGTCACTTGTAGGTGACTGAAACGTCAATTTTTTTTTTGTTTCTCTATTTTAAGCGGAGTGACGTATATATTTTTCTAAAACCATCAAATGACATTTCAAGCAAATTTTATGTAGGCTGATCCTGGGGTCAAATTTGCTCCATCTTTCTCCTACTGCCCCCTACCAAATGTATACAGGCAAGAAAAAGGGAAAGATAGATGTGGGTGTGACTGGGAGATCAGACTACACAGGGTTTGTTTTAGTTTTTTAGTTTAGTCTCTATCATAGAGGCATAGATAGGAGTTGTAGAAACGGAACAATTGATTATATATAGTAACAGAACGAAGTTTATTACATAGATACTGTAACAAAGCCAAAATTACTACATAGATTTGGTACGAGAACCAAATTTACTATATAGATATAGTAACAGCATCAACCTTATTACATTATATAGATATGGAAACAACACTGTGCTTAGTACATAAATACAATATCAAAGCCAAGGTTACAGCATAGATATGGAAACAGAATTGAGCTGACTACATAGATATGGGAATAGAACCGAGTGGACTACATGTAATAGTAGATCCAAGGTTAATACATACTACAGGAACAAAGCAAGCTTACTACATAGGTACAGTAGCTGAGCCAAGCTTACTACACAGATAGAGTAAGAGAGCCAAGCTTACTACAAAGATATGGGAACAGAACCAAGCTGACCACATGAATGCATTAGCAGACCCAAGCTTAATACATACTACAGGAATAAAGGCAAGCTTATTACACAGATACAGCAACACAGCCAAGATTACTACTTAGATACAGTAAGAGCTTACTACATAGATACAGAAATAGAGACAAGCTTACTACATAGATAGAGTAAAAGAGCCAATCTTACTACATAGATACAGTAGCAGTTCCAAGCTTAATACATACTACAGCAACAAAGCCAGAATTGCTACAGATAGTACAGCTATAGTACAATAGCTAAGCCAAAGTTACCACATAGATACAGTAACAGAACCAAGCTTACTACATAGATATAGTAACCGAACCAAGCTTACTACATAGATACAATAACAGAACCAAGCTTACTACATAGATATACAAGACAAAACAATCACTGATCTCGGGGAGAACAGCCAGAGAAAACACTGCCGGCAGCCAACGAAGGCGCTCAAGATAGTGAAATCCTACTAGGCATTGCTCCCACCTGGCCAGAATCCTACTCCACACTGATGAGGGACAATACCCCGAAACAGCTGGCCTTGGTATTTCCCTTGTCATATCTTTAAACTTGTCAAAGAGTTGGATAGTGACTAAAAGGGCCACTTAATATGGTGGTTATGGTGGTCTCCTAAAAAGAGCCACTCCTTGGCTAGGTCCTTCCCGGAGGGATATCTGGCTAGTTTCTGTGTTGAGACTACTAACAGAGGCTCCACAGACTTTTTTGATTTACTACATAGATATAGTAAGAGAGCCAATCTTATTGCATAGATACCGTAATAGAGCCAATCTTACTACATAGATACAGTAAGAGTTGCGGTTGCTACATAGATACAGTAAGAGTACCAAGCTTACTACATAGACACAGTAATAGAACCAAGCGTACTACATAGACACAATAACAGAACCAAGCTTACTACATAGATATAGTAAGAGAGTCAAGCTTATTACATAGATACCGTAATAGAGCCAGACTTACTACATAGATACAGTAAGAGTAAAGCTTGCTACATAGATACAGTAAGAGAGACAAGATTACTTCATAGACACAGTAACATAGCAAATTTTACTACATAGATACAGTACCAGGGCAAAGTTTACTGCATAAATACAGTACTCGAACCAAGCTTACTACAAAGATAGCAACAGAATCAAGATTCATGTATAGATACAGGAATACAATTTTAATAGAGATAGCAGGGATTTACTAGAGTTTATAGAAATTAAATCTTGGTGGATGCTGGGGAGGGTCATCTATCAGAAGTGAATTATACTGAGATTGCATTCAGATAGTAAAGAGAAGTCATGTAAACTGTGCATCTAATAGTTCAATAAATAAATATTGTCCAAGAAGTCTACAAAATTATTACAAAATGTAAACTTGTGCATGGTACCAGGGCTAGTGACTCAATAATGTCAGACCAAGCAGCTAGGTTCTGAAAATACAGCAGGATTATCACAGCCTACAACTCTTACGATATCTGCAGTTCTACTGAGTTACAAATTGGAGGCTCTATACCTCCTATTGATCCTCATGTACAATTTTGACTTCATCTTTCTGCACAGTTCTCCTCCTATTCCCTCTGTACAGTTTTCCTTCTTTCCTTCCCTCTGTACAGTTCTCCTTCTCCCTCTGCACAGTTCTCCTTCCCCTCTTCCCTCTGTACAGTTCTCCTTCTCCCTCTGCACAGTTCTCCTTCTCCTCTTCCCTCTGTACAGTTCTTCTCCCTCTGCACAGTTCTCCTCCTCTTCCCTCTGCAGTTCTCCTTCTACCTCTGCACAGTTCTCCTTTTCCTCTTCCCTCTGTACAGTTATCCTTCTCCTCATCCCTCTGTACAGTTCTCCTCCCTCTGCACAGTTCTCCTTCTTCTCTTCCCTCTGTACAGTTCTCCTTCTCCCTCTGTACAGTTCTCCTTCTCCTCTTCCCTCTGTACAGTTCTCCTTCTCCCTCTGCACAGTTCTCCTCCTCATCCCTCTGTACAGTTCTCCTTCTTCCCTCTGTACAGTTCTCCTTCTCCCTCTGCACAGTTCTCCTTCTCCTCTTCCCTCTGTACAGTTCTCCTTCTCCTCTTCCCTCTGTACAGATCTCCTTCTCCCTCTACACAGTTCTCCTTCTCCTCATCCCTCTGTACAGTTCTCCTTCTCCCTCTGCACAGTTCTCCTTCTCCTCTTCTCTCTGTACAGTTCTCCTCCCTCTGCACAGTTCTCCTTCTCCTCTTCCCTCTGTACAGTTCTCCTTCTCCCTCTGCACAGTTCTCCTTCTCCTCTTCCCTCTGTACAGTTCTCCTTCTCCTCTTCCCTCTGTACAGATCTTCTCCCTCTACACAGTTCTCCTTCTCCTCATCCCTCTGTACAGTTCTTCTTCTCCCTCTGCACAGTTCTCCTTCTCCTCTTCCCTCTGTACAGTTCTCCTTCTCCCTCTGCACAGTTCTCCTTCTCCTCTTCCCTCTGTACAGTTCTCCTTCTCCCTCTGCACAGTTCTCCTCCTCATCCCTCTGTACAGTTCTCCTTCTTCCCTCTGTACAGTTCTCCTTCTCCCTCTGCACAGTTCTCCTTCTCCTCTTCCCTCTGTACAGTTCTCCTTCTCCTCTTCCCTCTGTACAGATCTCCTTCTCCCTCTACACAGTTCTCCTTCTCCTCATCCCTCTGTACAGTTCTCCTTCTCCCTCTGCACAGTTCTCCTTCTCCTCTTCTCTCTGTACAGTTCTCCTCCCTCTGCACAGTTCTCCTTCTCCTCTTCCCTCTGTACAGTTCTCCTTCTCCCTCTGCACAGTTCTCCTTCTCCTCTTCCCTCTGTACAGTTCTCCTTCTCCTCTTCCCTCTGTACAGATCTTCTCCCTCTACACAGTTCTCCTTCTCCTCATCCCTCTGTACAGTTCTTCTTCTCCCTCTGCACAGTTCTCCTTCTCCTCTTCCCTCTGTACAGTTCTCCTTCTCCCTCTGCACAGTTCTCCTTCTCCTCTTCCCTCTGTACAGTTCTCCTTCTCCCTCTCTACAGTTCTCCTTCTTCTTCCCCTCTGCACAGTTCTCCTCCTCTTCCCTTTGCACAGTTCTCCTCCCTCTACACAGTTGTCCTTTTCCTCTTCCCTCTTTAGAGTTGTCCTTCTCCTCTTCCTTCTGTACAGTTCCCCTTCTCCTCAATGGGATCCTGTTAGTGGTAAGTAGTGGAGGATCTGAACACACAGTGAGTGTGTATGTTTATACTGTAGAGGTAGAGTACTGAAACTTTCCAATAATTTCTAATACAGAACCAAATCCCCCAACAATTTCCTTCCAAATTTAACATTAAATTACAGATTACAGAGACAGCTATTTACACAATATACTGCAATACATAATACAGGTGATCAGATTCAAGTTTTCTAATAGGGCATTAATTTTTTTTTTTTTTAAAAATTGTAAAAAATATAACTAAAAAAATATAGCGTACATAAAAATTTGAATCACTCGGAAGGAACAATTTCTCACAAAGCACCATCAGCAGAAAAATAAAAACATTATTGTTCTCAGAAAAGGACGACACAAAATTGAAGTTATTGCCTCGTGGGAGCCACCAGCTTTCAGTCATGTGGGCGTGCCTGGAGCTGCTATAGTCATCTCTCACTAAGTACACCCCAGCACTTTGATTGACAGATCACTGTGCTCAGATGCGCTGCACTCACCCACACTATCAATCAAAGTGCTGGTGTCAGGCTACCACCAGGGGGAGCTGGAACCCTGCAGGAAAAGACACTACACAGAGCTGAATCAGCATGCAGGTGGACACACAGTGTGTGCTGGAGCACTGCCCTGCAGAGTCAGCCAGAATACAGAGGCCACGGGGCGTGCGGGGGATGGTCAGGCAGGCCAGGTCATACACAGTACGGTGAGAAGGAAGACTGGAGGAACGCGCAAAAGCGGGGTCGAGATCAGGCTGAGGTCAGTACTAGAGCAAGGAACCGAGTGGGAAGGTAGGAGAAGGAGGAACGACTGGGGCTATTGTGGGAATGAAGTGGGTGGGACGGAACACAGATAGAGCACAGGGGAAGGACGGATTAGGAAAAACAGGGACCAGGCAAAGCCGTGCTAAGCTTATAGCCAGTGCTGGTTCACCAGAGATGACAGAATTTAAAGTATCCAAGCTCCGGAAGTGAGGCCCGAGAGAAGGCTCCGCCCCCTAGCCATGTGGACAGGGATGTGGAACCATGACAGCTGGGGCACAGTTCCCAGTATAGTGAACGATGTCCTGGGAACAACCCCATGACTGAAAGCCAGCGGCTCATGGGAAGAAATAAGTTCATTTTCTTCTGATAGCTGCATGTTCAGTGCAGTATTGTAATATTATTTACCTGCAGATTGAACCTATATCTACTCGTAAATAGCTTTTTTTTTTTTTTTACACGGCAGGTTCCCTTTACATTTAGCTGTCAACAATTTATAGCAGCATCTGACAACTTATGTTACAGGCAGGTGTTGTCAGTATAACCAGAATAAAGCACTCATACTGGTGTTTACTACATTCGTACACAACATATAGCTAGGTGCTTTCCCACTGGGATTGGCCTAGGGTAGATAGGGGGTGGCCATCACGAAGCATGGGACTTTCCCGGTCACTGGGACAACCACCTGGGGGGCGGGCACCATTGGGGAAAAAGGAAGGAGCATCTTCTCACATAGTCAGTAAACCCCGGGCACAGCTTTTAGCTTCTGGGAGCTCAGCGGGGCCCGAGGCTTGGAGCAGGAAGCTCAGCCCAGGCTCTCCACAGTGCTGGGGAATCCCAGGGTCCGCAGGAAGCACTCGTGACCTGGTCCATAAACCAGACAGGGGAGTGGAGGGACCTCCTACCAGGAAGGACATGTGAAGCCCCGCAAGTATTGTGTCGGTGCATTACCTTCAGGGACTCCACTGGATCAGTCTGGTCACAGGTAGGAGATCTTCTTCTAGGATTGTCGTGACGCCACTCTCAGAATTGCGGTCAGTGGGGACCGCCACTGCAGATTAAGGGACGCCTGGGGCTGATGATAGGTGCAGTCAGTTGGAGTAGCCTCCTGAGAGTGAGGCAAGCCCCAGGGCCCTGTGTAGGTGTGTAGAACCACAAGGCGCAGAATAACTCCACACAAGCAGAATGTCTTTCAGGGGTTTTACTCACTTCAGATGGCAGGGTGAGTAACCCGGGCGTAGCTGGGATGAACCAGGCTGGAACCAGGTATCCTTCAGGCTGACTGATGAGGGTGGCTACCGACTCGCCTTCCTTAGCCCTTCTGTGGTTTGTGGTAACCCCGACTTTTAGTCCCTATGGGGGTCACCCAGGGAAGTAGCTGCTCCCCTCGTTTGTTTGCCGTTTGCTTGTCGCCTGGACCAGATCACTCCAGCTGCTTGCCTCCTGTGAACTATGGGCCCTAACTGTGGCTACGTGGCTGCGGCCTTTGTGGTGTTGTGGCGTGGGCTTTGAGGGCCCCACACCGGCAGGTTTAGCAAGGAAAGGTGGATCTATCCCCGCACCGGGATCTGCCGCCCGTTTGGGCCTGGTACTCCCTGACAGTCTCCGTACTTTCCACTACGTTGCTCTCTCTCTAGCTGTGTGTGGAGTTCGGGCAGCACTACCAGGTGACCGTTCTCCCCCGTCGGTAGTCACTGCGCGGACGCTGTTAGACTGCAACAGCTCCAGGGGCTGCTTCTGCTCTCCCTGAGCTGCACACTAAACCGGCTCACTCGTGGGACCTGCACTGCTGCTCCTGTCTGAGCTCCACTTCATGCTCCTCACTCCTCCCCACTCTGCTTCAGACTGTTCTCCTCCTTCTCCCTCTTGTGCCTGCCTACGCCACCTAGCAACCAGGCTCTCCACCACACCCCTCGATTGGAGATGGAGGCTTTGCCCCCTCCACCCTTCCAGTGGAGGTGAAGGCTTTGCCCCCTATTGGGATCCCCAGGGGTCCTCTCAAAGGTACATGTGTGAGACCTGATCACTATGCGCCTGTGTAGTCACACCTCGGTCAGCCTTCTGGATTACCTGTATTGTACTGTCCCCAGCATGGGTGCAGTACTCAGTGGTGCCTGACCAGGTCAGGGGCGCCACAGACACACTGTAGGAACACCGATGGTGACCTCTGAACTATCCGGGATCGGCTGGAGCCCATCATAGTGGAAACAGGCACTCCAAGGGTGACGACAGTTGCAGTGAGTAAAGAAAACTTTGAACCGCAGCCCCTGTGTTGTCCCTGTCATTGCCGACGTCGATGTCCTGCGCTCCGGCACCATCAACCACTACTACCACCCCCATCATCCTGCCCGGGGCCTAGATCTACCTGTGGAAAGCTGAAACACCCGAACTGCATTACCATCCACCCTGGAGGAGAGCGGCATCCCGCAGCGGCGGCTCTTCTCATAGCCGCATACCACAGGTGGCGTCACGAGACAACTCCCCCCACTATCTCCCTTTCCTTCACATTTACCTTCTTTTTATGGACACTTCGGAGCTACAAAGCCGGGACAGGCTGTCGTGACATCCCCAAAGACCCCTTCATCACCGGCCTAGTGACAAGTAAAGAAACCCCGGCCCTGTGGGGTGCCTCACATGCGTTCTCCATGTGCTATCAGTGATCAGTGATAGCACATGGAGATCTGGAACTCCAAACTCACCTGTCCACACTTCTGCTGTCCGTGGTGCTGAATCTCCAGCTCTGCTGTGTCTGGCCGCGCGGTCTCCCCGCTGCTGCTACTTCCCGGTTCGGCTGCGCAGTGAATATTCATGAGCATAATTAGCCAGCTTGGTAGCAGTAGACAGCAGCGGCCGGAGACAGCATTGCTGGAGAAAGTGAGTATAAACATAATTTGATTTCAAAGATATGTTGTTTTCTGGTACGTGTAAGGCTTGTTTCAGACCTCAGTGATTCTGGGACGTTTGCGCTTTTTTTTTATATACGTTGCAGAATCACTGACATACGCAGACCCATTATAATCAATGGGTATGTGCACAGTACACATCAGTGATTTTTCACTGACCGTGTCTCCGTGCGGTGTACATACCGTGATTGCTGTATGGAGACAAGTCTGTTTTTTTCTGGCATCACTGATGTCCCACGGACCACACTATGGTGTGATCCCTGAAACACATACCAGAAAAAAACAGACATTCAAAATGAAAAACATTTTCAACTCGCCTTTTCAGCAACGCTCTGTGCAGCTTGTGCTATCTGCAGCTTCCTGGCCGGCTCATGCATATTCATGACTGCAGCCGGAGCCGACCCGGAAGTAGCTGCAGAGAGCGGTGGGCGGACGCCGCAGAGCTGAGGAGTTCAGCACCATGGACAGCAGGAACCGGGCAGGTGAGTATAGTCCATGTGCAATCATGGATAACGGATCACGTATCACGGATTGCACATGGACAACCCACGTGTGCCGTGAATCACAGAACACGGAGGGGCATAGGCGTTTTTTACACGTCAGTGAAGAACGTCTGTGTTTTTCACTAACGTGTGAAACAGGCCTTACATGGATCACACCATAGTGTGGTCCGTGGGACATCAGTGATGCCAGAAAAAATCAAATTTCTCTCCGTGCGGAAACATGGACACTCATGTATACTGGGCGGAAAAACGTCAGTGAGAAATCACTGATGTGTGTGAAGACCCATTGATTATAATGAATGTCCGTGATTCTAGTATGTGTAAAGCTGCAACATACGTACCAGAATCACTGATGTGTGAAGGGGGCCTAATGCATATGGTGTTATTCAAAAACCCCTGCAAAAAACGAGTCCTCGTAGAGCCACAGGAAGGCTCGTTTTTTGCAGGAGTTTTTTGAATGGAGGGAAAAAATAAAAAGTTATGGCTAATGGAAAAAGAGGGAGGAAAATACGTAAACTGATCACAGCATGAAACCACAGCTAAAAACATTGCACGTTGTAAAACACATGGATTAAAAAATATAAACCATGAAAAAATGACTAGGAAGAGAACTGGCAAAAAGTTGTGTGTGAAGGAAGATTACGAGTCAGGTGGGTTCTGTGTGGTCTGTGTATGCACAAACCTGACCCGACTCTCAGAGATAGATGCCTATGAGGCTGAGGAGGTCGGGCCGGAAATCACAGTCCTCACAGAGAAGGAGAATTTCAGTCTTAAGTTTCTATTCTCAGTAAGTGATGAGAATACAAGGAAATGGTTTCAGTATCATTCACACCCGGAACGTTCCAGCCGTACTCGTGCTGCTGCCTTGTCTAAAGTCTGCGCTCAAGTATTGATGTAATCCGAGGATACTAAGGACGGAAATTCCAGTGTCACTTAAGAGGACCATGACCCTATAAATGTCAGAAATTATTGCATGTTCTAACTAATGCATTGTATATATATACTTTTGGGTGTGTTTAATAAATATAATTTATTACACGGTTTCATCTGTTAGTCGCTGGATACAGTTAGGTCCAGAAATATTTGGACAGTGACACAAGTTTTGTTGTTTTAGCTGTTTACAAAAACATGTTCAGAAATACAATTATATATATAATATGGGCTGAAAGTGCACACTCCCAGCTGCAATATGAGAGTTTTCACATCCAAATCGGAGAAAGGGTTTAGGAATCATAGCTCTGTAATGCATAGCCTCCTCTTTTTCAAGGGACCAAAAGTAATTGGACAAGGGACTCTAAGGGCTGCAATTAACTCTGAAGGCGTCTCCCTCGTTAACCTGTAATCAATGAAGTAGTTAAAAGGTCTGGGGTTGATTACAGGTGTGTGGTTTTGCATTTGGAAGCTGTTGCTGTGACTAGACAACATGCGGTCTAAGGAACTCTCAATTGAGGTGAAGCAGAACATCCTGAGGCTGAAAAAAAAGAAAAAATCCATCAGAGAGATAGCAGACATGCTTGGAGTAGCAAAATCAACAGTCGGGTACGTTCTGAGAAAAAAGGAATTGACTGGTGAGCTTGGGAACTCAAAAAGGCCTGGGCGTCCACGGATGACAACAGTGGTGGATGATCGCCGCATACTTTCTTTAGTGAAGAAGAACCCGTTCACAACATCAACTGAAGTCCAGAACACTCTCAGTGAAGTAGGTGTATCTGTCTCTAAGTCAACAGTAAAGAGAAGACTCCATGAAAGTAAATACAAAGGGTTCAGATCTAGATGCAAAGCATTCATCAATTCCAAAAATAGACAGGCCAGAGTTACATTTGCTGAAAAACACCTCATGAAGCCAGCTCAGTTCTGGAAAAGTATTCTATGGACAGATGAGACCAAGATCAACCTGTACCAGAATGATGGGAAGAAAAAAGTTTGGAGAAGAAAGGGAACGGCACATGATCCAAGGCACACCACATCCTCTGTAAAACATGGTGGAGGCAATGTGATGGCATGGGCATGCATGGCTTTCAATGGCACTGGGTCACTTGTGTTTATTGATGACATAAAAGCAGACAAGAGTAGCCGGATGAATTCTGAAGTGTCCCGGGATATACTTTCAGCCCAGATTCAGCCAAATGCCGCAGAGTTGATCGGACGGCGCTTCATAGTACAGATGGACAATGACCCCAAGCATACAGCCAAAGCTACCCAGGAGTTCATGAGTGCAAAAAAGTGGAACATTCTGCAATGGCCAAGTCAATCACCAGATCTTAACCCAATTGAGCATGCATTTCACTTGCTCAAATCCAGACTTAAGACGGAAAGACCCACAAACAAGCAAGACCTGAAGGCTGCGGCTGTAAAGACCTGGCAAAGCATTAAGAAGGAGGAAACCCAGCGTTTGGTGATGTCCATGGGTTCCAGACTTAAGGCAGTGATTGCCTCCAAAGGATTCGCAACAAAACATTGAAAATAAAAATATTTTGTTTGGGTTTGGTTTATTTGTCCAATTACTTTTGACCTCCTAAAATGTGGAGTGTTTGTAAAGAAATGTGACAATTCCTACAATTTCTATCAGATATTTTTGTTCAAACCTTCAAATTAAACGTTACAATCTGCACTTGAATTCTGTTGTAGAGGTTTCATTTGAAATCCAATGTGGTGGCATGCAGAGCCCAACTCGCCAAAATTGTGTCACTGTCCAAATATTTCTGGACCTAACTGTATATATATATATATATATATATATATATAATGCATTAGTTAGAACATGCAATAATATATATATATACTTTTGGGTGTGTTTAATAAATATCATTTATTACACGGTTTCATCTCAGTTAGTCGCTGGATATATATGTTCAATTAGCAAAGGAATAGATACCATTAAACGTGTATCTGTACCGCCCTGCGCTCGGCCACAGCCGAGCTGCTCGGATCCGGGCTCGTGTGTCGGTGGCTCGAGCGCCTCCGGACCGGGGGTCACGTTGCTCTGTAAAGGGGGCTGGCGTGTCGAGTGGGGTTTTTGGATTAGATTTAGAGTTTGTGACGCCACCCACGGGTTGTGGTGAATGTAGGCACCACCGCTGCCGGTTACTGGGCACCCCGTGGGAGACGCTGGGGGCAGCTTGTGATGTTAACCCCTCCGTGGGCAGGGGATGGTGGCCCCGGGACCCGGATGACGTGGTGCAGTGTCGGTGCGCGGCCCGCGGGCCCAATAGTACTCACTCGGACAAACACACGGGAGTCTTTGGTAAACCAAACGGTGGATAGTAGGTGCCCGCAGCCGGTCGCTTCGGTCCCCAAACGGTTGGTGGTGTCCGTCTTCTCCTGCATATTTTTGAAGATTTTGGACAACCGCGCTTCAGCGACGGGAGTTCCGCCCCCCAGCGTGTATGTCGGGAGAGCCCGTTGCCTGCAGGCGCTGGCCCGGTGGATCTTCGGCCCTTGGCGGTGGCCGTTATCTGGAATCGGTGGGCTGTTGCCTTCTTTCGGGACTTTGGGTGGGAAAGGACCTAGAGTCCAGACCTCAATCAGTTAATTAACGGGGTCCGGTAGATTCAAGACCGCGTTTCAGGGTCTGAGTACCCCTACAGTGCTCCGGTTTCCAGCTGGTTCCCTGGTTCGGTACTGGCGGGCCACTACCCTGTCCCGGCTACCTACGGTTCCACCAGAACTGTCTTCCCGGCTCCTGCAGATGGCCACCACTGTCTGCCTCCTGGTCAAAGTGCCCGGGCTCCTACCCAGGGCACAGACAGAGTTTTACTCCTCACCCCACTTTACCACTACTCCACTCCACTGTCACAACTAAACTAAACTTGTTTTCCTGCCTCTGGGCATGTGAACTCCTGGGGGGCGTGGCCAACCTCCAGGCTCTGCCCCCATGGTGTGGACATCAAATCCAGAGGGAGGTAACCAGGGTTTTAATGGGTTGGCTGCTGTCATCTTATTTGGGCATGGGTGTAGTGCATGGGGCTATCTGTGACTACCTGGCTAGTCCAGGGCATCACATATCCTGTATGCTACATCATATCTTTATTATTATTAGTCAAATCTGATAATTATTAATATCAGGTATTAGCCCATATTACATTATTAACAAGCCTGCTTATTGTCGATAATAATTAACATTGGCACTAACTCTGTAACAATATATATACTGCTCAAAAAAATAAGGGAACACTAAAATACCATTGTGCTACTTAAGTGTTCCCTTTATTTACATACATATAAATTGAAATGATCAATTCATCAGTTCCAATTTATATGTATGTATTACAGGGTTGGACCTACCCGGTTTGTATGAAACAACCATCTACCTCTCCTCTTTTTCCTTCATTGCCTTTTTCTATCCACTAATGGTGAATGGCTGGTCTTTTCTAAGACTAGGGAATAGTAGGAATTATTAGAGGGATAGTCTTCGTGGAGCGGGGACCCCCGATCACTCTAGGGATGTCTCCGCTGCTAGGTAGTAGACATCATAGGGAGATATTAGGGCTATATTAGGTGTTGTGGTGCAATATTAGCAATTGGCACCCTTATCTTGCACTGGTGCCTCCTTTTTGTATTTTTTGTATATTTGGTGTTTTTAATTGCTTGTAAGAAACTAATATAACAATATGTTTTTATAATTCGGGTCTTGGATTTATGGTAATTGGATTAATTGGCTTGGATTGATTATCCGTTGTATGGAATATTCTAGACTGGTATATAACATCTGGCGTAGCACCCCATCACTCTCCTTCTTAGTCAAATAGCCCTTACACAGCTTGGAGGTGTGTTTGGGGTCATTGTCCTGTTGAAAAATAAGTGATGGTCCAACTAAACGCAAACCGGATGGAATAGCATGCCGCTGCAAGATGCTGTGGTAGCCATGCTGGTTCTGTATGCCTTCAATTTTGAATAAATGCCCAACAGTGTCACCAGCAAAGCACCCCCACACCATCACACCTCCTCCTCCATGCTTCATGGTGGGAACCAGCCATGTACAGTGTGACGGGGTGTACAGCAGAGCAAGGAGAGACAACAGGCCGAGGATGATCCAACAGGTTTACTAACAGGAATACAGGAACAGCACACGACAAGTCCAAATAAAACAGATTCGGGGGCACCTCCCGATAATCCAAAGTGCCATATCACGACGTAATAGTCCTTTTCAGAGTCCCAGAAATCCCACACAATCCACTGGACGGCGAGATCTGTCCGCAGAATCAGATCTCGCTCCCTTCCTCTTCAAAACTCAGCTCCCAACTGCATTTAGAAACAGGAATGAATTGTCTGAGCTCGTGGGCCCGCCCCTCAAGGGTAGGGGTCTATGCAATGGTTGGGCCCACTAGAAGATTCTAGAAGGTTGGCTCCGAGATGTCTACAGGTTTGTGTAGTTGGCGTTATCCACTGCTTACGAAACAATGAGAAGTTCCCCTGGCTGTGTGGACAAGAGATAATTGCATTATGGGCCCAGAGACACAGGAGATGGGGGGGAAGGTATGGTTACTTACATCCCAAGACATAGTATTACAGCAAATACAGTGAGAAGGTAAAATACATCATGACAATTCCTTCCACTCCCAACTTGTGTACGTACTAGGGACCTCTACAGGTCGCTGGTTAAGTACACGCAGGCATGGCTGACAGGACTCAAGGCTCCTCTTGCCTGGACAGTCCATCTGCATTTTGGTGTTGGCTGCCCCTTCTATATTGTATGGTAAAGTTATAGGGCTGCAGAGCCAGGCTCCATCGCAGTAATCGTCCATTGTCCCCAGAGACTCTGTTCAGCCAGGTGAGGGGATTGTGATCAGTAACCACAGTGAATTCCCGTCCATACAGATACGGCCGTAGTTTCTTAAGGGCCCACACTACAGCCAGACATTCTTTTTCAAAAGTTGCATAGGCCACTTCTCGGTCCAGCAGTTTCCTGCTGAGGTAGGCAATGGGGTGTTCGTCCCCAGCTGCATTCACCTGGCTGAGGACAGCTCCCAGTCCATAAGCAGAGGCGTCCGTTTGCACAATAAATCTCCGCTTGTAGTCTGGAGCAGCCAGGACAGGATCACAGACCAGAGCGTCCTTCAGCCGGTTAAAAGCCTCATCACAGGCTGGAGTCCAGATCACCAGCCGGGGCATTGTTTTCTTGGTCAGGTCGGTAAGAGGCTTGGCCACAGTACTGAAATGAGAAACAAATTTTCGGTAATAACTGGCAGTGCCCAGAAAAGCCATAACTTGTTTCTTAGTTTGGGGTACAGGCCAGTCTCTAATAGCCTGGATTTTGGCAGGCTCAGGACGGAGCTTCCCTCCTCCCACTCTATGCCCTAGGTACTGGACTTCCCCCATCCCCAATTGGCATTTATCAGGTCGAATAGTTAGGCCGGCTGCAAGAATCAGGTCCAAAATAATGGCTACTTGATTCAGATGTTCCTCCCATGTGTGGCTGAAGACGGCGATATCATCCAAGTAGGCACAAGCAAAGTCACCACATCCCCGGAGGATCTGATCCACCATTCTCTGGAAGGTGGCCGGGGCATTTTTCATTCCAAAAGGCATGCTTAGAAATTCATACAGACCAAAGGGGGTTATAAAAGCGGACCGGTCTCTCCCTTCATCCGTTAGAGGGATCTGCCAGTATCCCTTACTGAGATCCAAGGTAGTGACATATCGGGACTCAGCCAGTCGGTCTAGAAGTTCGTCAATACGAGGCATTGGGTAAGGATCGCTGACGGTATGGTCGTTTAGTCGCCGATAGTCCACACAAAATCGAGTACTCCCATCCTTCTTGGGTACTAACACCACAGGGGAGGCCCAAGGGCTATGTGAGGCCTGGATTACCCAAAGCTGTAACATCTCCTCCAGTTCGTGCTGCATGGTGTTTCGAACTGATTCAGGTACCCGGTAAGGAGCCAGTTGTATGGGACGGATGCCCTGAGTGTCCACATGATGTTGGGTGACGGTGGTTCGACCTGGTTGGGATGAGAAAGCAGCCCGTCTCTGTTGAAGCACTTCCAGCATCTGGATTTTCTGTAAGGAGTCCAGGTAATCTCCCAGGGGAACCTGTTCCACAGTGGATGGGGCTCTCGCTGCTTCCACAAGATCAGGTAGAGAGTCCTCATCCTCTTGACCATCTTCTGAAGCCAACCGACAGCTTGCTATCATTGGAATGTTCCGGTCATGGTACTCCTTAATCATATTCACATGGACAGTCTTTTGCCTTAGCCCCTGATCATCTAAAGCAAGAAGGTAATTGGTATCATTCAGTTTTCTGAGAACCCGGAAGGGACCCTCCCATGTGGTCTGCAGTTTATTCTGCCGATGGGGAACAATCATTAAGACTTGTTGTCCTTCTACAAACTCCCGATAGCGTGCTTTACGGTCATACCATGTCTTCTGTCTGGTTTGAGCCATACGCAAATGACTCTGGGCAAAACTAGCAAGTTGGGCCAGGGTTTCTCGCAGCTTTAGGACATAAGGGACAACAGGGGTTCCTGTATCTTCAACTTGCCCCTCCCAGTATTCCTTGAGCAGGGTTAAGGGTCCTCGGACCTTTCTTCCATAGAGTAGTTCAAAGGGGGAGAATCCAGTGGACTCCTGGGGAACTTCCCGATAGGCAAACAAGAGATGGGGTAGGTACTTCTCCCAGTCTGAATCTCGGTCCGTGAAGGCCCTCAGCATATTCTTCAGAGTGCCGTTGAATCGTTCACAAAGTTTATTTGTTTGGGGATGATACGGGGTTGTTCGGATCGCTCGTACTCCACAGGTGCGCCACAGACACTGGACCAACTCTGACATAAACTGGGAGCCTTGGTCCGACAAGATCTCACTGGGGAATCCTACTCTGGTAAAAATAATAACCAAGGCCTCGGCCACCTTGGCTGCAGAGATACTTGACAAGGCCACGGCTTCTGGATATCGGGTGGCATAGTCCACAACAGTGAGAATGTACTGCTTTCCAGATTTACTTGGTTTAGCCAGAGGTCCAATGATATCAACAGCTACTCTTTGAAAGGGTTCTTCTATTATAGGGAACGGTTGCAGGGGTGCCTTTGGGTGATCTCCGGGTCGCCCTCTACGCTGACATATGTCACAAGTTCGGCAGAAATGCGCCACTGCTTGGGAAATCCCCGGCCAATAAAAAGTTTGAGTCAATCGTCTCTCGGTGCGGGTTTTGCCTTGATGGCCAGCCGTAGGAATGTCATGAGCCAGGTGTAATAGGGGAATTCTGTACTTCTGAGGAACAATCAGCTGTTTGCTATAAGTCCAGGGCTTATCTAGGGAGTCGGCATTGACAACCCGATACAGAAGTCCATTTTCTCTGATAATTCTTTCTCCGTTCTCCCCTAGCTGCCCTATTTCAGCTCGGGCTCTAAAACTAGCAAGGGTGGGGTCAGTCTCTACTTCTTGTCTAAACTGAACTTTATCCCAAGTAACATTCATATTATCCCCACAAGAAGAATCACTCACCGGCTGTAATGGCAGTTCTGGTGGCCTCATTTCCATGGATGGGTTGTACACGTCCACATGGGCTGCTCTCTTGGCTTGACTTCTGGTTACCGCACCGACAAAGTGGCCATGAAGATTCCCCACATCATTTCCTAGAAGAACGTCTGCAGGGAGGCCACTCATCACACCGACCACACATTGTTTTGCCCCAAAGCCATAATCCAGGGTCACGCTCTTGGAATATATCTCTGGGTACCTCCTGCCAGTTCAATGGCAATTCCTGGTCCCTTTTGAATTGCTTGTGGTTGAATTACTCGGGGATCGGCTATGGTGAGGAAAGCCCCAGTGTCACAGAAGCCAACAACTTTTTGGCCATCCAGCACGACCTCCTGTAGATGTTTGTCCTGAAGATCAGAAGAACAGGTGGCTGGAGCTCGCACCCCATAGACTCCGGGTAGGGGAGCCAGGATATCTGAGTCACTTGGCAAGTCATCAGGCACAGAATCCAGCTCTTCTCCTGGTGAAGGTGTCTGTAGATAATGAACAGGCAAAGGCGGTCTGTAGCTGTTCTGTCTCCGAACACCTGGACATTGGAATTGCATGTGCCCAGGCTGCCCACACCCATAACATCTGCGCTCTGGGATTCTTCCTCCACGTCGTATTCCCAAAGGTGGAGCATGAGTAATGCGAGGCACAGTCACACGAAGGTCCCCATGAGTTGACGGTCTAGGGTGATGGTGAACATTGGGGCCAGAAGGACCAGGGGCCGCCAGCGTTGGGGGTTTGGTGGTTTTCTTCTCACTGGGTAGTAGTTTTTTCCACTGAGGCTTGATGGTGAGAGCCTCATCAGCTAGAGCTGCAGCTTCCTCCACAGTGGCTCGTCTCCTTTCATGCACCCATTCCCGGATCTCAGCGGGGCACTTGAAGTAAAACTGCTCTTTTAGGAGGACCTGGAGGACGGTCTCCAAGGTTAAGGCCTCCTCTGCCTCCAACCAACGATGCCACAGATGTTTGAGTTTGTGGGCATACATCTTGAAGGACACTTCCTCACCACATGCTAGAGTACGGAACTGAGTCCTGTAAGTGTCTGGCGTTACAGCATAATGTTCTAGAATAGTCTGGTTAATATCCGCATACTCACAGTTCCACCGAGGGTCCATAGCTCTATAGGCTGCAGCAGCTCCACCCTCTAAGAGCCCAACCAGATGCTGGACGCGCTCCCTTTCTGGGACTTCCATTAATCGACACTGATGCTCAAAGTCCTGGAAGAAGCCCTCAATGTCACCAGCAGCCTCATTAAACTGCTTGAAGTCTTTGCGGGACACCCTGGGAAGTTCCCTCATGATGGGTGCTGGGGTTACAGTCTGTCTGGAACCTCTTGCGGCTTCCACAGCGAGCTGCTTATCCAGCAATGCCATCTCCTCCATCCTGCGCTCCTTCTCTTTAGCTCCACGCATGACCTCCATCTTATATTCTATGGTGGTCTCCTCTCCCAGCAAGGCCATCTCCTCCTCGTACCACACAACCCATTGACTTTTTTGGGTATTTACCTCCGGCTCCCGTCTTTGCTCCCCTTGCTGTGGAAATTGTTCCTCTGTGCCATCTTGCAGGCAAGCGTTTTCCAATGCCTCAATTAGTTGCTCCTTAGAGAGTCCTTTGTAGCCGACACCTAATTCACGGGCCTTTGTTTGTAGGCTCACCACAGTCCAGTTCCTGTATCCTGAGGTTCTGGTTTCAGACGTTGATTGGCCGTTGTCCTCCATTTCTTCTGCTCTGATCCCGCCGCTGCCACCAGTTTGTGATGGGGTGTACAGCAGAGCAAGGAGAGACAACAGGCCGAGGATGATCCAACAGGTTTACTAACAGGAATACAGGAACAGCACACGACAAGTCCAAATAAAACAGATTCGGGGGCACCTCCCGATAATCCAAAGTGCCAGATCACGACGTAATAGTCCTTTTCAGAGTCCCAGAAATCCCACACAATCCACTGGACGGCGAGATCTGTCCGCAGAATCAGATCTCGCTCCCTTCCTCTTCAAAACTCAGCTCCCAACTGCATTTAGAAACAGGAGTGAATTGTCTGAGCTCGTGGGCCCGCCCCTCAAGGGTAGGGGTCTATGCAATGGTTCTGCCCACTAGAAGATTCTAGAAGGTTGGCTCCGAGATGTCTACAGGTTTGTGTAGTTGGCGTTATCCACTGCTTACGAAACAATGAGAAGTTCCCCTGGCTGTGTGGACAAGAGATAATTGCATTATGGGCCCAGAGACACAGGAGATGGGGGGGAAGGTATGGTTACTTACATCCCAAGACATAGTATTACAGCAAATACAGTGAGAAGGTAAAATACATCATGACATACAGTCCATCTGTTCACCTTTTCTATGTCGCACAAAGACACGGTGGTTGGATCCAAAGATCTCAAATTTGAACTCATCAGACCAAAGCACAGATTTCCACTGGTCTAATGTCCATTCCTTGTGTTCTGTAGCCCAAACAAGTCTCTTCTGCTTGTTGCCTGTGTCGCGGGCGGAGGAGGGGACGCTGCGCTCTCCCACTGCTCGGGTCCGGCTGCCGCTGCCTCTGCTGCTCGGTGGCTCGAGCGATGGGCCGGATCCCGGGGACTCGAGCGGCGCTCCTCGCCCGTGAGTGAAAAGGGGTTTGGTTTTGGGGATTTATTTTCCGTGACGCCACCCACGGTTGTGGTGATTGTGTGGACACCACCACTGCTCTGTATGGGGATCCCGGGAGCGGTGACAGGGAGCAGCTTTGTTGTTATTTCTCCCCTCCGTGGGTAGGGGGTTGGTTGTCCTGGTGATGGGGTA
Organism: Anomaloglossus baeobatrachus; assembly: GCF_048569485.1. Taxonomy (NCBI): domain Eukaryota; kingdom Metazoa; phylum Chordata; class Amphibia; order Anura; family Aromobatidae; genus Anomaloglossus; species Anomaloglossus baeobatrachus. The sequence goes on along the minus strand of NC_134354.1, from coordinate 29,977,455 downwards.
GGGGTGGATGGCAGGCCGGGTGCGGGGCCTGGTGAGGTGCAGGATCGCGGGGGAAGTGCTGTGCCGTATGGCACGGTGGTACTCACTCAGCCTGAGAGGTTGACACAGTTCTCGGTAAAACACACGGCTGGAAAGACGGTTCCCACGGACGGTTGCTGTTGCTTTTCCCCGGTAGTTAACAGTGACTGTCTCTTTCCCTGCACCTAGTACTTCAGTTGGTTGCGATGGGTTCCCACCGGTAACCCGCTCCCCGACTTGGATATGGGCCGGAGGAGCCCCTCTTTGCCCGCAGGCGCTGGCCCCGAGAAACTGGTGCCTTGGTGGTGTCTCTCTCATACGGTTGGACTGTTGCCTTCAATCGGGACTTAGTTGTTTGGAGACCCGGAGGTCCCCTTCACTGACGGATTTGGCAAATTCACGGCGACTCCAAGCCTTGCCGGCATCCGAAAGGCCCCTGCCAATGGTGCTGGCTTCTCCTTGTGTACCGGTCCGGTACCGCCGGGCCACAACCCGTCCACGGTCCTTACGGCAACTCCGATCAGCCTCCACTGCAGACGGTCACCGCCGTCTGCTAACCTTGCTGTCTCGGTCCGGGGCACACACCCGGACCAACTTCAGGCTTTCAAACTGTCACTTTTCCTCTTTCCACTTTCACCTCTCAAACTGCTCTCTTTTCCTTTCCAACTCTATCTTCATCTGCCTGGTTTTCCCGCCTCCAGGACTGTGAACTCCTCGGTGGGCGGAGCCAACCGCCTGGCTCACCCCCTGGTGTGGACATCAGCCCCTGGAGGAAGGCAACAAGGGTTTCTGGTCTAGCTTAGGTGTACCTAACCGGGGTGTAGGGTGTGGTGATGTCATTACCTGTGACCCCTGGCTTGCCCAAGGCGTCACATTCCCCCTTAGCAAAATACAGACCGTCCGCGGGCTGCCCGTCCAACACCGGTTTTATTTTTCTGAAAAAAGATAAGAAAATGGTAACACATACAATTATAGTAACATTATCCCACAACGGGAGGCACTTTTCTTAAACGATGCAAACGGTTAACGGTTACGGCTTCCGCTCTCACCCACCCAAGTAACCTGGCCCTGATGCTGCCCCTAAGAAAACAGGCAGCACCCCTTGACCCCAGTCCTGCACCAAGTTACCCGAGCGGGATCTGTCCTTTCCAGGAGACCCACGTCCATGGGGAACCCCTGAAACCCCCAGAGGGTAGCCACCGGTTCCGGTGGTAGCTGGGCCCCAGCCTGCTCCACTGCGGGCCCTCCCTCCAATCTGCCTCTCCGGAGGCGGTAACGGTAAGCTGCAACAAAACATTTTTATTTACATTCCACTAGTTTGTGGTTGCCCTGCAAGTTCACGGGCTTGTCCGTAAGGAGTCCCTTACGCAACTTCAGACGGTCCCCACGGGGACAACGGTGCCGGCAACGACCGGTCCAATCATGGTTTAATCAGATGACTTCCTCAGTTGATCACTTATCATTTTTCATTTTCAAAAACTTGCAAACTTTAAACACACAAGTTGGTCCCAACGGGGACTGTGTAACGGCATTCCACTGCCCTTACTCCGATTCTTCAGCTGAGGCGGATCCATCCTCCGCCACCAGCATATCAAACATGCACTGACATGCCTGCTGTGACAGGGGTGCCCGGTACCCATTTCCACCGGTGCGCGGGGTGTAGAAAACCACTGGGTCTCCTTCATAGCGGGGACGTTCACTTGCCCCCTCAAACTCAGCAGTGGGCCCAGGGCCGGGGCCGGAGTCATCATCAATTATTCCTGTGTCAGGCGGGTTGCCGCCAGCTGCCGCAACCTCCTGGCCTCCAGCATCCAGCACATCAGATCCTTCTGCAGTAGCACGGGGCAGCAGGTCAGGCGAGTTTACACTGAGGCACCCCATAAGTAACGGCAAGGGTGATGCATAGGCCGAGACTAGGCCGGGCCCCTCAGCCGCAGCGGCCGGTCCTGGTAGGACAAAGGTACGTGTGTCACCAGTCGACTCTGTTACATCTGTTCCCCTCCCGTACATCGGGGCAGTTGCAATCAGCATCTCCACCTCGTTGGTCCACTGCTCCATCATCTGGAAGATCTGATCCTGCTGATGTTGGTGGAATTTAATCACCCGGGCCTTCATCCATGCTACGGTCCCGGCCTCGGGGTCTTTCGCAATCACTGCCGGGACTTCTGGCACAATTTTGTCAAGGGGCCGCGGTCCTAGTGGTTCCCCCGGGAGTAATTCAGGGACGTCCTGGACGTCTGCAGCCGGTTGGTCCGCCGGAGCGGATTGGCAGGGTATCGCTACCGGTTGGGCAGGTAGCTGGCCTAGTGGCGGAGCGGCAGCAGCTAACACGGGTAGCGGGGAGAGAGGCAGAGTGAGCGGAGGCAGGCCGGGCTCCTCAGCTGCAATGGCCGATCCCTCGGGAATACAGGGGCGTGGGTCTCTTACCCGCTCCTCCAAATCCTCTTCCACCTTGCGTCTCCGCATAGCAGCCACTACGTCCGCCATGTCGGTCTCCCACTCCTCTAGGAGGAGCTGCATATGGGCTTGCAGACAGTTATTCAACAGGGCAGTCCGGTCTCTGAACCACATCGCCGTGCCGGGTGCGGGAGCGTCCTCGTTGGCGGTCGGACTGTACATCTTGGCAATCGTGCCTTCCAGGAACCCAGTATTCCTGCAGAGTCCTGGCGTCTCTGCTTTTATAGCCGCGCTCACATGCGGCCAGCCGCCATTTCGTCCCCCTTAGCCTCTTTCCGGCTCCTCCTCTATCGGGGCGGGATTTTGGCCTTCGCGCCTCCACTACTCGAGGAGACGCTCGAGCGGGAACTTTTCGCGCCAAAGATGGCGGCTTCTGAAATTTTCTGGCCGGACACCTCCGGCGGTAACAAGGCGCACCTCTGCCAGACCGCAGAGCGGTAAGATCCTGTTCGTGACGCCAAGTTGTCGCGGGCGGAGCAGGGGACGCTGCGCTCTCCCACTGCTCTGGTCCGGCTGCCGCTGCTGCTGCGGCCTCTGCTGCTCGGTGGCTAGAGTGATGGGCCGGATCCCAGGGACTCGTGCGGCGCTCCTCGCCCGTGAGTGAAAAGGGGTTTGGTTTTGGGGGTTTATTGTCCGTGACGCCACCCACGGTTGTGGTGATTGTGTGGACACCACCGCTGCTCTGTATGGGGATCCCGGGAGCGGTGACAGGGAGCAGCTTTGTTGTTTTTTCTCCCCTCCGTGGGTAGGGGGTTGGTTGTCCCGGGGCCCGGTGATGGGGTAGGGGTGGATGGCAGGCCGGGTGCGGGGCCTGGTGAGGTGCAGGGTCACGGGGGAAGCGCTGTGCCGTACGGCACGGTGGTACTTACTCAGCCTGAGACGTTGGCACACGGCTGGAAAGACGGTTCCCACGGACGGTTGCTGTTGCTTTTCACCGATAGTTAACGGTGACTGTCTCTTTCCCTGCACCTAGTACTTCAGTTGGTTGCGATGGGTTCCAACGGTAACCCGCTCCCCGACTTGGATATGGGCTGGAGGAGCCCCTCTTTGCCCGCAGGCCCCGAGAAACTGGTGCCTTGGCGGTGGCGGTGTCTCTCTCATATGGTTGGACTGTTGCCTTCAATCGGGACTTAGTTGTTTGGAGACCCGGAGGTCCCCTTCACTGACGGATTTGGCAAATTCACGGCGACTCCAAGCCTTGCCGGGATCCCAAAGGTCCCTGCCAATGGTGCTGGCTTCTCCTTGTGTACCGGTCCGGTACCGCCGGGCCACCATCTGTCCACGGTCCTTACGGCAACTCCGATCAGCCTCCACTGCAGACGGTCACCGCCGTCTGCTAACCTTGCTGTCTCGGTCCGGGATACACACCCGGACCAACTTCAGGCTTTCAAACTGTCACTTTTCCTCTTTCCACTTTCACCTCTCAAACTGCTCTCTTTTCCTTTCCAACTCTGTCTTCATCTGCCTGGTTTTCCCGCCTCCAGGACTGTGAACTCCTCGGTGGGCGGAGCCAACCACCTGGCCCACCCCCTGGTGTGGACATCAGCCCCTGGAGGAAGGCAACAAGGGTTTCTGGTCTAGCTTAGGTGTACCTAACCGGGGTGTAGGGTGTGGTGATGTCATTACCTGTGACCCCTGGCTTGCCCAGGGCGTCACACCTGTCCTTAGCAGTGGTTTCCTAGCAGCTATTTTACCATGAAGGCCTGCACAAAGTCTTCTCTTAACAGTTGTTCTAGAGATGTGTCTGCTCCTAGAACTCTGTGTGGCATTGACCTGGTCTCTAATCTGAGCTGCTGTTAACCAGCGATTTCTGAGGCAGTGACTCGGATAAACTTATCCTCCGCAGCAGAGGTAACTCTTGGTCTTCCTTTCCTGGGGCGGTCCTCATGTGAGCCAGTTTTTTTGTAGCGTTTGATGGTTTTTGCCACTGCACTTGGCGACACTTTCAAAGTTTTCCCAATTTTTCGGACTGACTGACCTTCATTTCGTAAAGTAATGATGGCCTCTCGTTTTTCTTTACTTAGCTGCTTTTTTCTTGCCATAATACAAATTCTAACAGTCTATTCAGTAGGTCTATCAGCTGTGTATCCACCAGACTTCTGCACAACACAACTGATGGTCCCAACCCCATTTATAAGGCAAGAAATCCCACTTATTAAACCTGACAGGGCACACCTGTGAAGTGAGAACCATTTCCGGTGACTACCTCTTGAAGCTCATCAAGAGAATGACAAGAGTGTGCAAAGCAGTAATCAAAGCAAAAGGGGGCTACTTTGAAGAACCTAGAATATAAGACATATTTTCCGTTGTTTCACACTTTTTTGTTAAGTATTTCATTCCACATGTGTTAATTCATAGTTTTGATGCCTTCAATGTAAATCTACAATTTTCAGAGTCATGAAAATAAAGAAAACTCTTTGAATGAGGTGTATTTAAACTTTTGGTCTGTACTGTATGTAGAATGCAGCTGCTCAAAAGGCTATTTAAGGTGTTCCTCTATACCCATGAGGTAACCATGCCCCCTAACCCCCTCACCAGATCTGTATGCCCCCAGCCCCCCCTCACCAGATCTGTATGCCCCCCAGCCCCCCCACCAGATCTGTATGCCCCCCAGCCCCCTCACCTGATCTTTATGCCCCTTAGCACCCTCCCACCAGATCGGTATGCCCCCAGCCCCACCTTCATCAGATCTGTATGCCCCCAGCCCCCCCACCAGATCTGTATGCCCCCTGCACCCACCCACCAGATCTGTATGCCCCCAGCCCCTTCCCACCAGATCTGTATACCCCAGCCCCCTCCCAGCAGATCTGTATGCCCCCAGCCCCCCCATCGGAGCTGTATGTGCCCCCAGAGCTGTATAAGCCCCAACACCAGAGCTATATGCCCCTTAGTAATATCTATGCTACCAGTAATCTGTATGCCCCATGTACCGCCTCGGGGCCCGGCCGGCTGCCGAGCCGCTCAGATCCGTGCTCGTCGGTGGGTGGCTCAAGCTCTCCACGGACCCGGGGGTCACGTCGCTCTGAAAGGGGATTGGCGCTACACGTAGGGACTTTGGTGGGGAGGTCCACGGCCGGAGCCGCGGTGGTTTGCAGGGGATTTAAGTTCGTGAGGCCACCCACGGGTTGTGGTGAATGGATGGACACCACCGCTGCCGTTGACTAGGCTCCTGGGGACGGTGTTGCGCAGCTTGGTGTTGACCCCCTCCGTGGGTAGGGGGATGATGGTCCCGGGGGCCTGAGGGAGGTGCTGAGGCGAGGGGATGAATGCGTGCTGGGGTGTTGGTGCGGTGCGGTGCGCAGCCCGAAGGCACTGGTGTACTCACTATGATAAACACGCTGGAGTCTCTGGTAAACCAAACAAGATGGTGAACGGTGCCCGCAGCCGGCTGCAGCTTTCCCCTTAACAGGTTGGTGGTTTCCGCCTCTCTCCTGCACCTCACTTGTGTAGAAATCACGACTCCTATGCCTGAGGAACGGTAGTCCGCTCCCCGGCTTTCTATGTGTCGGGAGAGCACTCTTTGCCCGCAAATGCTGGCCCCTCGGGCCTCTATGCCTGGGCGGTGGCTTTACCCCTATGGTTGGGCTGTTGTCTTCAGTCGGGTCTTATGTGGGAAAGGTCCTAAAGTCCATTCCTCAATCAGTTGATTTGACTCGGCCCAGTTGTTTCTGGGCCTCGTACTGGGTACCCCTCCTGGTGCTCCGGTTTCCAATCGGTTACCTGGTTCGGTACCGGCGGGCCACCGCCTGTCCCCGATCCCTACGGTTCCACCGGCTGTAATCCCAGCTCCTGCAGGCAGCCACCACCGTCTGCCTCCTTGCCAGAGGTGACTGGGCTCCAACCCAGACACCTGGTGTAGACTTTGGCAGGTCTGAGCACAGGTCTGCCCTTGAACTTGACTCCATTTCACTCCACTATCAAAGCTCAACTCTAACTGTTTTCCTGCCTCCGGGCCTGTGAACTCCTCGGTGGGCGGAGCCAACCATCTGGCTCCGCCCCCCCACCCCACCCCTGGTGTGAACATCAAACCCGGAGGGTGGTGACAAAGGTTTTGTAGTTTGGCTACTGTCACCTTACTAAGGGGTGTGTGTGTGTGTTGGATTACCTGGGACGACCTGGCTAGTCCAGGGCGTCACACCCACAGTTAAGTGTATTTCCACCAGTATTATGTATACCCCTTAGTAACGTGTATGCCCCTCAGTGAAAAACACAGACGTTCTTCACTGACGTGTTAGGCTATGTGCCCACATTGCGTATTTGCATGCAGTTACGCTGTGTATTGCACTGCAGCGTAACTGCATGCGTCCTGCATCCCCTGCACAATCTATGAAGATTGTGTATAATCCATGCCCACGTGGCATTTTAGAATGCAGTGATTTGCATGCTGCCAAATCGCTGCGTTCTAAAAAGCAACATGTTACTTCTCTTGTGCGCTTTGCATGCTGTCTCCATTCTGTCTATAGGGAGAGGCAGGATCCAGAGCGCACGAATTCTGCAGTCACCATAGTTTCAGAACGGAGCTTTTCAGCTGCGAGCTGCGCTCTGAAGCAGACACTCGTGGGCACATAGCCTTAAACACGCATATGTCCCTCCATACTCCGTGATTCATAGCACACAGTGGTTGTCCATGTGCAATCCATGATATGTGATCCGTACTCTGTGATTGCACATGGAAATATACTCACCTGTGCCCGCTCCTGCTCTCCACGGTGCTGAACAGTCCCGCGATTCAGCATCCAGCCACCGCTCCCTCACCTCTGCAGCTACTTCCGGGTCGGCTCTGGCTGCATAAATGAATATGCATGCCATAATGAGCCGGGCAGGAAGTAGCAGAGAGCAGCTGCCGAACTCAGAATCACTGGAGAAGGGGAGTTGAAAAAGCTTTTTATTTTCAATGTCTGTGTCTTTCTGGTACGTGTTTCACGGATCACACCATAGTGTGGTCTGTGGGACATCAGTAATGCCAGAAAAAAAACGGACATGTTTCTCTGCGGCAATCACGGATACGCATGTACGCCGCACAGACACACGGTCAGTGAAAAATCACTGATGTGTGTGCAGACCCATTGATTATAATGGGTCTGCATAGGTCAATGATTCTGGTGCGTATAAAAACTAGCACATACATACCAGAATCACTGACATCTGAAACTCGCCTAATATGTATGCCCCCTCAAGTACTGTCTATTCCCCCAGCCCCTCCTGTGCTGAATATACTGTAGCCCCCAGCCCCTCCTGTGCTGTATATACTGCAGCCCCCAGCCCCTCCTGTGCTGTATATACTGCAGCCCCCAGCCCCTCCTGTGATGTATATACTATAGCCCCCATCCCCTCCTGTGCTGTATATACTGTAGCCCCCAGCCCCTCCTGTGTTGTATATACTGTAGCCCCCAGCCCCTCCTGTGCTGTATATACTGCAGCCCCCAGCCCCTCCTGTGATGTATATACTATAGCCCCCAGCCCCTCCTGTGATGTATATACTATAGCCCCAGCCCCTCCTGTGCTGTATATACTGTAGCCCCCAGCCCCTCCTGTGATGTATATACTATAGCCCCCAGCCCCTCCTGTGCTGTATATACTGTAGCCCCCAGCCCCTCCTGTGCTATAAATACTGTAGCCTAACCCCAGCCCCTCCTGTGATGTATATACTGTAGCCCCCAGCCCCTCCTGTGATGTATATACTATAGCTCCCAGCCCCTCCTGTGATATAAATACTGTAGCCTCAGCCCCTCCTGTGATGTATATACTGTAGCCCCCAGCCCCTCCTGTGCTGTATATACTGTAGCCCCCAGCCCCTCCTGTGATGTATATACTATAGCCCCCAGCCCCTCCTGTGATGTATATACAATAACCCCAGCCCCTCCTGGGATGAATAAACTGTAGCCCCCAGCCCCTCCTGTGATGTAGCCCCCAGCCCCTCCTGTGTATATACTGTAGCCCCCAGCCCTTCCTGTGCTGTATATACTGTAGCCCCCAGCCCCTCCTGTGATGTATATACTGTAGCCCCCAGCCCCTCCTGTGATATATATACTATAGCCCCAGACCCTCCTGTGATGTATATACTATAGTCCCCAGCCCCTCCTGTCATGTATATACTATAACCCCAGCCCCTCCTGTGATGAATAAACTGTAGCCCCCAGCCCTCCTGTGATGTATATACTGTAGCCCAGCCCCAGCCCCTCCTGTGATGTATATACTGTAGCCCCAGCCCCTCCTGTGATATATACTGTAGCCCCCAGCCCCTCCTGTGCTATAAATACTGTAGCCCCAGCCCCTCCTGTGATGTATATACTGTAGCCCCCAGCCCCTCCTGTGCTGTATATACTGTAGCCCCCAGCCCCTCCTGTGCTGTATATACTGTAGCCCCCAGCCCCTCCTGTGATGTATATACTATAGCCCCCAGCCCCTCCTGTGATGTATATACGATAACCCCAGCCCCTCCTGTGATGAATAAACTGTAGCCCCAGCCCCTCCTGTGATGTAGCCCCCAGCCCCTCCTGTGCTATAAATACTGTAGCCCCAGCCCCTCCTGTGATGTATATACTGTAGCCCCCAGCCCCTCCTGTGCTGTATATACTGTAGCCCCCAGCCCCTCCTGTGCTATAAATACTGTAGCCTAACCCCAGCCCCTCCTGTGATGTATATACTGTAGCCCCCAGCCCCTCCTGTGATGTATATACTATAGCTCCCAGCCCCTCCTGTGATATAAATACTGTAGCCTCAGCCCCTCCTGTGATGTATATACTGTAGCCCCCAGCCCCTCCTGTGCTGTATATACTGTAGCCCCCAGCCCCTCCTGTGATGTATATACTATAGCCCCCAGCCCCTCCTGTGATGTATATACAATAACCCCAGCCCCTCCTGGGATGAATAAACTGTAGCCCCCAGCCCCTCCTGTGATGTAGCCCCCAGCCCCTCCTGTGTATATACTGTAGCCCCCAGCCCTTCCTGTGCTGTATATACTGTAGCCCCCAGCCCCTCCTGTGATGTATATACTGTAGCCCCCAGCCCCTCCTGTGATGTATATACTATAGCCCCAGACCCTCCTGTGATGTATATACTATAGTCCCCAGCCCCTCCTGTCATGTATATACTATAACCCCAGCCCCTCCTGTGATGAATAAACTGTAGCCCCCAGCCCTCCTGTGATGTATATACTGTAGCCCAGCCCCAGCCCCTCCTGTGATGTATATACTGTAGCCCCAGCCCCTCCTGTGATATATACTGTAGCCCCCAGCCCCTCCTGTGCTATAAATACTGTAGCCCCAGCCCCTCCTGTGATGTATATACTGTAGCCCCCAGCCCCTCCTGTGCTGTATATACTGTAGCCCCCAGCCCCTCCTGTGCTGTATATACTGTAGCCCCCAGCCCCTCCTGTGATGTATATACTATAGCCCCCAGCCCCTCCTGTGATGTATATACGATAACCCCAGCCCCTCCTGTGATGAATAAACTGTAGCCCCAGCCCCTCCTGTGATGTAGCCCCCAGCCCCTCCTGTGCTATAAATACTGTAGCCCCAGCCCCTCCTGTGATGTATATACTGTAGCCCCCAGCCCCTCCTGTGCTGTATATACTGTAGCCCCCAGCCCCTCCTGTGCTGTATATACTGTAGCCCTCAGCCCCTCCTGTGATGTATATACTATAGCCCCCAGCCCCTCCTGTGATGTATATACGATAACCCCCTACCCCTCCTGTGATGAATAAACTGTAGCCCCCAGCCCCTCCTGTGATGTAGCCCCCAGCCCCTCCTGTGCTGTATATACTGTAGCCCCCAGCCCTTCCTGTGCTGTATATACTGTAGCCCCCAGCCCTTCCTGTGATGTATATACTATAGCCCCAGACCCTCCTGTGATGTATATACTATAGTCCCCAGCCCCTCCTGTCATGTATATACTATAACCCCAGCTCCTCCTGTGATGAATAAACTGTAGCCCCCAGCCCCTCCTGTGATGTATATACTGTAGCCCAGCCCCTCCTGTGATGTATATACTGTAGCCCCAGCCCCTCCTGTGATATATACTGTATATCATATATATAGAGAGAGTATATAAAACCCCCATCCTCCCTTGTGATACATATGTGGCGCCCTGGACTAGCCAGGTAGCCACAGACAAACCCCCCCCCCCAGACAGTTACATTAGTCAGACAAAAACCCTTGTTGCCTCCCTCCAGGGTCTGATGCCCACACCAGGTGGGGCGGAGCCAGGTGGTTGGCCCCACCCACCAAGGAGTTCACAGGCCTGGAGGCGGGAAAAGCAATGAGATCAGTTTAGGAGGTGAAAGTGAGAGGTCACGAACTGCGTGTGTCTGGGTTGGAGCCCAGGCACTGACAACAAGGTTGGCAGACGGTGGTGGCCGTCTGCAGGAGTGACGGATCTCCGCAGAACCGTAGGACCGGGGTTGGGCGGTGGCTCACCGGTACCAAATCGGGGACCGGAGTGAAGTCAAGCACACAGGCAGGGCCATCGGACCCCGACCAGGCTTGGAGCCGCCGACAATAGTCAAATCCGAGTGTTACAGGAACCCCCGGGGTTTCCTAACTACCCAAGTCCCGTCAGAAGGCAACCGTCCGCACCGTGAGGATATACAGCCACCGCCACAGGCCAGCGCCTGCGGGCAAAACGGGCTCCTCCGGCACCTATACGCCGGGAAGCGGACTACCGTTGGGAAGCCATCGGAGTCAACACAGTACACAATGGTGCAGGGAAAGACAGCCACCATCACCTGTCCGGGGAGAGACACTGCAGCCGGCTTCGGAACCCGTCCATCCAGCCATTTGGTTTACCGGAGACTTTGTGCATCTATTGCTGAGTTAGTACACCAGTGCCATCCGGCACCGCGCCGCGCTGTCCCTGCAACCCTGCACCCCACCAACCCTGCCTCCCCGTCACACCACCGGGCCCCGGGACCACCAACCCCTACCCACGGAGGGGGAGAACAACATCCCAGCTTCTCCCTAACATCGCTCCCGGGATCCCCGTCAACAGCAGCGGTGGTGCCCATCTTCACCACAACCCGTGGGTGGCGTCACGGACTAATTCCCCAAACAAACCACCCTCTTTTCACTCACGGGCGAGGAGCGCCGCTCGAGTCCCCGGATCCGGCCCACCGCTCGAGCCACCGAGCAGCAGCAGCAGTGCCGGACCCGAGCGTTAGCGAGCGCTGCGCCCCGCCGCCCGCGACACATACATAGCGGTGTCAGTGTGCACTGTGCGTCCCTAGGTCTGTTAAAGTGATGCCAAGTGATCAGATGCCGAGGAGGAGCTGGACAGAGACAAGCGGGGGAGGTGAGTGCGGCTGCTGCCGGCTTCCCCATATTATTACCTTCAATGTGTGTATATGTATGATGTATACATCTATGTATGTAAGTGTAGATGACTGTGTATAGAATTGTCTGTCTATATGTATTTTAGGGAATTTGTCTTCAACTATGTACCGTATATGTGCGTATGCCTGTACCCACGATCAGGACTCACTGTGTCCTGGAGGCAGCGGGTCCTGACCTATGGGGCTGCAGGTCTCCTTCCCAGGAGAACGCAACTGCCTGTGCCCATGATCAGGACTCGCTGTGTCCTGGAGGCAGCGGGTCCTGACCTGCGGGGCTATAAGTCTCCTCCGCAGGAGAACGCAGCTGCCTATGCCTATGATCAGGGTTCAGTGCTCTGCAGTCTCCTGCTGTGTTCTCCCTACGGAGGACGCATGCAACTGCAGCAAACAATTGACATGCTGCAGTCTGGAAAGACGCTCCGCAGATCAGTGTTTGCTGCAGAAAAAACAAGCACAGTGGGCACGGGATTTCTAGAAATCCATCCACTGTGCCTGTGTGAAGCCCCACAAGTGCAGTGTTGTGTCGGTGCATTACCTTCAGGGACTCCACGCAGCTGGATCCTGTCACAGGTAGGAAACCTTCTTCTAGGATTGTCGTGACGCCACTCTCAGAATTGCGGTCAGTGGGGACCGCCACTGCAGATTAAGGGATGCCTGGGGCTGATGGTGGGTGCAGTCAGTTGTAATAGCCTCCTGAGAGTGAGGCAAGCCCCAGGGCCCTGTGTAGGTGTGTAGAACCACAAGGCGCAGAATAACTCCACACAAGCAGAATGTCTTTCAGGGGTTTTACTCACTGTTGATGGCAGGGTGAGTAACCCGGGCGTAGCTGGGATGAACCAGGCTGGAACCAGGTATCCTTCAGGCTGACTGATGAGGGTGGCTACCGACTCGCCTTCCTTAGCCCTTCTGTGGTTTGTGGTAACCCCGACTTTTAGTCCCTATGGGGGTCACCCAGGGAAGTAGCTGCTCCCCTCGTTTGTTTGCCGTTTGCTTGTCGCCTGGACCAGATCACTCCAGCTGCTTGCCTCCTGTGAACTATGGGCCCTAACTGTGGCTACGTGGCTGCGGCTTTTGTGGTGTTGTGGCGTGGGCTTTAAGGGCCCCACACCGGCAGGTTTAGCAAGGAAAGGTGGATCTATCCCCGCACCGGGATCTGCCGCCCGTTTGGGCCTGGTACTCCCTGACAGTCTCCTTACTTTCCACTACACTGCTCTCTCTCCAGCTGTGTGTGGTGTTCGGGCAGCACTACCAGGTGACCGTTCTCCCCCGTCGGTAGTCACTGCGCGGACGCTGTTAGACTGCAACAGCTCCAGGGTCTGCTTCTGCTCTTCCTGAGCTGCACACTAAACCGGCTCACTCGTGGGACTTGCACTGCTGCTCCTGTCTGAGCTCCACTTCCATGCTCCTCACTCCTCCACACTCTGCTTCAGACTGTTTACTCCTCCTTCCCTTTTCCCTTTGTGCCTGCCTACGTCACCTAGCAACCAGGCTCTCTACCACACCCCTTGAGTGGAGATGGAGGCTTCGCACCGGCTTCGCCCCCTCCTGGGATCCCCAGGGGTCCTCTCAAAGGTACATGTGTGAGACCTGATCACTATGCGCCTGTGTAGTCACACCTCGGTCAGCCTTCTAGATTACCTGTATTGTACTGTCCCCAGCATGGGTGCAGTACTCAGTGGTGCCTGACCAGGTCAGGGGCGCCACACCTGTACTGTACAACGCAGCGTTTTGGACACAGCAACAACACGCTACATCCAAAATGCTGCAAACACTGATCGTGGGCACGCAGCCTTATACAATGTGATCAGCAGTGCTGAAAAGGATTGGAACTGGGCGTGACAGATTGCAAAATGGGTGTGGTTAGGGGCGTGTCCTAAAATTGACGCAGCGCGCGTAGCACATCGCAGATTTTGTGATTCTTTCTCATCTTTAAATGTTGGGAGGTATGCCTAGCATGGACTATCTTGCCCCCTTATTCCGCAGTAGTTCGGAGACAGTATACAGGGAATATTTTGAAACAAAAAAAAAAGTACAAAAAAAAAAAATCCCTTTGTTTTTCAGTAAATTACCAAAATCTTCTTCAATGTGACTTTCCCATCTGAAACTGATCGCATGCAATGTAACTGTATTTTCTGCCATTCCTTTCTTTGTTTTACAGGTTAAGATTGTAAATGACCTGTAAAAAAGTAATGGCAGAAAATACCGTTACATTGCATGCAATTTTTTTTATGCAGTTTTAACCACGCTATTAAAAAAGACTAATGTTAATGATGTTCTATGGGCAAAAACAATGCTATTGCTGTATGTGTGACTGCAGCAGTCAGGAGGTGGCAGTGAAGAGGTTAAACAGGGATTTGTCAGTTTCAGTTTCAATAATTAGAAAGTGAATCTCTGCAGATGAGAGGAGTATATAAGCCCAGATACAGCAGCTGGTCTCCAGTCTCCTGGAGGACACACTGCACTGGTGAGTGCCCACCATGACCTGGGGAGTAGATAGGGGGGCTCATGGCAGCAAATCATATAAAAGGGCATTATCACACATAGTCCCAAGTAAGCCTGCACCATATAGAAGCCTTGTGCATGTATAGTCAGCCCCCTGTAATGGGTGTCAGGTGTCTGGTCAATAGTAGTGTGACCTCCCCGTGTAACATCATCACTTGTCCGCACGCTTCTCAGCGCTGGGCTTTGTATTACTAAAGACATTCCTTTATTTTCTGCAATTTTGATTGACACCTGTTTAATGTTCACCTGTCGTTCACCTGCCATTCTACTCTCTGGTCATGTGCCAATGTCTTACCTCCCCATGGCTTTCTTCCTCCCTTACATTCCCATGTGGTCAGGGCTGTATTTTGCCTTCGTGCTGCCCTAGGCACTTTAAGTGGTCGCGCCCCTTATTGACAACGTAAAACTGAGTTTTCGCACACGACATCTGTTTAAGGCAGATCTACTCTGTAAAACAGTTTAAGGCTATGTGCGCACGTTGCGTACAGTTCACTGCAGAAATTTCTGCAGCGATCTGAAGAGCACATGTGCGCTTCTAATCGCTGCAGAAAATGTCCGTAGTGAGCGCCGATTCCATGCGCTCTGCCTGCAGCTCCTGCCATAGACAGAGCAGGAGCTGCCGGCAAAGCGCAGGAAAGAAGTGACATGTCACTTCTTTTTACGCAGCGCTTCGGCAGTAGCCAAAGCGCTGCGCTCTAAAGCGCCATGTGCGCACGGCCCCTGCACAATCTCCATAGACTGTGCAGGGGACGCAGGACGCATGCAGTTACGCTGCGCTACAAAGCGCAGCGTAACTGCATGTATTTGCGCAACGTGCGCACATAGCCTAAAAAGTATCAATGAGAAACGAAGGGCACTAACCCCCCCCCCAATAGGGATCACCACAGGCACATCAAAACATAGCATGGGTATAAAATATTTCCACCACACCGTCCCCACTTATATACTGTGACTGTCACACTGCCCCTAATGTACTACACACTGCCCTCCCTTATAAATTATACCCACCACACCTTCCTCAATTATGAAATATGATCTGCACATTGTCCTCACATCATGCTGCCCCCTCCTCACAGTGTCCCATGCATGCTGCCCCCTCCTCACAGTGTCCCATGCATGCTGCCCCCTCCTCAGTGTCCCATGCATGCTGCCCCCTCCTCACAGTGTCCCATGCATGCTGCCCCCTCCTCACAGTGTCCCATGCATGCTGCCCCCTCCTCACAGTGTCCCATGCATGCTGCCCCCTCCTCACAGTGTCCCATGCATGCTGCCCCCTCCTCACAGTGTCCCATGCATGCTGCCCGCTCCTCACAGTGTCCCATGCATGCTGCCCCCTCCTCACAGTGTCCCATGCATGCTGCCCGCTCCTCACAGTGTCCCATGCATGCTGCCCGCTCCTCACAGTGTCCCATGCATGCTGCCCGCTCCTCACAGTGTCCCATGCATGCTGCCCGCTCCTCACAATGTCCCGTGCATGCTGCCCCCTCCTCACAGTGTCCCGTGCATGCTGCCCCCTCCTCACAGTGTCCCGTGCATGCTGCCCCCTCCTCACAGTGTCCCGTGCATGCTGCCCCCTCCTCACAGTGTCCCGTGCATGCTGCCCCCTCCTCACAGTGTCCCGTGCATGCTGCCCCCTCCTCACAGTGTCCCGTGCATGCTGCCCCCTCCTCACAGTGTCCCGTGCATGCTGCCCCCTCCTCACAGTGTCCCGTGCATGCTGCCCCCTCCTCACAGTGTCCCGTGCATGCTGCCCCCTCCTCACAGTGTCCCGTGCATGCTGCCCCCTCCTCACAGTGTCCCGTGCATGCTGCCCCCTCCTCACAGTGTCCCGTGCATGCTGCCCCTCTCCATGAGCTCCTAATGCTGCCTTCCTCTGTTCCATAATGACACCTCCATGCTGCCCCATTCATCATACTAAAACCACCACACTAACGCTTATGCTGAGACACACACACACACACACACACACACACTACCCCACTCTTGATATTGACTCCCCTACATTGTTCCACTCTATACTGAGCCCACACATGCTGCCCCTTCTCCATAATGAGCTCCCAATGCTGCCCCCCTCTTATTCTGAGTCCTTACACTCCCCCCCCCCCCCATCGATATTGTCATTGCTCTATCCCTCAACCCTTGTCCTGTCTCTAGCATTGGCCCCTCTCTCCCATTCCCCCAGCAGCAGCCGCTCTCCCCCGCCTTCACCAGCATCAGCCTCCCTTCTCCCAGCATCAGCCTCCCTTCTCCCAGCATCAGCCTCCCTTCTCCCAGCATCAGCCTCCCTTCTCCCAGCATCAGCCTCCCTCCTCATCAGCCTCCCTCCTCATCAGCCTCCCTCCTCATCAGCCTCCCTCCTCCAAGCCTCCCCCTCCCAGCCTCCCCAAGCATCAGCCTCCCTCCTCCCAGCCTCCCTCAGCATCAGCCTCCCTCCTCCAAGCCTCACCTTCCCCCTCCCAGCCTCCCCCAGCATCAGCCTCTCTCCTCCCAGCCTCCCCCAGCCTCAGCCTCCCTCCTCCCAGCCTCCCCCAGCATCAGCCTTCCTCCTCCCAGCCTCCCCCAGCATCAGCCTCCCTCCTCCAAGCCTCCCTCAGCATCAGCCTCCCTTCTCCCAGCCTCCCTCCTCATCAGCCTCCCTCCTCATCAGCCTCCCTCCTCATCAGCCTCCCTCCTCATCAGCCTCCCTCCTCATCAGCCTCCCTCCTCATCAGCCTCCCTCCTCATCAGCCTCCCTCCTCATCAGCCTCCCCCTCCCCCTCCCAGCCTCCCCAAGCATCAGCCTCCCTCCTCCCAGCCTCCCTCAGCATCAGCCTCCCTCCTCCCAGCCTCCCCCAGCCTCAGCCTCCCTCCTCCCAGCCTCCCCCAGCCTCAGCCTCCCTCCTCCCAGCCTCAGCCTCCCTCCTCCCAGCCTCCCCCAGCCTCAGCCTCCCTCCTCCCAGCCTCCCCCAGCATCAGCCTTCCTCCTCCCAGCCTCCCCCAGCATCAGCCTCCCTCCTCCCTCAGCATCCACTTCCCTCCTCCAAGCCTCACCCTCCCAGCTTCCCCCAGCATCAGCCTCTCTCCTCCCAGCCTCCCCCAGCATCAGCCTCCCTCCTCCCTCAGCATCAGCCTCCCTCCTCCAAGCCTCCCTCAGCATCAGCTTCCCTCCTCCAAGCCTCACCCTCCCAGCCTCCCCCAGCATCAGCCTCTCTCCTCCCAGCCTCCCCCAGCCTCAGCCTCCCTCCTCCCCCAGTCTCAGCCTCCCTCCTCCCCCAGCCTCAGCCTCCCTCCTCCCCCAGCCTCCCTCAGCCTCCCTCCTCCAAGTCTCCCTCAGCATCAGCTTCCCTCCTCCAAGCCTCACCCTCCCCCTCCCAGCCTCCCTCAGCATCAGCCTCCCTCAGCATCAGCCTCCCCCTCTCAGCCTCCCCCAGAATCAGCCTCTCTTCTCCCAGCCTCCCCCCCAGCTTCAGCCTCTCTCTCCCCCCAGCCTCAGCCTCTCTCTCCCCCCAGCCTCAGCCTCTCTCTCCCCCCAGCCTCAGCCTCTCTCCCCCCAGCCTCAGCCTCTCTCTCCCCCCAGCCTTAGCCTCTCTCTCCCCCCAGCCTTAGCCTCTCTCTCCCCCCAGCCTTAGCCTCTCTCTCCCCCCAGCCTCCCCCCCAGCCTTAGCCTCTCTCTCCCCCCAGCCTTAGCCTCTCTCTCCCCCCAGCCTTAGCCTCTCTCTCCCCCCAGCCTTAGCCTCTCTCTCCCCTCAGCCTCCCCCCCAGCCTCAGCCTCTCTCCCCCCAGCCTCAGCCTCCCTCTCTTCCCAGACTCCCCCCAGCCTCAGCCTCTTTCTCTTCCCAGCCTCTCTCTCTTCCCAGCCTCCCCCCAGCCTCAACCTCTCTCTCTTCCCAGCCTCCCCCCAGCCTCAGCCTCTCTCTTCCCAGCCTCCCCCCAGTCTCAGTCTCTCTCTCCTCCCAGCCTCAGCCTCTCTCTCTTCCCAGCCTCCCCTCAGCCTCTCTCTTCCCAGCCTCTCTCTTCCCAGCCTCAGCCTCTCTCTCTCTCTTCCCAGCCTCCCCCCAGCCTCTCTCTCTTCCCAGCCGCCCTCTCTTCCCAGCCTCCCCCCAGCCGCCCTCTCTTCCCAGCCTCCCCCCAGCCTCAGCCTCTCTCCCCCCAGCCTCCCCTTGCATGATTACAGTGGACAAAAAGAGGCATCGCAATTTGCAACGATCATCAACTAACCTGTAAGGAGCCCATACATTCTAGGCTCTGCCTCTGCCTTACCTGCTCCGGTGCCTGCCGCCCTGCTCTGGCTGGCTCCTCTTCTGGCTTGCTCCAGCTGCAGACGCGTCCTCCTCCGCGGCGTGTCATCTGCAGGATTGGACGCTGCAGCATGGGGCAGTGAGCTGACTGTCGCGCCCGCGCGCCTCTGACCCCGGAAGTGCAGGCCATGGAACTTCCGGGGTTAGTCAGCTCACTATGCCTGGCGGCCGCCATGTATTTAAATAGACAGCAGAAGTGCGCCTGTCCTCCATCCCAACCCCCCCCCCCCCCCCCCCCCGGAACACAGCCGAGTGTAACGGAGGGAGGGACGGGGGGCGGGGATGTAAAAAAAAAATTATATATATTTTTTTTTTTTTTTTTTTTTTGCTGCCAGAAAGTGCCGTCCCCCGCAACGTGCCGCCCTAGGCACGGGACCACGGGTGCCTAGTGGCAAATACGGCCCTGCATGTGGTGCTCCCCATGACTTGCTTTCTCCCTCAACCCCTATCTGGTCCTCCCCATGGCTCCCTTCTTCTCTCAGCTACACTTCTGGTCCTCACCATCACTCACTTCCTCCCTCAGCTCCCCATCTAGTCCTCCCATGACTTGCTTCCTCCCTCAGCTCCCCATCTGGTCCTCCCTATGACTTGCTTTCTCCCTCAGCCCCCATCTGGTCCTCACCATGGCTCACTTCCCCTCTCAGATACACATCTGGTCCTCCCCATCACTCACTTCCTCCCTCAACTCCAAACCTGATCCTCCTAATGGCTTGCTTCCTCCCTCAGCTTCACATCTGGTCCTCCCCATGGCTTGCTTACTCTTTCAGCTACCCATCTGGTCCTCCCCATGGCTTGCTTACTCTTTCAGCTACCCATCTGGTCCTCCCCATGGCTCGCTTCCTCTTTCAGCTCCCCATCTGGTCCTCCCCATAACTTTCTTTATCCCTCAGCCCCATGGCTCACTTCCTCTCTCAGCTCCCAATCTGGTCCTCCTTATGGCTCGCTTCTTTCCTCAGTCCTCCATCTGGTTCTCCCCATGACTCACTTCTTCCTACAATCCCCATCTGTTCCTACCCATGGCTTGTTTAATCTGTCAGCTCTTCATCTAGTCCTCCCCATGGCTTAATTCCTCCCTTAGGTCCCCTTTTGGTACTCCCCATCACTCGCTTTCTCCCTCAACTCCCCACATGGTCCTACCCATTTCTTACTTCCTCCCTCAGTTCCTCATCTGGTCCTCCACATAACTTGCTTCCTCCTTCAGCTCCCCATCTGGTCTTCCCCATAGCTTGCTTCCTCAACCAGCTCCCCACATGGTGCTCACCATGGCTCTCTTTCCCCCTCAGCCCCCGACCTAGTCCTCCCTATGGCTCATTCCTCCTTCAACTTCCTGCTGGATCTTCCCAATTGCTCACTTTCTCTCTGTCTCTTGCCAGGTTCTCCACATGACTCACTTCCTCCCTCAGCTCTCCATCTGGTCCTCCCCATGGCTTGCTTTATCCCTCAGCTCCCTGCCAAGTCCTCCTCATGGCTCACTTCCTTAGTCAGCTACCTGCCAAGTGCTCCCCTATAGCTCGATTACTCCCTCAGCTCCCAACAAGCACTTCGCATGGCTGACGTCTTCCTTCAGTTCCCCACCTGAACTTCCCCATGGCTCACTTCTTTCCGCAGGTCTCCACATATTTCCCATGAGTTGCTTCCACTCTCGTTTCCCCACCTTGCCTTCTCCATGTCTCACTTTGTCCCTCAGCTGTGCACCTATTCCTTCCTAAGGTTCTCTTTCTACCTCAGTTCCCTTCCATGTCCTCCCCATGGCTAACTTCGTCCCTCATTTCCCACACATGGTCCTCCTCATGGCTTGCTTCCTCTCTTAGCCCCTTACCTGGTCCTCCTCATGACATACTACTTCCCTTATTTTCCACATCTGGTCCTCCTCATGGCTTGCTTCAACTCTTGATTCCCCACCTTGCCCTTCACATAGCACACTTTGTCCCTCAGCTATGTGCCCATTTCTTCCTATGGCTTGCTTCCTACCTCAGTTCCTCACCATGTCCTCGTCATGGCTTGCTTCTTCCCTCATATCCTATACCCGGTCCTCCTAATGGCTTGTTTCGTCTCTTGGCTCCTCACCTGGTCGTTCCAATAGCTCACTTCCCCCTTCATCTTCCTGCCCAGTCTTCCCCATTGGTCACTTTCTCCCTCAGTTCCTTGGCAGGTTCTCTCCATGGCTTGCTTCCAAAATCAGAAACCTGCCAAGTCCTACCCTTTGACATTTTACTTTCATATTTCGCCTTCATTCTTCAGTGCTTTTGGCACTGACTAGGCCTCAGATGACATTACTTGAAGCTTAGTCAGTGACAGAGTACCTGAAGAGTCAAACATCTCTGCCGCCCCCGTGCACAGCAGTCGACACTGCTCGGAGCCGGACCTTCTCCTGGGGCGGTGGCTCGAGGGTCTCCGGACCCGGGGTCTCTCGGACACGCCGAATAAATAGGGGGGACGTAGTTATACGGGCTAGGCTGTAGTAAGTTCGTGACGCCACCCACGGTGTGTGGTGAGGTGGGACACCACCGCTGCTGTTGTGGGGCACCCTGGGGCGATGTTGTGCAGCAAGTTGTTAACCCCTCCGTGGGTAGGGATGGTGGCCCCGGGACCCTGTGGCTCAGTGCAGAGGATGATAACCGCAGGGAGCGTTGTTGTACTCACTTTTAGTAAAACCCACGAGTCTCTGGTAAACCAAGGTGGTAGTGGCCGGTACAGCGGCCGGTTGCGTTCGGGTCCCCAACCCGGCTGGTGGTCTCTATCCTCTTCCTGCACTGTTTGTGTAAGGTGGACTTTCCCAGTGTGAAACTCAGGAGTTCGTTTCGGCTGGATGTGGCCTAAGGAGCCATGCCCGCAGACGCTGGCCCGTGGGATCTATGGGCCCTGGCGGTGACCTCTTATCCCTAATCTGTAGGCTGTTGTCTTCTATGAGGGACTTTGGGTGGGACAGGACCTCTAGTCCTGGCCTCAATCAGTTAATTAGCCGGTTCCAGTGGTTTCTGGTGCCGGCTTCAGGGTCCGAGTACCCCCCTTTTGTGCTACGGTTTCCGTGTCGGTTCCCCGTGTCGGTAGTGGCGGGCTACAACCCTGTCCCGGTCCACCTCGGTTCTGCCGAGTCGCCTTCCCATATCCTGCTGACGGAGACCACCATCTGCTTCCTAGCCAGTAGCACCAGGGCTCCTACCCTGGTACTGTTTAACTTGGACTCGACTGCTGGAGCTACCCCTAGCTCCAGCCCACACTCCTCTTCAAACTGAACTTCAGACAAGAACTGTTTGTTTTCCCGCCCTGGGCTGTCTAGACCCCTCGGTGGGCGTGTCCCAACTGCCTGGTCACGCCCACTGGTGTGTATCAGCCCCTAAGGGGGAGTGACTAGGGTTTACTGGTTGGCTGAATGTTGTCTTGTCAGGGAAGGTGTAGTGCGGGGGCCTATTTGTGACTACCTGGTTTTGCCAGGGCGTCACATTCCCCCTTGGTTAAACACAGACCGTCCGCGGGCTGTCTGACCACCACCGTTTATTTACTAGGAAAAGGGAATAAAATGGTTAAAACATCTTACAATTATAATAACATATTTCCAGTCAAGCAGGTTTATATCTTTCTTCCCTTACGTGAGGCATGTTTCTTAAACAATTCACACATAAAAACTGGGACAGGACGGGACCAGGTCCTTCTCGCTTCACCCATCCAAAACAACCTAACCCTGATGCCACCTCTAAAACACAGGTTGGCACCCCTTGCCTAATGTTCGGGTTAGGTCCAGGTGTTGCCCAAACGGGCCGGGTAAAAACTTCCTTACCCGCCAGTCCTTTTCCAGGGGCCCCACATCCAGGGGACCCCAGACCCGGAGGGTAGTCACCGGTCTCAGTGGTGACAGGACCTCGGCTGACTCTACTGCAGGCCTTTCCTCCAACCAGCCTCTCCAGAGACTGCGGCTTGGCGAAAAGGTTGGTCAGGGGCTATTTACAAAATCCAAACTTTATGGGTTGGCCCGCAAGTTCTGAGCCATTGTCTTTAGAAACGGGGGTTTAACTGCAAAAGACACACAATCCCAACGGGGACTTCAACTTGTTGGTAGCCAGGAACCACTACCACTGCTGCATGGGGCCGTACGGCTCACTTGTGCCCCGAGGATCAGCATTCCGGGACCAGCTGCAATGCATCCTGGAGCTATGGACTTCCATTGGGAACGGAGGTGGTATAGCAGGTGCTGACGCTGCTCCAGGGAGCGGTGCCGGCTGACACTCTCCCATCACGTAGGAAACAGGCTCCATCTCCTGGCAGGTCAACGAGGTCGAGTCGGTCTGGGTACCTTTCTCCCGACGCGGTGCCGTACGGGCAGCTCGGCTCTCATGGGCCCACACCAAGACCACCATTCTCCGGACCTCCGCCTTCCACTCCAGCACCTGTTGCAGTGACTGCGACCGCACCTGGACGCAGAACGTCGCTAGCTCCCGCTCCAGCCAGGCAGCGGTCCCCATCGGTGGGCGATCTGCTTCCTGCTCCTCCGCGGGAGTTACCACTCTTCCTCGAGGCTACCCCTAGCTCCAGCCCACACTCCTCTCCAAACTGAACTTCAGACAAGAACTGTGTTGTTTTCCCCGCCCTGGGCTGTCTAGACCCCTCGGTTGGCATGTCCCAACCGCCTGGTCACGGCTACTGCATACCTCCCAACTTTTGCAGCCGGCAAATTTTTTAGGCCACGCCCCCTAACCACACCCATTTCACAGTCACGCCAATATCCACTCCCCATCCACACCCATTCAGCATGGACACGCAGGCAGCCGGCGGGCCTCCAGCATGGACACGCAGGCAGCCGGCGGGCCTCCAGCATGGACACGCAGGCAGCCGGCGGGCCTCCCGCATGGACACGCAGGCAGCCGGCGGGCCTCCCGCATGGACACGCAGGCAGCCGGCGGGCCTCCCGCATGGACACGCAGGCAGCCGGCGGGCCTCCCGCATGGACACGCAGGCAGCCGGCGGGCCTCCCGCATGGACACGCAGGCAGCCGGCGGGCCTCCCGCATGGACACGCAGGCAGCCGGCGGGCCTCCCGCATGGACACGCAGGCAGCCGGCGGGCCTCCCGCATGGACACGCAGGCAGCCGGCGGGCCTCCCGCATGGACACGCAGGCAGCCGGCGGGCCTCCAGCATGGACACGCAGGCAGCCGGCGGGCCTCCCGCATGGACACGCAGGCAGCCGGCGGGCCTCCCGCATGGACACGCAGGCAGCCGGCGGGCCTCCCGCATGGACACGCAGGCAGCCGGCGGGCCTCCCGCATGGACACGCAGGCAGCCGGCGGGCCTCCCGCATGGACACGCAGGCAGCCGGCGGGCCTCCCGCATGGACACGCAGGCAGCCGGCGGGCCTCCCGCATGGACACGCAGGCAGCCGGCGGGCCTCCCGCATGGACACGCAGGCAGCCGGCGGGCCTCCCGCATGGACACGCAGGCAGCCGGCGGGCCTCCCGCATGGACACGCAGGCAGCCGGCGGGCCTCCAGCATGGACACGCAGGCAGCCGGCGGGCCTCCAGCATGGACACGCAGGCAGCCGGCGGGCCTCCAGCATGGACACGCAGGCAGCCGGCGGGCCTCCAGCATGGACACGCAGGCAGCCGGCGGGCCTCCCGCATGGACACGCAGGCAGCCGGCGGGCCTCCCGCATGGACACGCAGGCAGCCGGCGGGCCTCCCGCATGGACACGCAGGCAGCCGGCGGGCCTCCCGCATGGACACGCAGGCAGCCGGCGGGCCTCCCGCATGGACACGCAGGCAGCCGGCGGGCCTCCCGCATGGACACGCAGGCAGCCGGCGGGCCTCCCGCATGGACACGCAGGCAGCCGGCGGGCCTCCCGCATGGACACGCAGGCAGCCGGCGGGCCCCCCGCATGGACACGCAGGCAGCCGGCGGGCCCCCCGCATGGACACGCAGGCAGCCGGCGGGCCCCCAGCATGGACACGCAGGCAGCCGGCGGGCCCCCAGCATGGACACGCAGGCAGCCGGCGGGCCCCCAGCATGGACACGCAGGCAGCCGGCGGGCCCCCAGCATGGACACGCAGGCAGCCGGCGGGCCCCCAGCATGGACACGCAGGCAGCCGGCGGGCCCCCAGCATGGACACGCAGGCAGCCGGCGGGCCCCCAGCATGGACACGCAGGCAGCCGGCGGGCCCCCAGCATGGACACGCAGGCAGCCGGCGGGCCCCCAGCATGGACACGCAGGCAGCCGGCGGGCCCCCAGCATGGACACGCAGGCAGCCGGCGGGCCCCCAGCATGGACACGCAGGCAGCCGGCGGGCCCCCAGCATGGAGACGCAGGCAGCCGGCGGGCCCCCAGCATGGACACGCAGGCAGCCGGCGGGCCCCCAGCATGGACACGCAGACGGAGACGCAGGCAGCCACAGTGAGGCAGCGGGCCGCCCGCACAGACAGGTGGCGGGCCGCCACACAGAGAGGCTGCCGGCCGCCCGCACAGAGAGGCGGCGGCCGACCGCACAGAGAGGCTCCGGCCGGGAGGGGAGGGGAGGGGAATCAGCGCTGGGGAGATTCTACATACCTTAGCAGCAGCACAGAGCAGACAGAGACTAGTTTCGGGCAGCGCGCTCCTCTGTTATGCCAAGTCACGTGTTAGCATGGTAGGAGGGAAAAGCAGGGAGGCGGGGAGAGAGTGGGTGGGCGGAGCCTGGGAGACGGCCGTCCCGCCCGTGGCAACGGGACAAACAATGCAAAGCGTGATAGTCCCGCTGTATACGGGATGGTTGGGAGGTATGCACTCACTCTGCTCTGTCCTCCTGCACTCACTCTGCTCTGTCCTCCTGCACTCACTCTGCTCTGTCCTCCTGCACTCGCTCTGCTCTGTCCTCCTGCACTCGCTCTGCTCTGTCCCCCTGCACTGACTCTGCACTATCCTCCTGCACTAAACTCTGCACTATCCTCCTGCACTAAACTCTGCACTATCCTCCTGCACTGACTCTGCACTATCCTCCTGCACTAAACTCTGCACTATCCTCCTGCACTAAACTCTGCACTATCCTCCTGCACTAAACTCTGCACTATCCTCCTGCACTAAACTCTGCACTATCCTCCTGCACTAAACTCTGCACTATCCTCCTGCACTAAACTCTGCACTATCCTCCTGCACTAAACTCTGCACTATCCTCCTGCACTCACTCTGCACTATCCTCCTGCACTCACTCTGCACTGTCCTCCTGCACTGACTCTGCACTGTCCTCCTGCACTGACTCTGCTCTGTCCTCCTGCACTGACTCTGCTCTGTCCTCCTGCACTGACTCTGCTCTGTCCTCCTGCACTGACTCTGCTCTGTCCTCCTGCACTGACTCTGCTCTGTCCTCCTGCACTCACTCTGCACTGTCCTCCTGCACTCACTCTGCACTGTCCTCCTGCACTCACTCTGCACTGTCCTCCTGCACTGACTCTGCTCTCTCTCTGCTGCTGCTCTTACCTCAGTTGCAGAACAAACGAAGCAGCCGCTGTGGAGAGCCGGTCACATGTGAGGATCCTGGGCAGAAGAGGCAGGCAAAGGGGGCGTGGCCAGCATAGAGCGAGCAGCAGGAGGGGACAAGGAAGACATCCCGAGGAGTGTATGTGTCCAGCATTCAGAGGGGGTGTGGACAACAGCAAGCGGCGTGCCCAGCAGCATAGATGCCATGGAAGGCATCCAGAGAGTGTGGCCTGCATCCGGAGGGGGCGTGGTCGGCAGAGTGCGGGGGCGTGGCAGCTGCCTCTCACTACAATGCGGGATTACGGAGCTCCCGGGCGTGAGAACGGGACTAGACTATAAAATCGGGGCTGTCCCGCTGTATCCGGGACGGTTGGGAGGTATGCTACTGGTGTGTCTCTCAGCCCCTAACTAAGAGTGACTAGGGTTTACTGGTTGGCAGAATGTTGCCTTGTGAGGGAAGGTGTAGTGCGGGGGCCTATTTGTGACTACCTGGTTTTGCCAGGGCGCCACAAAATGTAGATTTTTTTTATCAGGGTACACTGAATTTTATTTGCAGATTTTCTCCATAGAATTGTATTAGATGCTGAAAATCCACAAAAAAACACAAGTAAAACAGTACAGAAAATATGCAACATCAAAAACTCACCGAAAGCTGTAAAAAAAAAAAAAAAGTTAATTTTGTTTGTGTTGCCATATTCCAAGACCTGTAACTTTTTTGTTTTCAGCCTTGGGGTAGATAAAGCATTTTGATTGCTTCTTATTGCATTTTTCTGCTTGGGTTCACATAATTTTATATTCTGATGTATTGGACTTTTGCAGAGAAATATATATATATATTTATATATATTTATATTTAAATTTTTTTATGTTTTTTTAAAGGTTTTTTTTTTACTGTATTTTATAGTCCTCTTATGGGATTTGAATGTGTTCATTGAAATGGGCCCCTGTGCAAGAACAATAAATGGGCCCTTTGCAGCCTAAAAGCTTATCAGAAAGTATAATTCCACCTGCTTTGGAGGTACAAATGCCCCCCCCCCATCCTCTTGGGACCCCTGTGTTACTGCACAGGCTGCACCAATGATATGCCCGCCCTTGAGCCACACGGCTAGTCTTGTGCTGTCATGGCAGACATGGGAACCTCCAGTAGATCATGGGCTGCCATCGATCGCGTCACAGGGGGCAGGGCGTGGTTCTGTAGAACTGTATTCCCCAGTTCATGTGTATTAAATGGTGCTTAACAGTAACGGTGGCTCTTTGATATTGAAGGCAGATGCTGTGTAAGGCAGTCAATCTCTGACTTGTGTGGAGCGGGCTCAGCTCCTGAGCCCGCTTCACATACCTGAACCTGCTCTATCATATAGTAGTCATAGTAGGGAGGGAGGTTTTAAAGAGGTTGCTAGGATAAGAAAAACATGGCCACTGATTCAGAAGCACACACTATCCTCTGAAAGGAGGTAATGAGGGCCATGACTGACGGTAACATCCACATCAGGTCATTTGGAGGGCAAAATTATAATGTGTAATATTATTTGTCATGCAAACAGACTATTAGTTGTGTGTTATGGGGGGACAACGTGCTGTGTGGGTTTTTTTGCCTTATCGTGCTAGCCCACACCTTGCTAATACCTTAGCGCCAGTGAACATCCTCACATCTCTCATCTGCAGTGGTGATTCTGTGGAAATGGAGCAGAGGCTGGCCTAGATGCGCCTATGGGCAGAAGTATGGATTGGCTTACATCCCTGGTATCTAAGGCCATTAATGAAAAATCTCTTGGAGCCAACAACCACCCTGAAGATGACTCCATACATGTCAACCCAAGCACCACCAGGGCAAAACGTAAGTCACATTTACCAGTATGCCTCAGACCCAGTTCTACACAAAAGGCCCTAAAAAAGAGCTCCTCCAGGAGAAAAAGGAGCCCATCGGCACGCGACACCCGAAGCAGAGCAAAAGCAACAAAACATGACTGCAAGAATGCCACCACCATTGAGCCCAATGTCTGCAGCCAGAGTCCAGCTTCTCCTGGTGATCCCCGAAAGCAGCGCAATCTGGAGCCAGGAGAACTTCCAGAGGAGAGAAGTCTCAAGAATTGCCACGATAGACCTCATTCATACAGTGCTGGTAATCTGGAGCCAGGAAAACTTCCAGAGGAGAAAAGTCACAGGGATTGCCACAATATACCCCATTCATATGGTGCTGGTAATCTTGAGCCAGGGGAACTTCCGGAGGAGAGAAGCCACAGGTATAACAACAAAAGACAACACTCATATGACCCTGTTCATCAGGAGTCTAGGAAGAGTCCGGAGGAGAGAAGACAAAGATATTATAACAATAGACCCCATTCATATAGCCCTTGTGGTCATTGGTCCAGAGAGAGTTCAGAGGAGAGAAGTCACAGATATTACAACAATAGACCTAACCCATATGGCCCTGGTGATCCGGGGTCCAGGAGGGCTTCAGAGGAGAGAAGCCACAGATTTTACAATGGACCTCACCAATTTAGCCTTGGTAATCAGGGGCCCAGGATGAGTCCAGAGGAGAGAAGCCACAGATATTACAAAACTAGACCTCACCCATATAGCCCTGGTGATCAGGGGCCCAGGGTGAGTCCAGAGGAGAGAAGCCACAAATATTACAAAAATAGACCTCACCCATATAGCCCTGGTGATCAGGGGCCCAGGGTGAGTCCAGAGGAGAGAAGCCACAAATATTACAAAAATAGACCTCACCCATATAGCCCTGGTGATCAGGGGCCCAGGGTGAGTCCAGAGGAGAGAAGCCACAAATATTACAAAAATAGACCTCACCCATATAGCCCTGGTGATCAGGGGCCCAGGGTGAGTCCAGAGGAGAGAAGCCACAAATATTACAAAAATAGACCTCACCCATATAGCCCTGGTGATCAGGGGCCCAGGGTGAGTCCAGAGGAGAGAAGCTTCAAATATTACAAAAATAGACCCCACAAATTTGGGACTGGTGATAAGGGGCCCAGGGAGAGTCCAGAAGATAGAAGCCACAAATATTACAAAAATAAACCCCACCCACACAGCACTGGTGATAGGGGGTCAAAGGAGAGTCCAGAGGACAGAAGCCACATGAATTACAGTAAAATACCCCACCCTTATAGCGTTGAACGCATTAGAAGACCAAGTACCAACTACAGGTCACCAACACCACAACGACCTAATACACAGGACAGAGCCCCGCAGCATACCTCTGCCAAATCTCCCCTTCATGACTGTGGCATAGTTTCTGACGATCATTATATGCCGGCACCCACTTCACCTGACTGGACTTCCAGCAGCAGCAGCACCGACCCCAAGTCCCCACCACCAAGATCCCCGCATGACAAGGATCAAAACGAATCCCCACCTCATGGGCGGAAAAGAAACTCCCCACATCACAGTTTGCACAACAGATCCCCACATCGCACCAGATCTAAATCTCCTCAGTCTTGGGTCTCTGGAGCTGAATATTATGTTTGTGCCCCTATGGCTTGCAGCCCAGTCTCTGTGGAAAGTGTCAGCCAGCATTGTGAGGCGGGAATGGTCGGAGATCACTCCACACCGGGATCACCATCTGAAATTCTAATGGGTGAGTGTGACATGGGAAATGTTTCACGTCATAGGGTAGGATCACTTAACACTGAAGATATCCGACAGGTTCTGTCACTCAAACTTGATCGGTTATCAGCTCCATAAGTCCTGTTCATCCATAACCCCACAAAGTTCTATAATCTTTAATAATGTCCCTTGGCACATGTGGGACAGAGACAGATGACCCTCTGACATAGACCGATCTCTAATATGTACCACATCTTCCCTTAGTTGGAACACACCGGAGAACATAAAAGGGAATATCTGGAATAGACAATACGTAGATGATTATTACTTAGTCCACATGGATAGGGAATCAATAGACAAACCATTCCGGTGTCCCAGAGACATTGATATGGACAAGGCAAAACAGATGCCGCATACAATAGGAGCTGGTTGGAAGGTTTCTCAATATTCACTAGTGCAAATGATTCCATTGTGTAAAAATCTGCACAATTTTTCCTATGCTTACGTGATCTAGAGTGTCTACAAAATATATGGGGGATCCTGTTGGTCCTAATATGGCGGAAAATAACAGTTTTCAAATTGTAGGGCTGACATGAGACAACAAGGATGTAAATATGTCACTCTTAGTTATGACCTTTAGTCGTCCAGAACAACATAACTTTCCTGCAAGGGCCGTTCCCATGTTGGAGCATAGAGCCCAAGCATTGTGTACCATTGGTAGAGGCAAATGTTGGCTTTTCAGTCAGAGCTGTTGTAGATTATACAGTGTGTAGGTGACCACTTTGTATCCTACTGCCGTACATGGCTTCAAAAAAGCCAAGTCTGCTAATCTCGCCCCTAAGAAGGAGGACACCAAAGAAATGTCTCAGAATGGTTAAATCAATATCCTAGAATGTGAGATATTAGACATTCTGAATATAGATTTTCAGATGGTATTGATCTAGCTCAGTCCTCTTGGGGTCATCTCACCAGTTGGGTTGGTGGCGGAAGGTTGGGAAAGAGCACATTTTTTGGGGAGCTATACCTTAAGCTGGTACTCCATTGGTTTATTAAATTTCCAGTTTTTTGCTATGACAGTTTAGCCTTTCTTTAATCCCTTTAGATTGTGGACTCGT
Source organism: Anomaloglossus baeobatrachus (assembly GCF_048569485.1). Lineage (NCBI taxonomy): Eukaryota > Metazoa > Chordata > Amphibia > Anura > Aromobatidae > Anomaloglossus > Anomaloglossus baeobatrachus. The sequence goes on along the minus strand of NC_134354.1, from coordinate 29,946,755 downwards.
TTGGGCCTTCAATGGGTTGTCCAGAAAACATGGATGGCTTCTTTTTGAAAAGTGCTATCTGTAACCTTTGGTTATGTTTATTATTGTAAGTAAGGGCATTGAAATGAATGAAGCTAAGCTGCAATGGGAGGGGCTTAACTAAGCACCCACCACAAGGCAGACGCCGAGTACCATTCCCGGGGGCCATACCCGGGAATGTGGCAGCTGACCCCCAGGACAGGTGGGGCAGACACATGTACAGGCAGAGGGACTGAGGCAGGCTAGACAAGCGGAAATGCTGGTGGGCACAGCAGGGACAGACAAGTATGGGAAGGCAGGTGCTGGAGACAGACACAGGGATAAGAGGGCAAAAGCTCAGAACCTGACAACTAGCTAGGTAGCAGACTGATGACTGACTAAAGGCGTTGCACAGGCACCTCCCCTAATGGGTAGGTACCTTAATTTCCAGTAAATGAAGCACCAGTCCTTTAAGAAGAGGGCCGGTCTGCGCAATTCTTCTTAGGGGCAACCCTGGAAATCCTGTGCGGCGTTTTCAGGGCCCAGTAGGGAAAGAAGGAGGCAGCAACACACGTGGATGGCTGGGAGAGTGCGGGGGGGGGGACGTGACTCAGCCGGGGGTGTGGAGTAAGTCGGCGTCTCTGCAGAGACACTGTTGCTACAGTGCTCTATCATATGTTCAAAACTACAGGGTGCAAAGGTGGGGATGTCCAGCTATGGGAGCTCTTCACTGAGTGATACATTATCAACAGATGATAACAAAAATAGGAGTGTCTTTTTGAAGGGTATGGTGCATAAAGAAAACCCTTGATTTAATTTGACTGTAGTAAACAAAGCCCTCCATCCATTTGTAGAGCACATAGCACACGATTTTCCACTATCACTGCACAAATAGGATATGTAGTCAAGTTTTATTAGGTAATTTGTGATTTATCTTATGAAGAATAGACCCTAGTGACATGGCGGTCTCCTGCCGGACCTTTGGGTCCGACTATTATGTAAGGGCCAGGTGATCCCGGTTACTCTGAATGACGAGTATTAAACCTTGTGTAGGGCCAAATGGCCAACCACAAAAATATCTCCAAACTTTAGATTTGGTTAATACAAGCCACAATGAAGAGAAATGTCAACATTTTGGACCTTTAGCAATTACAGAAGGTGTTTTCTTTTTGTGATCCAATCTCTTATTTTATGTTTTTATTAGACGACACAATGCAGACTAATGAAAATGGATCTGTCTTTACGTTCAGTTCCCCGAGCTCCTTTGGTTCGATACCTGCAACTCAACCTATAGTTAGCTCACTAGTTTCGCAACTGAAATCAGAGGTGCCAGCTCCATCATTTTCATTCTATAGCACAACACCAGCTTATCAGCCATCCACCGGTCTGATGTCTTCGCCACAGACAACATCTCCTTCACCACCTGCAAGCCAAAACAGAAGCACTCCAGCCCCGGTAGCTATCATACCAATGGAAGAGTTACCACCAGCTGCCGAGAGGACGTCACAGGAGCCGGTAGCTAATGGAGGTAGATTTCTTTTTAGATGACTCAGATTTATTATTTTTGTTGCTTATAGACTACATGTTAATGGATTTTGAACTTTATATGCTTTTCTAGGCTCCTCTTCTGAGATATCTGTATCTGAAGGTGTAATGGTAAGTATATATCTTCATCCATTATATAGTCATTAGTGATGAGCGAGCATGAAAATGTTCGAGCTCGTTGCTTGACGCTGGGACTGGCTTGACTCGATTAACGAGTGTAATGGAAGTCAATGCTACTCGAGCATTTTTCCAGAAGACCTTTCCAAGAGGGAAGGAGTGGGCTGGAAAATGACTGAAATGGAATAGAAACAGCAGGGTGAAGAAGCCTGGACTCCCAGGTCGCTGCTGTGAACTAAATAAATAAATAAATAATTAATTTAAAAAAAAAACAAAAACATATGTGGGAGGGTCTTCCCCATTTTTTATAAGGAGCAAAGGTAAAGCAGACAGCTGGAGGCTGATATCAGGCTGGGAATGTCCATGGAAATTGTCCCTTTCCTAGCCTAAAAATACCATCTCATAGCTGCCCCAGAAGTGGTGCATCTATTAGGTACACCAAATCTGGCGCATTGCCCGGCTTTTTCCGGTTTCCCTGATGCAGTGGAAATCGAGGTAATACTTTTGTAGGTTGATGTCAGCTGTGAATTGTCAGCTGGCATCAAGCCCAGTGGTTAGTAATGGAGAGGCTTCTGTTAGACACCCCCATTACTAACTCAGTAAGTAAAAAGAGCAAGGAACACACATACAAAAAATATTTTATTTTAAAAAACACTCACCAGCTCTTGCCCTGGTTCACCAATTTATTGAAAACAAAACAAAAAAAACATGCAGATCTAAAGTAGTCCATAAATGGGAACCTGAAAGACATAAAAAAGAGAGTGCTAAAGAAATAAAAACAAGATACTGTCCCTTTTTCACCAATTTATTATTAAAAAAAAAAATCACCGCAGCTCCAGCGTAGTTGTGTTGCTAGTCACTATTTACAGATAGTATAGATGGAAGAATAGTGAGGAAAGCTGGGGTCTGGTAACAGGAGGACACGTATGATCGCAATGAGTAAACAGAAAAGTAGTCAGGTCAGAATCTGAGGGTCAGAAGTCCAGGAGAGCACATAATAGGTTCAGGGAGAAAACAGAGACGTGGTCAGGTAACGGTCTGAGGTCCAAAGGCAGGAGGTCACAACACGAACAGGGAGCGGGCAGAGAGAAGTCAAATAACAGTTCGGGGTCAGCAAACAAAGATCAGAACACTAGCAGAGATACAAGCCAACAGCACAACTGCAGGACCAGAAAATACAACTAGCAAGGTTCTGGGCGAGCATGCTCAGTAAAGAAGCCTGAACAATTAACAGGAAGGTAAAACACCTGAGTAATCAGCACCAACATGGAATCCTTTGCTGTCAATTAACCTGCTAGCTTAGTAGCTCAGGAAGGTGCCGCAGAGCATCTCCTGGTCTTCAAGATGCTCTGCACAGAGGAATCATGACAGTAGTCAATGGTGTTTCCACGATGTCCACCAATTCTGTAGTACAACAGCTATGGAGCCTAGTTCTGACAACGACGCTTCATAAGTGACTCCCGGTCAGGCTGTGCTCTGCACATTCACCGGGTATCGCATAGTGAAGCCTGACCAAGAGTGAACTATGAAGCATTGTTCATGTATAAGACCCAATCATGCAATGCAGCTGGCCAATCACGGTAATACCAGTAGCCAACATGGCTACGGTATATGGCAGGGAATCCCCGCATGTTGATTGGCTGTCTAACAGCCACAAACATGCAGGGCGAAGCCTTGAGAATGGCGCTCAAGCACCCACAATACTCGGCCGAGTAACGAGCATCTTGAGCACCCCGATACTCAACCATCGATCAGTGCCAAGTATGCTCAGTCATCACTAATAGTGATCAATATTACAGTGCTTGTGACAAAATTATAGCTACTTGCCCCCCAAGTGTCTTGAATTCAGCTAAATTGAACCCTAATCCCCTCTTAACTTTGATCAAAGTCTCGGAAAGTGGCAGTAATTACAACATATATATCCTTTGATAGGAGAGATATAGTCAGTGCTGTATTATTCACTAATTAGAGGGAGGTGATGGTGGAGTAATGCCATGCCAACAACCATTCTGCCTGGGCTCGAGTTTTCATATTCCGGAGTGGGGCATCCAAGTCAATCTTTGCTTCGTGTGAAGGAATGTCGAGCTCCTGCGTAACAAGCAAGTGTTATCTTGTCAACACTTGGGTTGAAAAGAGAATATGGCAGAACTTTGTGTGTGGGCACCATACATAGGGTATGTGACTGGCATATGGTGACAAACTTTTTGGCTGACTCTTTAGCAGGCATTTGGTAAAGTACATGTATTTGGCACTGAACTTGGGAGTCCTGTGGCTGGTGCTGTGTTCTGGGGAATGTGGTTGTGTTGGTACCAGCTTCTCAGGATACTACCATCAAATCATATATACCAACTGCTCCAAAGTAAAATATAATGGGTCTTATTTTGGGGGCGTTTTTAGACAGATTGAGGGTGGAACGTGAAATGTCTTTTGGATTCACAATCAAATTTTGCAAGATACTGTATATGCCAGGGAAAGTGTCTGATCTGTCGAAAAGATGAGACTTGGGACATTCTAGGTGCAGGGGTTCAGTCACATCGGGGCCCTAAAATATAGGGAATGAGGGGCTCAAAAGTTCTGATTGGACCAATAATACTAAAGTCCCAATATAGTTGGGCAGTGTTGAAGATCTTCCATTGGAGCCGTTGAGCTTCAAGTTGCACCACCGAATTGTAGGTCCTGCATAGGAATGTAATTCCATAAATTTCACAGATTTGTCTCCGCTAACTTCCTATTTTTTATTTCTTTTTTTTTTTTTATTAAAGGCCCAACCTGACAACGTCCTAGGACAACAGTATGAATCCAAAATCCGTCCGTGTATTGACCTTATTGATTCCCTGAGGACTTTGGGAGTGGAGAAGGATCTGGCATTACCAGTGATCGCTGTGATCGGTGATCAGAGCTCTGGGAAAAGTTCAGTTCTGGAAGCTCTGTCTGGAGTCAATCTTCCCAGAGGCAGCGGTAAGAACGGGTCACAGTATTATGGTTTGGTCATATGATACCTACTGTACTGTATATATCTAAATAAGGTCTAACATTACGTGACCAAATCCTATCAATTTCTGACCAAAAGCAAGGAATGGAAGGAAAAGCTGGCAACAGCTATTGTACTACCGAATTCAAGGATGAAGCATGTATTTGATGATACTTTTATTTATCTGTGGCAGTTTGGAGACTGTCAAAAGTGAACTTGGGGAAAGAAAGTCGACTTGATATCTTCAAATATATTGGCTCAAATCAAAAACCTTGGTGAAAACCTGAAGTCTTAACTTATGAATTATCCAGAATAGTAATAAGAAAAATGTGAAATATTTTTTGGTAATTCTAAAGGCTAAAATTGTCCCAGGTCTTAAACGTTCCCCCAGGCAATGACGGAACAATGTTGTCATACGGAGGTTTGCTCAAAACTCACCGAGTGTCTTGGCGGCATCAGACACTGTTCACACTACAGATTCTGACACTCCATGGTATGGTTTCTTTGGTGTTTTTGAGTTACACAGGCAGGCTTGGGCATCAATCAGCTGTGTGCTCATTAATGGCCAGGCTAGCAAGAGTGAACCTCTGCTAGTCTGCTGGCTACCTCTGGGATCACATGTTGTTGGAAGCCTTCACATTAACTCCTTGCCTTTTTAAGATGGTGGATTCGGTTTTCCCATGCCGACTCTAGTTTTATGCTGGGTTGGTCTGTGCGCTGTTGTGTTCTAGTCCTGCTGGAGATTATATTGTGTGGTACTTGGAGTTGTTGTGTAATTCTCTCGTCATTTTGTTGTTTCCTCCCTGCTCCTATTTCCTTGTGTGAGGGTGCTGTAAGATATAATTTTGGTTTCCCCTGTTTCTCTATCTCTGTTGGTTTTATCACACTACAGTCCCGGCCCTCCCCTTGTGTAGGGGGGAGGTGGGTATAAGGTCAGGCCTGGTCAAGAGCAGGGTCAGGTAAGTGACATCCTCACCTTCAGAGGTAACTTTGAGATAAGGGATAGCTTGGGCCCCCCTAGCCTGAGGACCAGTCTAGAAGCCCCTGATCATCGTGACAAATGTCCTTTTACAAAAAAAAAAAACATTAGACAGGTCACATATTTTCCTTAACCGTGCAAAAGATGACCTCATACCCCCCTAACCTATGGTGAAAATGTGATATTGTAGTAATGTTGATCACGCTCTTTGAGGCCTATATGGGTACCACTGCCCAAAACATGGCTCTGTGCATCACGGATCTTGACGTGACGAAAAACAGTGAAAAATAACTGTAAGAACAATTTTATGTTATATTTACTCCATTATATCTGATATTTCACACAGGCATTGTGACAAGGTGCCCTCTTGTACTCAAGTTGAAAAAATCCAAAAAGGGTTCTCCGTGGAAAGGCAAAATAAGCTATCGAGAGCAGAATGAGGGCCTAAAAAATCCAGGGGATGTGGAGAAGGAGATCCGAAAAGGTAATAATGTAATGACATGTATGAAATGTGCTTATATTTATCTGACAGACTTGGGGGGGGGGGGGCGACAATCACACCTGAAACCTGGATCCTGATGGTGCGCAAAGACCTTTCGTACAATAGATCTGCTTACTAGGTACTTACAGCTCACACCCAACATTTACCGGCAGTCCTTTGGGCAAATGTCATATACAGATCATGGCATTTGCAGATACCCCTGTCAGAGGCCTCTCATCCACCCAAATCAAATGTCTACTTTCCAGATGAGGACCAAATACCCTGAAACTCGTGTCTGGTTTGGCTTCTTATCCTAAGTCATGTGGCAAGGCTCGTTAAAGGGTCAATATTGACTTTTTAGGTTGCTATCCCCAATAGGTGGCATCTGTGATGTAGGCCTCTACCTCTCTGAAAAGGATACTTGGATATTTAACTCCCCAAGGAGCATTGCATGGCCTACAAGTCTCCTTAGTCTCTACAAGGATTGATGTTACCTCTTAGACCTCCTTTATATATCACTATATTATAATTCAAATATCCAACATGGATGAGAATACTTGATATTTTATAAATGGCACAAAGCTGGGATCATACCACCAAAAAAACCAAATCTCTTGTTTACAAGAACATAGACCTAAGTCCCCAACATTAACATTCCAACCTTTTGCTTATTTCCAAGCTACAATACATAAATTCAGTATTAACACATCTAGGTCCACGGACAAACTGGGACCTTAGGGGATAAATTCTATCTATGCTGAAACAAACAACGACATCTAGAGGCCGTACAACTCAACTTTATAAATTGCTCTTGCCAGAATGGAATTTCGACAACGTGACCACTGCTCTCAAGAGATGGACAGATCTTCCATCTCTAGATATATCCACTTTACTAAGGTCACATCTTACTTTCTCTGTTATTTTTGATGTCTTACGAGATAATATTCTCTTCTAGCCCAAAACTTTATGGCCGGTAATGGAAAAGGAGTCAGCCAAGAGCTCATTACCCTTGATATAGAGTCTCCAAATGTCCCAGACCTGACACTTCTCGATCTTCCTGGAATAACAAGAGTTGCCGTAGCCGACCAACCTCAAGACATTGGACTACAGGTAAGCAGAGTGACCTCAGGTACTAATGCTTTGGGGAAATATTTCAAAATTTCTCACACTTTCAATATGTCCCTTTAGGTCTGTAACCCAGATGAGAGTTTTACCTACTGACATTCATCAAGACAAAAGTGTCTATACTGTGCCCCAAACTAATATTGACTTTTGTAACGTTGATCTATGCATACTAATCTAAGAATCTCCACATTTCACATTTTCACAGATCAAGAAGATGATTAAGAAGTACATAGAAAGGCAGGAGACCATCAATTTGGCTGTGGTTCCTAGCAATGTGGACATTGCCACCACTGAAGCTCTCGAAATGGCGCGACAGGTGGATCCTAAGGGAGAGCGGACGCTGGGTAATTACATTATAAGCTGTAGTCATCTTACTGCCGGAGTACAATGCTAGTACTACTGAAAAGTATAAGTAAACCTTAAGTGGCTCAACATGAAATACGCAAAACGAGACTCTTCAGGACAAATTGGAATATTGAAATTTTGTAGAGCAGAGTCCATTAATGGTGTTGAAGGAGTTTACAGCTTTAATTCCAGGGCTTAAATTTGAGAAAGTTCTTCCATGACTAAACTTTTAACTTTAGGATGTGAGTTCTGTGTGTTTCTCCCAGTAATATAGGCTGGATGTGAGCTCTGTGTGTCTCTCCCAGTAATATAGGCTGGATGTGAGCTCTGTGTGTCTCTCCCAGTAATATAGGCTGGATGTGAGCTTTGTGTGTTTCTCCCAGTAATATAGGCTGGATGTGAGCTCTGTGTGTCTCTCCTAGTAATATAGGCTGGATGTGAGCTTTGTGTGTTTCTCCCAGTAATATAGGCTGGATGTGAGGTCTGTGTGTCTCTCCCAGTAATATAGGCTGGATGTGAGCTTTGTGTGTCTCTCCAGTAATATAGGCTGGATGTGAGGTCTGTGTGTCTCTCCCAGTAATATAGGCCGGATGTGAGCTCTGTGTGTCTCTCCTAGTAATATAGGCTGGATGTGAGCTTTGTGTGTCTCTCCCAGTAATATAGGCTGGATGTGAGGTCTGTGTGTCTCTCACAGTAATATAGGCTGGATGTGAGGTCTGTGTGTCTCTCCCAGTAATATAGGCTGGATATGAGCTATGTGTGTCTCTCCAGTAATATAGGCTTGATGTGAGGTCTGTGTGTCTCTCCCAGTAATATAGGCTGGATGTGAGCTCTGTGTATCTCTCCCAGTAATATAGCCTGGATGTGAGCTCTGTGTCTCTCCCAGTAATATAGGCTGGATGTGAGCTCTGTGTATCTCTCCCAGTAATATAGCCTGGATGTGAGCTCTGTGTCTCTCCCAGTAATATAGGCTGGACGTGAGGTCTGTGTATCTCTCCCAGTAATATAGGTTGGATGTGAGGTCTTTGTGTCTCTCCCAGTAATATAGGCTGGATGTGCGTTCTGTGTGTCTCTCCAGTAATATAGGCTTGATGTGAGCTCTGTGTGTCTCTCCCAGTAATATAGGCTGGATGTGAGGTCTGTGTGTCTCTCCCAATAATATAGGCTGGATGTGAGCTCTGTGTGTCTCTCCCAGTAATATAGGCTGGATGTGAGGTCTGTGTGTCTCTCCCAGTAATATAGGCTGGATGTGAGCTCTGTGTGTCTCTCCCAATAATATAGGCTGGATGTGAGGTCTGAGTGTTTCTCCCAGTAATATAGGCTGGATGTGAGCTCTGTGTGTGTCTCTCCCAGTAATATAGGCTGGATGTGAGCTCAGTGTGTCTCTCTCAGTAATATAGGCTGGATGTGAGCTCTGTGTGTCTCTCCCAGTAATATAGGCTGGATGTGAGCTCTGTGTGTCTCTCCCAGTAATATAGGTTGGATGTGAGGTCTTTGTGTCTCTTCCAGTAATATAGGCTGGATGTGAGATCTGTGTGTCTCTCCCAGTAATACAGGCTGGATATGAGGCCTGTGTCTATCCCAGTAATATAGGCTGGATGTGAGCTCTGTGTGTGTCTCTCCCAGTAATATAGGCTGGATGTGAGCTCAGTGTGTCTCTCCCAGTAATATAGGCTGGATGTGAGGTCTGTGTGTCTCCCCCAGTAATATAGGCTGGATGTGAGCTCTGTGTGTCTCTCCCAGTAATATAGGCTGGATGTGAGCTCTGTGTGTCTCTCCCAGTAATATAGGTTGGATGTGAGGTCTTTGTGTCTCTGCCAGTAATATAGGCTGGATGTGAGCTCTGTGTGTCTCTCCCAGTAATATCCATCATTTATTTCCTTTTCATGTGCTTTCTCCAGAAGTGCTTATATTCTCTGCCCTCCCTGAGACTGTACATGCTTTCTCCCCTCTACACAATGTGTAAATCTGTGTTTAACCACTTCCTTCTGCTATCAATAACACTGAGAGAGGGAAGAAGGGGAGAAGAGAGAGAGACACTAGAACAAGAGCAGGAGTTCTTGTGGATTTGGGTTGGTTTTTTTTGCAGTGCTGTAGTTACTATATAGATAACACATGTTTATCAAATCTGATTTTATTCCTAGGGATCCTGACTAAACCAGATTTAGTTGACAAAGGATCTGAACAAGAAGTCGTAAGTGTCGTCCGAAATCTGGTGTACAAGCTTAAGAAGGGCTACATGATAGTCAAGTGTCGGGGGCAGAGCGAGATCCAGAACAACACCTCCCTGGAGACCGCCCTCCAAAATGAGCAAACCTTCTTCGAGGATCATGAACATTTTGGGTAAAATGCAAATATACTATCTCTATCCGTAATGAGGGATTAGGAGATGGGCTCCATTAGGAGAACTTATAGGTGCGGAATAATGGGGGATTACAGAATTTAAATAGTTGCACCCAAAGGCCCCTTTGCCATATTAGAATAATATAGTTTTTTGTGTATTTTTTTAGGGTTCTTCTAGAGGAGCGACGCGCTACTGTTTCCTTGCTGGCAGAAAAACTTACTGTTGAACTTGTGGAACATATTTCAGTAAGTCTGCTCTATTAGAATAAGTTATACATGTCTAACAGGTGGGTGTGCCACGCCACCATAGGGAGCAATCGAGGGACTGTGTGTTATCAGAAGCATTGTATAGGCTTTAACTAGTTAGTAAAAGTACTTGCTCTTCTATACCTGAGCAGAAGCTACTAGAGTCTCGGGACGGGAAGGTCACGTGCCGGACCAGGAAGGTGACTGATGCGAGGTGAGTATCTGTAGGGATCCTCCTCCTGTGAGAAGGTGCAAGGAGCACCAAGAGCAAATGGAGTACTCTATAAATAGTAGTGTCATAAGTTATGGATCACACTGGTTAATATGGTGTCCCCATTTCATAACCATGAAATGAAATGCATACACACTGCAAAGTAAGACTTGGAAGTGGTCAGGAGGACACTTGAGCAGGGTCATGGCTTTAGCAAGTGCAAAAACCTGAAGTGGTGAGGAGCTGTGGATGCCATCAGCTGAGAGATGGTTCATGGGCTCCCGCCAGGCAGCTGCACTCAGTCCTGCAAATCAATTTGTACCATTTCAAGCCTGGACAACTTTATATAGGTGGTTGCTGCATCTGCTACACAATTTGAGGCCTAGGCAGGTTATGTTGTAGGGGAGAGTTACATATTTTAGTATTTTGGAGGCACATAAGTTTAGCCAACATCCCAAAACCTTCTTTGAGCACAGCCACACCATCAGTCTTCAGCTAAAGACTTGTGAAATTGCAACAGTTTTTTTCCTCTTCAATAGAAAGTGCCTGCTAAATTAAAGAGTATCTGCCAAGTATTATACCTCTTAAGAGACTATAACTATAAAGTTTGTACCACTATGGGGGGCAGTAACTGATATTTATTTTCTTACTGAGAAGCACAGAACATACTTTTTGACTGCACTTGCATGAGCAGCAGCTGTAACCTGATCCCTCAGTGAAGCTCCAGGGGCAGCAGCTGTACCCTGATCCCTCAGTGAAGCTCCAGGGGCAGCAGCTGTACCCTGATCCCTCAGTGAAGCTCCAGGGGCAGCAGCTGTAACCTGATCCCTCCAGTGAAGCTCCAGGGGCAGCAGCTGTAACCTGATCCCTCCAGTGAAGCTCCAGGGGCAGCAGCTGTAACCTGATCCCTCCAGTGAAGCTCCAGGGACAGCAGCTGTAACCTGATCCCTCAGTGAAGCTCCAGGGGCAGCAGCTGTAACCTGATCCCTCAGTGAAGCTCTAGGGGCAGCAGCTGTAACCTGATCCCTCAGTGAAGCTCCAGGGGTAGTAGCTGTAACCTGATCCATCAGTGAAGCTCCAGGGGTAGCAGCTGTAACCTGATGCCTCAGTGAAGCTCCAGGGGCAGTAGCTTCTGGACAACAGCTGTAACCTGATCCCTCAGTGAAGCTCCAGGGGCAGCAGCTGTAACCTGATCCCTCAGTGAAGCTCCAGGGGCAGCAGCTGTAACCTGATCTCTCAGTGAAGCTCCAGGGGCAGCAGCTGTAACCTGATCCCTCAGTGAAGCTCCAGGGGCAGCAGCTGTAACCTGATCCCTCAGTGAAGCTCCAGGGGTAGCAGCTGTAACCTGATGCCTCAGTGAAGCTCCAGGGGCAGTAGCTTCTGGACAACAGCTGTAACCTGATCCCTCAGTGACGTTCCAGAACAGCAGCTGTAACCTGATCTCTCAGTGAAGTTCCAGGGGCAGCAGCTGTAACTTGATCTCTCAGTAATGTTCTGGGACAGCAGCTGTAACCTGATCTTTTAGGAAAGTTGCGGGACAGCAGCTGTAACCTGATCTCTCAGTGAAGTTCCTGGGACAGCAGCTGTAACCTGATCCCTCAGTGAAGTTTCAGGACAGCAGCTGTAATCTGATCTTTCGTTGAAGGTCTGGGACAGCAGCCGTAACCTGCCATAAGAATAGAAGGATGACAGCATCCCACTGGGTGAAATTCATTCCATATTTATTCCATTGGATGAACAAACAGCAACGTTTCGACCGGTTTAGTCTTTTTCAAGCATGAAATAAATATGGAACAAATTTCACTCAGTGGGACGCTGTCATCCTTTTTTTTTCTTATGGTATGTTATATCAAGTAATCCCTTGCTTTTGAACGTACGTCCCTATACAGCTGATTGTGTGTTGAATACAAAGGCAGTTTATTGTTTTGACCAGGGTGCTGTGGACCCTGTTTTCTTCAGCAGCTGTAACCTGATCTCCCAATGAAGTTCCAGGGGCAGCAGCTGTAACTTGATCTCTCAGTGAAGTTGCAGAACAGCAGTTGTAACCTGATCTCTCAGGGAAGTTCCAGGGGCAGCAGCTGTAACTTGATCTCTCAGTGAAGTTGCAGAACAGCAGTTGTAACTTGATCTCTCAGTGAAATTCCAGTGACAGCAGCTGTAACCTGATCTCAATGAAGTTCTAGTAACAGCAGCTGTAACCTGATCTCTCAGTGATGTTCTGGACAGCAGCCGTAACCTGATCTCTCAGTGAAATTCCAGTGACAGCAGCTGTAACTTGATCTCAGTGAAGTTCTAGTAACAGCAGCTGTAACCTGATCTCTCAGTGATGTTCTGGACAGCAACTGTAACCTAACCTCTCAGTGAAGTTCCGAGACAGCAGCCGTAACCTGATCTCTCAGTGAAGTTCCAGAACAGCAGCTGTAACCTGATCTCTGTGAAGTTCCAGGACAGTAGCTGTAACCTGATCTCAGTGAAGTTCCAGGACACAGATATAATCTGATCTCTCAGTAAAGCTCCAGTACAGCAGCTGTAACCTGGTCTCTCAATGAAGTCGCAGAACAGCAGCTGTAACCTGATCTCTCAGTGATGTTCTGGGACAGCAGCTGTAACCTGATCTCTCAGTGAAGTTCCAGGGGCAGCTGTAACCTGATCTCTCAGTGATGTTCTGGGACAGCAGCTGTAACCTGATCTCTCAGTGAAGTTCCAGGGGCAGCTGTAACCTGATCTCTGTGACGTTTCGGGACAGCAGCTGTAACCTGATCTCTCAGTGACGTTTCGGGAGAGCAGCTGTAACCTGATCTCTCAGTGACGTTTTGGGACAGCAGCTGTAACCTGATCTCTCAGTGAAGTTCCAGGGGCAGCAGCTGTAACCTGATCTCTGTGACGTTTCGGGACAGCAGCTGTAACCTGATCTCTCAGTGAAGTTCCGGGACAGCAGCTGTAACCTGATCTCTCAGTGACGTTCTGGGACAGCAGCTGTAACCTGATCTATCAGTGATGTTCTGGGACAGCAGCTGTAACCTGATCTCTCAGTGAAGTTCCAGGGGCAGCAGCTGTAACCTGATCTCTCAGTGAAGTTCCGGGACAGAAGCTGTAACCTGATCTCTCCGTGACGTTTCGGGACAGCAGCTGTAACCTGATCTCTCAGTGACGTTTCGGGACAGAAGCTGTAACCTGATCTCTCCGTGACGTTTCGGGACAGCAGCTGTAACCTGATCTCTCAGTGACGTTTCGGGACAGAAGCTGTAACCTGATCTCTCCGTGACGTTTCGGGACAGCAGCTGTAACCTGATCTCTCAGTGAAGGTGTTATCTCTTATCTGGTTCATTTGTACAGATTTTATCAAGTGATCTGAGGAACTGTTCTGTAATAAAACATATCACAAACTTTATTTTTTATGTACTATTAAAAGTTGCTTATAGTTGTAAGTGTAGTTAAGAAAATGAATTAATAGATGATCATAAATAATATCATTAACCCTTTCACAATCCTAAACCATCAGACATAATACAAATTATTAGTGAGTCAGATCACGAGGGATATTAAACTTTGACTCATAAACACTTTGTAGGACCATGAATACTATCAGAAATTCCTTCACCATCATGGACCATGAGATATACCACTGGACCAAAAGGTGCTCAGGAGCTTAGACGCTAGTGAGAGCATTTTAGTAATATTCTCATATATAAATATGGGATCTAGTGCATGTAGAGGTTTGGCCCAGGGTGTATGAGGGACATTTTTCATTCATTTCTTTGTATGTTTTAGAGAAGCATCCCAAATCTGGAGAACCAGATCAAAACCAAACTTCAAAAGGCAGAGGTGAAAGTGGAGATGATCGGCGCCGGCGTCCCGGAGTCGGAGTCAGACAAGCTGCTATTTCTCATAGATGTAAGATCCGATCATCTCAATGTAGATGTCCTCCATGTGTCCATACAGATATATATTCTATATACTCCGGCTCTCACTGATGATTTACTATTATATTCCATTCCTGATCTCTCCACAGAGAATCAAACGTTTTGTGGATGAAATCACTCAGATCTCGCAAGGAGAAGAAGAGGTCTTAGAGGGGAATGAGAAACTTTTCACCACCATTCGAAAATTATTCTTTAAATGGGAAACCAAACTGAAGGAATCCGCGGATGAATGTAAGTATAGATCATGAAATGTACAGCCGTACAGCAAGGCCGTGTATAGGAGAAGGAAAGGAACAGACGCTATGAGCATGGACCTTTCAGCTGTCTAAAGTGGCCAGATCTTGAAATTGTGGCTAGGGACCTCAGTAAAAGTTTTTATTTTTTTCTTATTTCTCTTCTGTGCTGCAGAGATTTTAGTTTAAGATTCTTCCTTTGGGGCATGGATTTTATCCCCTGTACAACATTGACCAATCACAAGCTGGAAGTGTCATGTACAGGAGAGAAGGACACACCCCCAGAAGGTCAGAAGAACATGCCTTCTCCTGTGAGCCCTGCTGTTGTGAACACATTTGGACTGGGTTCTGGTTTGGGACTCCCTCTTGTGGCCAGTGCTGGTAGTAGAGTTGGTCTGCTTAACAGAAGCCAGACAGCTAATGGTGATTGGGAATCAGGTTGTTCATACTGGGCCTATATAACTGAGTAGTTTTCTTTTGGTCTGGGCCGGTGATCAATGTTGCTTCCTGTGGTGCTGTGGACATTCTGAAGCCTGCCCTATCTTCTGTTTCTACCTGAACTCCTAACAGATAAGTTTGGTCTTGCACCTCTGCTTTGTTTCTATTTTCCTGTTGTTTAATTTGGAGGTACTAAGGCTTTTTACCTGATTTTGCTTGTGGAGTTCTGGGTAGAGTTGGATCATTCCCTGCTGGGAATGTCTGTGTACCTTGCTCCATATTCTGCAATGTATTTGTGTTTTGTCATGCTTGGTATTAATTTTAGTCCTTCCTCTATATTAGTGTTTTGCTTGGATCCCAGTAACACCAGAGTACTGATATAGTGGGGGAGAGGCCATGTGGTCTCAGCTTTTTTCCTATCAGGTGTGTTAGTCTTTTCTAGGGTATTGCGTGGCTGCAGACAGTGCTCTTTTCTGTCCCTTCCTATATAGATAGTTTGGGCCTCATCTTTGCTGAATCTGTTTTCTACCTGTGTACTGTGTTTCATCTTGTCTCCCCAGTTTTATATGTTTGGGGGCTATCTATATCTTTGGGGGACTGCTCCGAGGCAGATCAGCTTTTCGTGTTTTTCTCCCTTAAGGAATAATTAGCTCTCCAGCTGTGTCGAGGCGACTAGGTCATCGTAGGCACGTCCCACGGCTACTTCTAGTTGTGTTTTCAGTGTGAGGTCTGTAGTCGGCTGAGATCCCAACCACTCTGGTGACACTCTGGATTTCCTAGTTTTTACCTTTTTTGATTCTCCTCGGTCACTGAATCATAACACCCTGCTCTCAGCCCTTTACCTACTTTGTGACAAAATTATTTTTTTGCCATTTTTGCTCTTTTGTTTTTTGCTCCCCTACTTTCAAGAGCCATAACGGTTTTATTTTTCTGTCGATATAGCGGTATGAGAGTTGTTTTTTTGTGGGACAAGATGCAGTTTTGAATGACACCATTTGTTTTACCATATCATGTTCTGAAAAACAAGAAAAAATTTCCAAGTGGGGTAAAATTGAGAAAAAATGCAATTCCACCATTGTTTTTTTGGTTTTGTTTTTACAGCTTTTATTTTTCAGCAAAAATGACCATGTAGCATGATGATCCTCCTTATACCATATACTGTAATACCAAAGTATTGCAGTATCTTAGACAAATCACAGTCTCCTTTGAAGCTCAGCCTATAGTGCAGTTTCAGAGGAGGACCAAGATGACTGCGACAAGGGCCTTCAGCAAGTTCTCACCTACCATGATAACCCATCAGTCCCAAACAACCGCAATCGCGTCACGGCAGTGGTTGGTGTTTTTAAGTGCTACTGTTAGTAATTGAAAGCTGCATTTAATTAGTTAAAAAGCAGTGAAAACATCTAGCGCCAATTGCTGCTGTTACACTGATGTTATGCCGACTTTTAAAGCCAGCATCTGCCCTGTATGGAGTGGCCCAGCTCTTAGGGTATGTGCGCACTAGGCGTTTTTTTCACGCTGCGTTTTTATGTGCGTTTTTGTCTCAAAAAACGCATCCGCGGCTAAAAAACGCGACAAACGCATGCGTTTTTGCCGCGATTTGGTGCGTTTTTTGCTGCGTTTTTGCTCACTGCGTTTTTAATCAGTGCACAATGCCATTAAAGATTGTTAATGAAAAAAAAAAAAAAAGGTCTGATGTCATTTCCTTCTTCAAAATGTTCATTGTATGCAGGAGAGCAGACAGCAGCTGCAGAACTACAAGGCTCAGCATCCTCCATTCACTAGTGTATGCAGGAGAGCAGACAGCAGCTGCAGAACTACAAGGCTCAGCATCCTCCATCCAGGACTGTATGCAGTTTTTTGCCCAAAAAGAAAAAAAAAATGACATGGGCTTCGCCATATTTTTGTATGCTAGCCGGGTACAGCAGGCAGGTACGGGCTGCCCCCAACCCCCAGCTGCCTATTTGTACCCGGCTGGGAACCAAAAATATAGAGAAGCCCTTTTTTTTTAATTATTTTATGAATTTCATGAAATAATTAAAAAAAAAAAATGACGTGAGCTTCGCCTAATTTTCTTCGGCGCTCTATTGGGAGACCCAGACGATTGGGTGTATAGCACTGCCTCCGGAGGCCACACAAAGCAATTACACTAAAAAGTGTAAGGCCCCTCCCCTTCTGGCTATACACCCCCAGTGGGATCACTGGCTCACCAGTTTTCTGCTTTGTGCGAAGGAGGTCAGACATCCACGCATAGCTCCACTGTTTGTAGTCAGCAGTAACTGCTGGCTCTATCGGATGGAAGAAAAGAGGGCCCATATAGGGCCCCCAGCATGCTCCCTTCTCACCCGCGGTTGGTGCTTGTAAGGTTGAGGTACCTATTGCTGGTACGGAGGCTGGAGCCCACATGCTGTTTTCCTTCCACATCCCCTGGAGGGCTCTGTGGAAGTGGGATCTTGCCGGCCCCCAAGCCCTGGGGCCGGGCTCCATCCACAGACCCATAGAACCTGCTGGATGTGGAGCGGGAGTGCCGTTCAGGGACAAGGCCCTGCAACTTTCAGGTACTCTGTGTCCCCGGCAGGCACGGACACTCTCAGGGCTTGCTGAGCGTTGTAGTGCGCCGGGGACAGTGGCGCTGTACGCTGGGGGTTAGGTCACTGCAGCTTTGCTGAGTGACGTTGTGTATTGGGAACTACTGCGCCGACCGCTCCTGGAGCGGCGGCGCAGCTGCGACTTGTGGTGCGCCGGGGGCTTTGCGCCGACCGCGCTTTTACGGCGGCGGCGCTTCTAACTTTAGCCCCCGGCTTCTGCGGCCTAGCGCCGCTTCGTTCCCGCCCCCACCCTGTCAATCAGGGTAGGGGAGAGACGCTGCTCAATAGGCAGCGCCGAGGGCTGGAGCTTTATTTACATGCTCCAGCCCTCTCACTAGGCACAAGGGGAAGCAGACTTCCCGCTCTTCGTCGGTGTACGCCCAGGGCCCGCCCCCCCTCTCCACAGGGACGCCGGCAGCCATTACACATGCGGTCTGGCTGGGGAAAGGCAGCAGGCTCTGGGAGACCCAGACTAGAGGGATTTCTGGCGACCACACACCGCTCCTAAGCGGGCGGTAAGCTGCACAGTAGTGCTGGCCCCACTAGTGCCTCAGTGATATATAGTGTACTTTTGTCTTGGTACCATATATATATATATATATATATATATATATATATATATATATATATATATATATATATATATATATATATATATATATATATAGTTGCACTGTAGGTCGCTTCTTGGCTGGACACCCTGTACTGCTCTGAGGAGGCAGCAACATGTCATCCGCAAAACGCAAGGCTGCCAAGGCACGGGCTGTGTGCACTGTTTGTACTGCATGTGGGGCTGATCTACCGGCAGGCTCCAATGATTCACATTGTGTGCAATGTTCAGTCCCAGTGGCACTTCGTCAGCCAGAGCCTATTGTGGTGGTAGCCCAGGCAGAGATGCCTGTGAACCCTGCCCCGGT
This sequence comes from Anomaloglossus baeobatrachus, assembly GCF_048569485.1. Taxonomy (NCBI): domain Eukaryota; kingdom Metazoa; phylum Chordata; class Amphibia; order Anura; family Aromobatidae; genus Anomaloglossus; species Anomaloglossus baeobatrachus. The sequence goes on along the minus strand of NC_134354.1, from coordinate 29,928,296 downwards.
GATGGGGACAGACTTTGCAGTGTTTGCTGATAAAATGTCTGAGGCTATGACAAAAATCCTGGAGACCTTGCAGGCCAGGCCAGTTCCTCAGACCATGGACACTGCTGTGGCTATGCTCTCTGGTCCCCCTCAGTTGGAACTAATCCGTACTTCAAGGGGGTCTCAAGCATCACAAGCTGAAGTCTCTGACTCAGATGACAGTCCCAGGCAGCCTAAGCGAGCTCGCTGGGAAAGACCCTCCACGTCATCACACTGCTCAGGGTCTCAGCGAGAAGAATCTCTCTGTGATGAGACTGAGGACGGTGATCAGGATTCTAATCCTGAGGCCCCTCTCAATCTGGATGCCCCTGAGGGTGACGCCATGGTTAATGACCTTATATCGGCAATTAATAGACTGTTGGATATTTCTCCCCCAGCTCCTTCAGCAGAGGAGGCAGCTGCACAGCAGGAGAAGTTCCATTTCCTGTATCCCAAGCGTAAATTAAGTGCTTTTTTGGACCACTCTGACTTCAGAGAATCAATCCAGAAGCACGACGCTCATCCAGACAAGCGTTTCTCTAAACGTTCTAAGGATACCCGTTATCCTTTTCCCTCTGAAGTAGCCAAACGCTGGACCCAGTGCCCAAAGGTGGATCCCCCAATTTCCAAGCTTGCGGCTAGATCCATAGTCGCAGTAGAGGATGGCGCTTCACTTAAAGATGCCAACGACAGACAGATGGACCTTTGGTTGAAATCTGTCTATGAAGCTATCGGCGCGTCGTTTGCTCCAGCATTCGCGGCCGTGTGGGCACTCCAAGCTATTTCAGCTGGTTTAGCACAGGTGGATGCTATCATACATCCAGCAGTGCCACAGGTGGCGTCCCTAACTTCGCAAATGTCTGCGTTTGCGACTTATGCTATCAATGCTGTCCTAGAATCTACGAGCCGTACCTCTATGGCGGCCGTCAATTCTGTGGTTTTGCGCAGAGCCTTATGGTTAAAGGACTGGAAAGCAGATGCTGGTTCCAAAAAATGCTTAACCAGCTTGCCATTATCTAGAGACAGACTGTTTGGTGAGCCATTGGCTGAAATCATAAAACAGTCCAAGGGTAAGGACTCTTCCTTACCACAGCCCAGAGCAAGTAAACCTCAACAGAAAAAGTGGCAGTTGAGGTTTCGGTCCTTTCGAGGCTCGGGCAAGCCCCAATTCTCCTCGTCCAAAGGGACTCAGAAAGGACAAGGGAGCTCAGATTCCTGGCGGGCTCACTCACGCCCCAGGAAAGCAAATGGAGGAACCGCTTCCAAGGCGGCTACCTCATGACTTTCGGCCTCCTCCCTCCGCATCCTCGGTCGGTGGCAGGCTCTCCCGCTTTTGCGACATTTGGCTGTCTCAGGTCAAAGACCGGTGGGTAACAGACATTTTGTCTCGCGGGTACAGAATCGAGTTCAGTTCTCGGCCTCCACTTCGGTTCTTCAGAACCTCCCCACACCCCAACCGAGCAGATGCCCTGCTGCAGGCGGTGGACTCTCTAAGAGCAGAAGGAGTCGTGATCCCTGTCCCCCCTCTAGAACGGGGGCGAGGATTTTACTCCAATCTCTTGTGGTTCCAAAAAAGGACGGCTCCTTCCGTCCTGTTCTGGACCTAAAACTGCTCAACAAGCATGTGAACGCCAGGCGGTTCCGGATGGAATCCCTCCGCTCAGTCATTGCCTCAATGTCTCAAGGAGATTTCCTAGCATCAATAGACATCAAAGATGCTTATCTCCACGTGCCGATTGCTACGGAACACCAACGCTTTCTGCGCTTCGTGATAGGAGACGAACATCTTCAGTTCGTGGCTCTGCCATTTGGTCTGGCGACAGCCCCCCGGGTGTTCACCAAGATCATGGCGGCAGTGGTAGCAGTCTTGCACTCTCACGGACACTCTGTGATCCCTTACTTGGACGATCTACTGGTCAAGGCACCCTCTCAGGAGGCATGCCAACTCAGCCTGAATTTTGCACTGGAGACTCTCCAGGCGTTCGGGTGGATCATCAACTTCCCAAAGTCAAATCTGTCACCGACCCAATCACTAACGTATCTTGGCATGGAGTTTCATACTCTCTCAGCGATAGTGAAGCTTCCGCTGAGCAAGCAGCGGTCACTACAGACAGGGGTGCAGGCTCTCCTTCAAAGTCAGTCGCACTCCTTAAGACGCCTCATGCACTTCCTCGGGAAGATGGTGGCGGCAATAGAGGCGGTTCCGTTTGCGCAGTTTCATCTGCGTCCACTTCAATGGGACATTCTCCGCCAATGGGACGGGAAGTCGACATCCCTGGACAGGAAAGTCTCCCTTTCCCAGACGGCCAAGGACTCTCTGCAGTGGTGGCTCCTGTCCACCTCATTATCACAGGGAAGATCCTTCCTACCACCGTCCTGGGCGGTGGTCACGACAGACGCGAGTCTGTCAGGGTGGGGAGCAGTGTTTCTCCACCACAGGGCTCAGGGTACGTGGACTCAGCAGGAGTCCACCCTTCAGATCAATGTTCTGGAAATCAGAGCAGTGTTTCTTGCCCTACTAGCCTTCCAGCAGTGGCTGGAAGGGAAGCAGATCCGAATTCAATCGGACAACTCCACAGCGGTGGCATACATCAATCACCAAGGAGGGACTCGCAGTCGGCAAGCCTTCCAGGAAGTCCGGCGCATTATGATGTGGGTGGAAGCCACGGCCTCCACCATATCCGCAGTTCACATCCCCGGCGTAGAAAACTGGGAAGCAGACTTCCTCAGTCGCCAGGGCATGGACGCAGGGGAATGGTCCCTTCACCCGGACGTGTTTCAGGAAATCTGTCGCCGATGGGGAAGGCCGGACGTCGACCTAATGGCGTCCCGGCACAACAACAAGGTCCCAACATTCATGGCACGGTCTCGCGATCAAAGAGCTCTAGCAGCAGACGCCCTAGTGCAAGATTGGTCGCAGTTCCGGCTCCCTTATGTGTTTCCACCTCTGGCACTCTTGCCCAGAGTGCTACGCAAGATCAGATCCGACTGCAGCCGCGTCATACTCGTCGCTCCAGACTGGCCGAGGAGGGCGTGGTATCCGGATCTGTGGCATCTCACGGTCGGCCAACCGTGGGCACTACCAGACCGACCAGACTTACTGTCCCAAGGGCCGTTTTTCCATCGGAATTCTGCGGTCCTCAACCTGACTGCGTGGCCATTGAGTCCTGGATCCTAGCGTCTTCAGGCTTATCCCAAGGGGTCGTTGCCACCATGAGACAGGCTAGGAAGCCCACGTCTGCTAAGATCTACCACAGAACGTGGAGGATATTCTTATCCTGGTGCTCTGCTCAGAGAGTGTCTCCCTGGCCATTTGCATTACCTACCCTTCTTTCTTTCCTCCAATCTGGGTTAGAAAAAGGTTTGTCGCTCGGCTCCCTTAAAGGGCAAGTCTCGGCGCTATCCGTCTTTTTTCAGAAGCGTCTAGCACGACTTTCTAAGGTGCGCACGTTCCTACAGGGGGTTTGCCATATAGTTCCCCCGTACAAGCGGCCGTTAGATCCATGGGATCTGAACAGGGTACTAGTTGCCCTCCAGAAGCCGCCCTTCGAGCCTCTGAAGGAGGTTTCACTTTCTAGACTTTCACAGAAAGTGGCTTTTCTGGTAGCGATCACATCTCTTCGGAGAGTGTCTGAGCTAGCAGCGTTGTCTTCCAAGGCTCCCTTCCTGGTCTTCCACCAGGACAAGGTAGTGCTGCGCCCCATTCAGGAGTTTCTCCCGAAGGTGGTATCCTCTTTTCATCTTAATCAGGATATCTTTTTGCCTTCGTTTTGTCCTCATGCAGTTCATCGGTATGAGAAGGATTTACATTTGTTAGATCTGGTGAGAGCACTCAGAATCTACATTTCCCGCACAGCGCCCCTGCGCCGTTCGGATGCACTCTTTGTCCTTGTCGCTGGTAAGCGCAAAGGGTCGCAGGCTTCTAAGGCCACCCTGGCTCGATGGATCAAAGAACCAATTCTTGAAGCCTACCGTTGTGCGGGGCTTCAGGTTCCATCAGGGCTGAAGGCCCATTCTACCAGAGCCGTGGGTGCATCCTGGGCATTGCGACACCAGGCTACGGCTCAACAGGTGTGCCAGGCAGCTACCTGGTCGAGTCTGCACACTTTCACCAAACATTATCAGGTGCATACCTATGCTTCGGCGGACGCCAGCCTAGGTAGAAGAGTCCAGCAGGCGGCAGTTGCCTCCCCGTAGGGGAGGGCTGTCTTGCAGCTCTAACATGAGGTATTTCTTTACCCACCCAGGGACAGCTTTTGGACGTCCCAATCGTCTGGGTCTCCCAATAGAGCGCCGAAGAAGAAGGGAATTTTGTTACTTACCGTAAATTCCTTTTCTTCTAGCTCTTATTGGGAGACCCAGCACCCGCCCTGTTGTCCTTCGGGATTTTTGGTTTGTTTGCGGGTACACATGTTGTTCATGTTGAACGGTTTTCAGTTCTCCGATGTTACTCGGAGTGAATTTGTTTAAACCAGTTATTGGCTTTCCTCCTTCTTGCTTTTGCACTAAAACTGGTGAGCCAGTGATCCCACTGGGGGTGTATAGCCAGAAGGGGAGGGGCCTTACACTTTTTAGTGTAATTGCTTTGTGTGGCCTCCGGAGGCAGTGCTATACACCCAATCGTCTGGGTCTCCCAATAAGAGCTAGAAGAAAAGGAATTTACGGTAAGTAACAAAATTCCCTTCTTTGAGTCCAGCCGGGTACAACTAGGCAGCTGGGGATTGGAATCCACAGTGAAGGGTGCCCAAGCTTTCTGGGCACCCCCACTGCGAATTGCAGTCCGCAGCCACCCCAGAAAATGGCGCTTTCATAGAAGCGCCATCTTCTGGCGCTGTATCCAACTCTTCCAGCTGCCCTGATGCCGGGTGGCTAGCTGGGTAATAATGGAGTTAGTGTAGCAACAAGTGAACAAGTCCTGCACCGCCTGCCCTCAGATTACCTCCAAGTTCAGTGGCTCACGTGCTGATGACTGCCATGTAGCGCTGGTTTGCAGGCGCAGCATGCTGGTCGGTATTGAGCAGCTAGGAGATCCAACAACAGGAAGATGAAAAATCGACCGCAAACAGCTGCTATGCCAAACAATTTCTTTTTTATTCAAGCGTTCTTTTCATCGGTGCAGATAAAAATGCGGGAGGTGACTAGGATGCGAGTCCCTCCAAAGGACGACGGCCGTTTCGTCTGTAAGCCAGACTTCTACGGGTCCAGACCCGTAGAAGTCTGGCTTACAGACGAAACGGCCGTCGTCCTTTGGAGGGACTCGCATCCTAGTCACCTCCCGCATTTTTATCTGCACCGATGAAAAGAACGCTTGAATAAAAAATAAATTGTTTGGCATAGCAGCTGTTTGCGGTCGATTTTTCATCTTCCTGTTGTTGAATAATGGAGTTAGGGCTAGCTGTATATTATCAGCTAGCCCTAAGCCCGAAATTCATGGTGTCACGCCAATATTAGGCATGGCCACCATGAATTTCTAGTAATGATAAAAAAAAAAAACACAGCACACAGAAAAATATTTTTATTAGAAATAAAACACAACACAATTAGTGACTCCATCTTTATTGCAATAAAGAACCCCCCTCCGCAGTAATCCTGGGTCAAGGGTCCCGCGCCGTCCAATCCGGATCCAATATCATCTGATCGGTTGCTGGAAGGCAAAGCGATCAGATGATGTGTCAGGTTAAAGGACGTGAATCACACGACACAGCAGCTGATTGTATAAAAGCTGATTATACAATCAGCTGATGCATCAGTAGAAAAAAAAAATAACACTCACTTATGTGCTTTGCTGATTACCGGCAGCTCCTGGAGCGATCGATTGGACAGGAGTCTGATCCTGTCCGATCGCTGCAGGAGCTGCCGGTAATCAGCTGATGAAGTCCCCTGACGGCACCCCTGTATACCTTTCGGCCGGGCGCGAAAAAGCCGGCGAGACTACGATCAGCTGATGCGTCAGATGACTGCATCAGGTGATCCACCGCCAGGTCCTGCAAGCAAGGTCCTGCCCCGGGGAGACTGCACACAGCCAGAGCGGCGGTACCGCTGAGACAGGGGCTGGGAGCGGGCATGGCACCGGGACCCTGCAGACAGGTGAGTATATATGACATTTTTTTTTTTTCTACTGTTCACTTTGGTTTTCGCCGCTGCCTCCACCTCCCGCCCAGACATGGCGCCGCACGGAGCTGACATGGCACCGGACGGGAGGTGGAGGCAGCAGTGACGGTACCGGGAGGATTCATGCTTCTGTGTTTACCAACAGAAGGAATCCTCTTCCTGTACACGTCACTGTAGTACCCACCCCTTGCGCTTATAGCTGCGTTTTTAGTCATAGAAACGCGGCTATATGCGTTTTTCATTGCGTTGTTGAACATCTCATTGAACTCAATGGGTGAAAAACGCAGTGAAAAACGCAGAAATAATTGACATGCTGCATTTTTGTGGTCACCACAAAAACGCAGCTACAAAAAAACGCTGTGTGCGGACAGCACTTATGAAAACCCATAGACATTGCTGGGGAAGCAATGTCACTGCGTTTTCAGCACAAAAACACGGTAAAAAACGCCGCTAAAAACGCGGCAAAAACGCCTAGTGCGCACAAGGCCTTATTCTCCTCTTTATCCTTACAGTAAACCCTCAGGTGTCTCACCAACTTGCGAGTATCACTCATCCCCACTTTCTAGATACCTAAGATGCTGCCAACTTTTATTCAATCTTCTGACTGGTGTTATTATGCTGACTATATATTAGAGCCGGCATCTGCCCTGCACGTAGGGGCACAGCTCTGCAACAACTTTCACCTTTAGGCTTGAGCTACTTATTCCCCTCTTTAGCCTTGTACTAAGCCCTCACTAACTGGTGAGTATCACTCACCCCCACTTACTAGCTACCGAAGATGCTGCTAATTTCTTCAATCTCCTGATTGGTGCTGTTAGGCTGCTGTTACGCTGACTATTCATTAGAGGCGGCATCTGGAGTGGCCCATCTCTGTAACAACCTTAGTCTTGAGCTACTTATTCTCCTCTTTAGGCCGGGGCCACACCGGGGACTACTGCGATCTTCGCATGACACTCGGCTCATGCTGGCAGCACAGCGGGAGTAGTGTCATTCAAGTGTCACTGCGACTGAGGTCCGATCAGACCACAGCTGCAGGGGGCGGGCCGATACTGAGAAGGGGTGGGACAGCGCTGCGGAGGGGAGGGAGGGATTTATCTCCCTCTCTCCTCCGTTGACGGCTATTGCCATTCTCGCTCTGCGAGTGTGATTTTTCTCTTGCCCCATAGACATGGGTGCAAGAGATACAAGGATTGCATTGCACCCGCAGCATGCTGCGACTATTTTCTCGGTCCAATAAGGGCTGAGAAAATAATCACTCATGGGTGCTGGCACAGAGGCTAATATTGGTCCGAGTGGAATGCAATGTTTTATCGCATTCCACTCGCTCAGATTTTCATGCAGTGTGGCTTAAGGTGGCTTTACACGCTACGATATCGCTAAAGCGATATCGTTGGGGTCACGGAATTTGTGACGCACATCCGGCCGCATTAGCGATGTTGTGTGTGACACCTATGAGCGATTTTGAATCGTCGCAAAAACGTTCAAAATCACTCATCAGTGACATCCCCCCTATTCCCAATTATCGTTGCTGCTGCTTGGACGATGTAGTTCGTCGTTCCTGCGGCAGCACACATCGCTCTGTGTGACACTGCAGGAACGAGGAACCTCACCTTACCTGCGGCCGCCCGCAATGCGGATGGAAGGAGGTGGGCGGGATGTTACGTCCCGCTCATCTCCGCCCCTCCGCTTTGATTGGGCGGCCGCTTAGTGACGCCGCTGTGATGCCGAACGAACCGCCCCCTTAGAAAGGAGGCGGTACGCCGGTCACAGCGACGTCGCTATGCAGGTAAGTATGTGTGACGGGTCCGCGCGAATTTGTGTGCCACGGGCAACGATTTGCCTGTGTCGCACAAACGATGGGGGCAGGTACGCACGCTAGCGATATCGGTAACGATATCGCAGCGTGCAAAGCGGCCCTTAGGCCTTAGCCTTATACTAAGCCCTCAGGTGCCTCACCAACTTGCGAGTATCACTCATCCCCACTTACTAGCTACCTAAGATGCTGGTAACTTTTCTTCAATCTCCTGACCAGTGTCTGTCTTTGTCATCAGTTGATCTCTACCGGCATTCTTGCTCATAGAGGGGGTTTCCAGTTGGATTACCCCTTTTATTGATCTTAAACAAATAGTTACTAATAAGCAATCATGTATTTGCATACAATGGACGTCCTATAGCATGTTTTTTTACGATCTTATATTTTATCATTTGCCCATCAGTCCCACGGGAATTAAAAGATGATGTTAACACGTTTGAGAACCAACATCGTGGCCGGGAACTTACAGGATTTATCAACTTTAAAACATTTGAAAACATTGCAAGGAATCAAATTAAAACGTTCGAGGAACCGGCCATCCGGAAGCTGAAAGAAGTCACCGGTAAGAAAAAACTCCAGAAATCAGCCTGTGGAAAATGGACTTTGTTGGGGATGGAAATGTCAAGTGGCAGTTTTACAGCTTTGCTATACACTGTAGTAAAACATGAACGTCGCTGCTTTTATTGGAGTGCTTTAGGTACAAGGTACGGACTGCGCTTATTTATTTGTTTTTTTGTTTTAGAATTTGTCAGATCAATTTTCCACGATACCGCGGTGAAGCACTTCACAAATTATTACAATCTTTACAGAAGCGCAAAGGTAGGATCAGTATTACTGTTTTGCAAAATTCTCTAAAATAAATAAAACTGATTTATAATTTCCAACTTAAAAATTGTTAGGATCGGATGAGAGGGGATGGAGCGCAGGACACCCTGCCGATCAGCTGGGGAAGGGGCGATTGTGCTCGGACCAACCCTGTGTTCTCTTCATTGCTTATATTACTCCTTTTACCAGAATTGGGCACACTTAGTAGCATTTGTGCAGTTTTATCCACTTTTAAGTAATTGGGTCACTTCAGCTCATTGGCAGGAGTGAAATTCAGACCACCGTTGATCTTGGTCTTTCCCAAGCATAGACCTTCCATTTTATAAAACTGATAAACCCCTTTACCTCTAAGGTAGACTTTTTTTTTTTTGAGGAGTTTTTGGAGCAGAAACTCTGGAGAGGAAAGTCTAAAACCTTCTCAAAAACACTAAACTTCTCAAAAACTTGGGAGTTTCTTCTCCAAAAAGACGTCAGGCGCATATGGCCTTATTGTCACAGAGTGACTAACGGGGTTCCACCAATGTATAAAGAAATGAGTGCCGCAACACACAGGGTACACCGGGAACATGATACAAAGGTGGGCCCTGGCACTACCGAGAGGGGAGCAGGGCCACCTCTTAACACTCCCATGCAGCTGATCCCTGCACTCACAAACATCCCTAAATGGGTCATACGCCGATCATGTGCCTAAGCCCTTGCTGGCCCTGCACTTCACTCTGACTAGTGCAGGCAAGCGAGACCTTAGTCTCGCTCCTGACATAAGACAATATGAGGTAGGAAAGACAATACACCGGGAACATGATACAACGGTGGGCCCTGGCACTACCGAGAGGGGAGCAGGGTCACCTCTTAACACTCCCATGCAGCTGATCCCTGCACTCCCAAAAACTCTAGATTGTCCTTTCCCCTATTTGCCGATCACGGACCTAGTCTCTTGCTGGTCCTGAACTTCATTCTGACTAGTGCAGCCGAGCGAGTCCCTAGTCTCGCTACTGACATAAGACAATATGAGGTAGGAAAGACAATACATCGGGAACACGATAGAATGTAGACCCTGGCACTAGCAACAGGGGAACGGGGTCACCTTTTAACACTCCTCTGCAGTCCCAAATGTCCCTAGACCAGTCCTTTCCTTCTGTACGCCAATCACATGCCTAGGCCCTCACTGGCCCTGAACCTCACCCTGACTAGTGCAGACCAGCGAGTCTCTAGTCTCACTACTGACATAATACAACATAAGGTTGAAAGGCAAACAGTGGAGAAAGAGACAACAAGACACTCTGGCAGGAACTTCTCAGCTGCAACTGAAGCGACAGCTCAGCTTTCTCCAGAGACTGGCTATTTCCAAATAGACAACATAGGTATGAGCTATAGCCGACCTAGGAAAGAGGGAGGAGTGGATACTTATAGCAGAAAGGAGCGTCTGCAGCTAAGATGATAATAAACAGTTAGATCACGGCAGGTTAGAAGTAAACCATAACCTCTTCAGTACCGGATGGAATTAAATATGCCCCAACTCACAGCTCAGCTTCTTCTGTAGACTGGCTCCTTCCCAGTGGACAGCAATAGGTATGAGCTATAGCCGACCTAGGAAGGAGGGAGGATGGATACTTATAGCAGAAGGGAGTGGCTGCAGCTGAAATAACAACTACCTGTTAGATCACTGCAGGATAGAAGTGAACCTTAACCCCTTCAGTAGTGGATGGAATTAAATATGTCCCAACTCAGGGTAAATGGTGAGTGGGCACCAAAGTAGATCTGTGATCCACAATGTGCTGTGACCTTCTGATCGCAGATCTCCCTGAGATCACATCAGGCCATTCCACGCTCGTGACACTTATGGGAAGTTATTGGCTGAATTGTACGGACGTCCATGTGCGTTTCCAGTTGGGATTTCAATATGGCCGATCCTGTTGTTGTCACACGAGATGAGCAGCGGTATCTGGCAGAGGTCGTTACCATTTCTGAGAAAACAGAAACGCTCCTTAAAGTGGGGGGTGAGGACGACTCTTCCATTCTGTGGACAGCTACCTATGATATATGGCCAGCCCGAAACTCTGCTGACGCCCATATTATAGATGTCAGTCCAGTCTACATTAACGAGACTGCAAAGGGGTCAGAAGGTTTGCTGATGAGGAATGGTGGATTTTCTTTCATTCCCTTAGTTTGTGGGGTCCAGCACAGTCCTTTTAATTGTTTTTTTTTTCCCACATCATTCTTAAGGAAAAACTAGTAGATATCTGCATTGAGCAACAAAGGGAGGCTGAAAAAATGATCCATACCCAGTTCAGGGTGGAGAAGAGCATATACTGCCAGGACACGCTGTACGGGGGAGCTCTGAAGAGGGTCCGGGCAGAGGCAGCGATAGAGACCACAACCATCGCTGCGGTGTCTGCATTTGGCATTTCTGGAAAGGGAACACAAAAAGCAAAAACACCATTTTCTGTTGAGGAGATGTCTCAGCACATCGAGGCGTATTTCAAGGTCAGTTCATTACGTGCTCACATTTATATATATACATACACACACACAAGAGCATCTCAATAAATTAGAATATCATCAAAAAGTTAATTTATTTCACTAATTCAATACAAAAAGTGAAACACATTAATATAGAGTCATTACACACAGAGGGATCTATTCCTATAATATATAGGAATAGATCCCTCTGTGTATAATGACTCTATATAATATATAGGAATAGATCCCTCTGCGCGTAATGACTATATAATATATAGGAATAGACCCTTCTGTGTGTAATGACTCTCTATAATATATAAGAATAGATCCCTCTGTGTATAATGACTCTATATAATATATAAGAATTGATCCCTCTGTGTGTAATGACTCTATATAATATATAGGAATAGATCCCTCTGCGCGTAATGACTCTATATAATATATAGGAATATACCCTTCTGTGTGTAATGACTGTATATAATATATAAGAATAGATCCCTCTGTGTGTAATGACTATATAATATATAGGAATAGATCCTTCTGTGCTTAATGACTCTATATAATATATAGGAATAGATCCCTCTGTGTATAATGTTTCTATATAATATATAAGAATTGATCCCTCTGTGTGTAATGACTCTATATAATGTATAGGAATAGACCCTTCTATGTGTAATGACTCTATATAATATATAAGAATAGATCCCTCTGTGTGTAATGACTCTATATAATATATAGAAATAGATCCTTCTGTGCTTAATGACTCTATATAATATATAGGAATAGATCCCTCTGTGTATAGTGACTCTATAATATATAAAAATTGATCCCTTTGTGTGTAATGACTCTATATAATATATAGGAATAGACCCTTCTGTGTGTAATGACTCTATATAATATATAGGAATAGATCCCTCTGCGCGTAATGACTCTATATAATATATAGGAATAGATCCCTCTGTGCGTAATGACTGTATATAATATATAGGAATAGATCCCTCTGTGTGTAATGACTTTATATAATATATAAGAATAGGTCCCTCTGTGTGTAATGACTCTATATAATATATAGGAATAGATCCCTCTGTGCGTAATGACTCTATATAATATATAGGAATAGACCCTTCTGTGTGTAATGGCTATATAATATATAGGAATAGATCCCTCTGTGTATAATGACTCTATATAATATATAAGAATTGATCCCTCTGTGTGTAATGACTCTATATAATATATAGGAATAGATCCCTCTGTGTGTAATGACTCTATATAATATATAAGAATAGATCCCTCTGTGTGTAATGACTCTATATAATATAATAGGAATAAATCCCTCTGTGCGTAATGACTATATAATATATAGGAATAGATCCTTCTGTGCGTAACGACTCTATATAATATATAGGAATAGATCCCTCTGTGTGTAATGACTCTATATAACATATGCATTTCACGTTTTGTAATGAATTACTGAAATAAATTAACTTTTTGATGATCTTCTAATTTATTGAGATGCACTGTACTGTATTGTACTTATATTATGAATAGTTTCATCCATTCTTTAATATTCGTCTTCTATATTCCTTCTAGAACACGACCGCCCGTTTGTGTAACCAGATCCCCCTGATCATTCTACACTACATGCTCCATGAAGTTGCTGAGAAGCTGCAGGCGCAAATGTTGTCTCTGCTCCAAGACAAGAAGAACCTGAGTGTGTTACTGATGGAGAAGGCGGACGTAGCCAGAACTCGGAAGGATTTGAAAGACCAGATTGAGCGCCTCCGCGCCGCCCAACGGAGATTAGCCAGATTTCCATGCTAGAAGTTATCCCATTTACCCCACAATTATTCATTGTTGTAGTGGGTCGTTCCTGGATCCTTTCTCCTTGTGGCCAGTTTTCCTCTGCTTATTTATTCCCGTTGCCTGTGATGTCGTTATTTGTAGTTTTTTCTATCCTCAATGTAAAGACAATTTTATCTCAATGCATTTAATCCCTGATTCCAGCTCTTGGGCATCATCTGTCTGACTCACCTTAGTCTCCAACCGGGACCCTTGTGCAGCCTTCTCCTTGCAAGAGCTGATCTCTTAAGGAACTAATTGGTGGAACTCATCCAAGAGAATAGCGGTTTTCCTCCGTGGAAGCTTCTAGAACATCCACAGGAATTGTATTACATGCCTCCCTTCAATGTCAACTAGAACCAGAGGACGTGTTGTGGAGAGCTTCAGAGTGAGGGCAGGTGTCTGCAGAGGCTCTCCGGAGTGCCAAGAAAAGCAAGCCTCGGTAATATGGACAGTGGTAGTCTGCAATGGATCTCACCCACAGCACAAATAGGATTATGTGTATGTATGGTACAAAAATAAATAAATAAAAGATGACACTTGTATAATTCTTAGGCTACTTTCACACCTCCGGTTTTTCTTCTGCGGCACAATCCGGCACTTTGCAGGAAAATCGCAAACGTTTTTTTTTGCTGCCGGTTGCGATTTTCCTGCATAGACTTTAATTAGTGCCGCATTGTGCCGCATGGCCTTGCGTTCCATCCGGTTTTTGCCGCATGCGGCAGATTTAGCCGATGCGGCGGCCGGATGGAACGTTGCCTGGCACGTTTTTTCGTGCGGCAAAAAAAAACCGCATCGCGACGCATTCGGCCGATGCGGCGCATCTCTCAATGCATGCCTATGGCGGCCGGATGCGGCGCGATGCGGCAAATACCGCATCCGGCCGCCGCATGCGGTTTTTGCCACTGCGCATGCTCAGTAGCATGCCGCAAGCGGCAAAAACCGGGCGGGCCGCATGGGAAAAACTTATGCAAAGGATGCGGTGTTTTCACCGCATCCGTTGCATAGCTTGCACAGCCGGATTGAGCCGCAGGGCTCAAGCCGGATGTGTGAAAGTAGCCTTACACGTCTTGAAAGGCTGGAACCAAATGATAGGAACAGTTTATCACTAGTACTGAGCGGGCACTACCATGCTCGGGTGCTCAGTACACATAACTAGTGATGAGCGGGCACTACCATGCTCGGGTGCTCAGTACACGTAACTAGTGATGAGCGGGCACTACCATGCTCGGGTGCTCTGTACTGGTAACTAGTGATGAGCGGGCACTACCATGCTCGGGTGCTCAGTACTGGTAACTAGTGATGAGCGGGCACTACCATGCTCAGGTGCTCAGTACTGGTAACTAGTGATGAGCGGGCACTACCATGCTCGGGTGCTCTGTACTCGTAACTAGTGATGAACGGGCACTACCATGCTCGGGTGCTCAGTACACGTAACTAGTGATGAGCGGGCACTACCATGCTCGGGTGCTCAGTACTGGTAACTAGTGATGAGCGGGCACTACCATGCTCAGGTGCTCAGTACTTGTAACTAGTGATGAGCGGGCACTACCATACTCGGGTGCTCAGTACTCGTAACTAGTGATGAGCGGGCACTACCATGCTCAGGAGCTCAGTACTGGTAACTAGTGATGAGTGGGCACAAACATGCTCCGGTGCTCAGTACTTGGAACTAGTGATGAGCGGGCACTATCATGCTCGGGTGCTCAGTACTGGTAACTAGTGATGAGTGGGCACTACCATGCTCAGGTGCTCAGTACTGGTAACTAGTGATGAGCGGGCACTACCATGCTCATGTGCTCGGTACTCGTAACTAGTGATGAGCGAGCACTACCATGCTCGGGTGCTCAGTACTCGTAACTAGTGATGAGCGAGCACTACCATGCTCGGGTGCTCAGTACTCGTAACTAGTGATGAGCAGGCACTACCATGCTCGGGTGCTCAGTACTCGTAACTAGTGATGAGTGGGCACTACCATGCTCGGGGGCTCAGTACTCGTAACTAGTGATGAGCGGGCACTACCATGCTCGGGTGCTTGGTACTCGTAACTAGTGATGAGTGGGCACTACCATGCTCAGGTGCTCAGTACTGGTAACTTGTGATGAGTGAGCACTACCATGCTCAGTGCTCAGTACACGTAACTAGTGATGAGTGAGCACTACCATGCTCGGGTGTTCTGTACTCGTAACTAGTGATGAGCGGGCACTACCATGCTCAGGTGCTCTGTACTCGTAACTAGTGATGAGCGGGCACTACCATGCTCGGGTGCTCAGTACTCGTAACTAGTGATGAGCGAGCACTACCATGCTCGGGTGCTCAGTACTCGTAACTAGTGATGAGCAGGCACTACCATGCTCGGGTGCTCAGTACTCGTAACTAGTGATGAGTGGGCACTACCATGCTCGGGGGCTCAGTACTCGTAACTAGTGATGAGCGGGCACTACCATGCTCGGGTGCTTGGTACTCGTAACTAGTGATGAGTGGGCACTACCATGCTCAGGTGCTCAGTACTGGTAACTTGTGATGAGTGAGCACTACCATGCTCAGTGCTCAGTACACGTAACTAGTGATGAGTGAGCACTACCATGCTCGGGTGTTCTGTACTCGTAACTAGTGATGAGCGGGCACTACCATGCTCGGGTGCTCTGTAGTCGTAACTAGTGATGAGCGGGCACTACCATGCTCGGGTGCTCAGTACTCGTAACTAGAGATGAGTGGGCACTACCATGCTCGGGTGTTCTGTACTCGTAACTAGTGATGAGCGGGCACTACCATGCTCGGGTGTTCTGTACTCGTAACTAGTGATGAGCGAGCACTACCATGCTCGGGTGCTCTGTACTCGTAACTAGTGATGAGCGGGCACTACCATGCTCGGGTGCTCAGTACTGGTAACTAGTGATGAGCGGGCACTACCGTGCTCAGTACTGGTAACTAGTGATGAGCGGGCACTACCATGCTCATGTGCTCGGTACTCGTAACTAGTGATGAGCGGGCACTACCATGCTTGGGTGCTCAGTACTCGTAACTAGTGATGAGCGAGCACTACCATGCTCGGGTGCTCAGTACTCGTAACTAGTGATGAGTGGGCACTACCATGCTCGGGGGCTCAGTACTCGTAACTAGTGATGAGGGGGCACTACCATGCTCGGGTGCTTGGTACTCGTAACTAGTGATGAGCGGGCACTACCATGCTCAGGTGCTCGGTACTGGTAACTTGTGATGAGCGAGCACTACCATGCTCGGGTGCTCAGTACTGGTAACTAGTGATGAGCGGGCACTACCATGCTCAGGTGCTCAGTACTGGTAACTAGTGATGAGCGGGCACTACCATGCTCGGGTGCTCAGTACTGGTAACTAGTGATGAGCGAGCACTACCATGCTCGGGTGCTCAGTACTGGTAACTAGTGATGAGCGGGCACTACCATGCTCGGGTGCTCAGTACTGGTAACTAGTGATGAGCGGGCAGTACCATGCTCGGGTGCTCAGTACTGGTAACTAGTGATGAGCGGGCACTACCATGCTCGGGTGCTCAGTACTGGTAACTAGTGATGAGCGGACACTACCATGCTCGGGTGCTCAGTACTGGTAACTAGTGATGAGCGGGCACTACCATGCTCGGGTGCTCAGTACTCGTAACTAGTGATGAGTGGGCACTACCATGATCGGGTGCTCAGTACTAGTAACTAGTGATGAGTGGGCACTACCATGCTCGGGTGCTCAGTACTCGTAAATAGTGATGAGCGGGCACTACCATGATCGGGTGCTCAGTACTCGTAACTAGTGATGAGTGGGCACTACCATGATCGGGTGCTCAGTACTCGTAACTAGTGATGAGTGGGCACTACCATGATCGGGTGCTCAGTACTCGTAACTAGTGATGAGTGGGCACTACCATGCTCGGGTGCTCAGTACTCGTAAATAGTGATGAGCGGGCACTACCATGCTCGGGTGCTCAGTACTCGTAACTAGTGATGAGCGGGCACTACCATGCTCGGGTGCTCAGTACTGGTAACTAGTGATGAGTGGGCACTACCATGCTCGGGTGCTCAGTACTCGTAACTAGTGATGAGCTGGCACTACCATGCTCGGGTGCTCAGTACTGGTAACTAGTGATGAGTGGGCACTACCATGCTCGGGTGCTCAGTACTCGTAACTAGTGATGAGTGGGCACTACCATGCTCGGGTGCTCAGTACTCGTAACTAGTGATGAGTGGGCACTACCATGCTCAGGTGCTCAGTACTGGTAACTAGTGATGAGCGGACACCACCATGCTCGGGTGCTCAGTACCGGTAACTAGTGATGAGCGGACACCACCATGCTCGGGTGCTCAGTACCGGTAACTAGTGATGAGCGGGCACTACCATGTTCAGGTGCTCAGTACCGGTAACTAGTGATGAGCGGACATCACCATGCTCGGGTGCTCAGTACTAGTAACTAGTGATGAGCGGGCACTACCATGCTCAAGTGCTCTGTACTGGTAATTGGTGATGAGCGGGCACTACCATGCTCAGGTGCTCTGTACTGGTAACTAGTGATGAGCGGGCACTACCATGCTCAGGTGCTCTGTACTGGTAATTAGTGATGAGCGGGCACTACCATGCTCGGGTACTCAGTACTTGTAACTAGTGATGAGTGGGCACTACCATGCTCGGGTGCTCAGTACTAGTAACTAGTGATGAGCGGGCACTACCATGCTCAGGTGCTCAGTACTAGTAACTAGTGATGAGTGGGCACTACCATGCTCGGGTACTCAGTACTCGTAAGTAGTGATGAGTGAGCACTAATATGCTCATGTGCTCGGTACTCGGAACTAGTGATGAGCGGGCACTACTATGCTCAGGTGCTCTGTAATCGTAACTAGTGATGAGTGGGCACTACCATGCTCGGGTGCTCAGTACTCGTAAATAGTGATGAGCGGGCACTACCATGCTTGGGTGCTCAGTACTCATAACTAGTGATGAGCGGGCACTACCATGCTCAGGTGCTCAGTACTGGTAACTAGTGATGAGCGGGCACTACCATGCTCGGGAGCTCGGTTCTTGTAACCACTGATGGGCGATCATGTTTGGCTGCTCGGTATCCATAATGAGCAGTTGGATGCTCAGATGAGCGCGACTCGAGAACGTGAGTATAATGGATATGAGGGCACAGTGTAAAAAAGGGGCTCCGAATGGATATGGAAAGGGGACAGTGTGAAATAGGAGTACAGAATGGGCAGAGGTTAGCGGGGTAGGTGGCTATAAAGAGAGTATAAGGCAAAACAGTGAAGATAGGCAGGCATGGCACAAGTAGTGTTTCTTGAGGGTGGACAGTTTGGCGATTATAGCTTATAATGATAGACAGTGTAGTAGTTATTGCAACCATGACTATGGAATGGCGGGGAACCGGGGCTCCTAAGCTGAACCTCAAGCTAGGGGGTTCTATGCTATCCCTAACCTTAGGGATACACCTGATGGTGGAGAGGTCTGAGTCTCCTTCCTGGCCCTGCTCATGAGTCATGAGCAGTCCTGATCTGATTCTCCCTCCCCCAGGGACATGAGTGTGTTGAAGACCACAGATAAAGACCGACAAGGGAAAACCAAAACTCTGTCACACAGCACGCACACAGGATAAGACAATAAGAAATTCAGCAGGGAAAAAACAAGAGGAGGGGGGGAAGTACAAAACAACAGGGGTCAACGCCTCAACTGCTCCAAGCAGTAGGCACAACTTTCACCAGAGAGTCTGAGACACCACACCTCAACAGTCCAACATAGAATAAACTATAGCTGGCATGGGTAGAATGATTCCACCAGCATAAATAGGAGGGGAGCAGATGTGACAGTATACCCACAACATGTGAATAAAGGAGCAAGCAGACTAGCAGAAGTTAACTCTTGCTAGCCTGCCAATGAAGCAGCACACAGCTAGTCAACGCCAAGTCTGCCTGGGTTGATCCCAGACACCAGAGAAGCCATCGGGAGGACTTCCAGAATCTGCAATATAAATACAGTCCAATGCTGCCATGACAGTCAGCAACGTTTGTGCAAAACTCCGGGTGACACCTGTAATTCGGATTTCATCAAAGTCAAATCAAAATTTAATTTACGACGCCATGCATGCAGCCAATCACAGTAATGCCAGTAGTCAACAAGGCTACGGCATTACCGTGTATGGCAGGCAATCTCCGCATGTTGGTGGGCTGTCTAAGTTGGGGTGGGGACTCGAGCATGGCACTTCCAATACTCGGTCGAGTAATGAGCGTGTCCAAGCACTCCAATGATTGACTATCAAGCAGTGGCGAGCATGCTCATTCATCATTCGTGCATCTTTTTTTAGCCACTGGATGGCGCTGTTTTTTCATATTAGCAACTGTATAATATACAGTGTGTCCACCCATATCCTGTCCACTGCCATTAACTTGAGAACGGCGGCAGCTATAGGCATAGAAGTGGTGTCTAGGTATAGTAAAGTATCCATGCGCTACGCAATGAAACCACCTATATAGCGCCACCTGGTGGAAAACAACGGAGTTAGCATTTTTATCTCGAAAACGGAACGAGATAGAGAAAAAAAGTGAATTACAAAGTTGTAGGACATCATCAATTTAATACGAGTTAACACCTTGTATACAGAAATGTTATGATATGAAACCCATGACCCCCCAAAACATTGAATGCTGGTCACACATATGGCGCTCATGTAACTTTGATGCTCAAAGTGGCCCCCGTCAGCTGCAATGCACATCTGGCCTCTGCACAGCATACTGTATCTAGCTGCACGTTGTGGAATATGGTAGGTGACACGTTTGCACAAGCATCTGTGATACATGGTCGTAGGTCCTGCGATGTTGGTGGAGGGGTCGCATACACCTGCTGTCTGATGTGACCTCACAGAAAGAAGGCCAATGGGGTCAGGTCAGGTGAGCGAGGAGGCCACTCCACACAGCCACCATACCCAATGACTTGTAGGAAGGTCTCCATGAGGTATCGCTTCACGTCCGCAGCCTTGTGAGTTTTCCACCTTCTAATCATAGCATTTCTGCATGCAAGGTGTCCATTCGGATTGAATTGATGATGCCCTACAACTTTGTAATTCACTTTTTTCTCTGTCTCATTCTGTTTTTGAGATAAAAATGCTTACTCCGTTGTTTTCCACCAGGTGGCGCTATATAGGTGGTTTCATTGCGTAATGCATGGCTACTTTACTATACCTAGACACCACTTCTATGCCTATAGCTGCCGCCGTTCTCAAGTTAAGGTCAGTGGACAGGATATGGGTGGACACACTGTATAATTGATCTTTATATAACATGGTATTCTCCAGCAGACTACAATAAAATATCTGCCAACGTACGACTGCGCATTACGCTTCAGCGGTCCATTAACCCACACATATCTATGATGTCAAGGGGAAATGTTTTCCCCTGACATGGATGCAATATGATGATGGGTGGAAGCTGGTCCAGTATTACCGGTGCAGGCTGCAGCTCACATACGCCAGTCAAATTGCATTAATTAATGGCAGTATATAGTTTGAAGCAGGATAGATCATAAAATAAGCCCTTGAAAAAGCAATATGCGAAACATGCATCGGGGTAATGTAGAGGGCCCATAATCCCCCAACCTTATGTATAAGCATTGCACTTTATATTGTGCTTCTGATTCCAAATTGGAGCTGAAATGCACTATCATTGTGATTGAATGTCAGCCCTGTGGTCTAGTAGGTAGGAGCGTATACTGTTATTCACTACTTAACCAAATGAACTTGATTGTGCTGTGTATATGCTGGGGGGATTGTTTTCCCTTTATGACATGATTTCCTTTTTGATAGGCCATAATAATATCTTAATAAAATTTCCATTTTCATAATTTTGTGGTCTATAGTGACCATGAATTCATATAGGTTCGTACTAGATTTGCATAGGGTGTACGCAAAAATATAGCATACAGCAATTAAATCTAGGAAAAGTCAAAAATACTTTTTTTTTTGCAATTCTTCATGATTTTTCAATAATTACAGTTAGGGAGGAGCGAACCTGCAGATGTTCGTGTCCAGTGGGTCCGGCTGGACTTAACAAAAAAGTCCGGTTTTGGACTGTCCTTGAGCCCGAACATCTTCCCGGACGCCAGACCCCATATACTTCTATGGGGACCCGAACATATGCTGTAAAAAATTGTGATAGGTGTGAGCATTTTACTTACTGAGCCTCCAGCGCGGCTGTAACGCTACTTCTGGGTCCGCTCATCAGTCCTCATACATATTCACTGCTTTCCCCACCCACCGGTGGCTCTGATTGGCTGCCGGTAGACCATGCCGCCACCCTCTCTGACAGCACCAGTAATTGGCTGGAATCACAGGGGCTGTCTGCATGCTTATAGTGGAGCACAAAAAAAGAGGAATAAACGATCGACTAGTCCAAATCCTGCAAAATGAGATTTATTGACAAATATAAAGATTACACGAATTCAATGGAGGGGCACAAAAAAAGCAGAATTACAATTAAAACCAAGAATCTGGACCTAGCTTATCTATGAAGATATGGCTGTATAGCAATAAGACAATTGCAATGCATGGCACCGCCACAAGAGGTGACCATACTCCCAAATAAAGACATGCACTCCAGAAAAATAGCCGTATATGCAAGGTACCCAGAAACTGGCTGTATATCAATATAACCAGCATACAGAGTGCAGATACAGGCAGACTTACATTATCAGGAGAGTAGCTAGTGTGGTGCTGTAGGAGGCCCAGTTCAGAGGCCTGCACTCCGACATATGTTTCGTTAACTTGATTACCTTCGTCAGGGGGTAATCTCGCTCCCTGACAAAGGTAATTAAGTTACCGAAATGTACGTTGGAGTGCAGGCCTCTGGATTGGGCCTCCTACAGCGCCACACTAGTTACTCTCTGGTATGCTGGTTATATTGATATACAGCCAGTTTCTGGATACCTTGCATATATCGCTATTTTTCTGGAGTGCATGTCCTTATTTGGGAGTATGGTGACCTCTTGTGGCGGTGCCATGCATTGCAATTGTTTTATTGCTATACAGCCATATCTTCATGGATAAGCTAGGACCAGATTCTTGGTTTTAATTGTAATTCTGCTTTTTTTGTGCACCTCCACTGAATTCTTGCAATTTTCATATTTGTCAATAAATCTCATTTTGCAGTATTTGGGCTAGTCAATTGTTTGTTTTTTTTGTGCTCTGATTTATGTAGCGATTTGACCAGTAATATTTGTCCCCATACATCACATTATTAATTGGATGCCGATTGTAATTAGTTGATATGCTTTGATTATGTATGGATCTTTTCTGGGGGTTTTTTTGTGATTATGCTTATAGTAGGGTTTAAAATAAATAAATGAAAAAAATAGTGTAGGGTCCTCCTTATAGTGATAACAACACAGATAAAGCCACGGCTACAAGCTGCCGCCCCCAGCCATTGGCTTATCTTGGTTGTGTATCTGAATAAGAGGCACTTTTTTTTTAAAATTATTTAAATAAATAATTTTAAAAACTGAAGTGCGGTCCCCCCCCCATTTTTATACACAACAAAGATAAAGCCAACAGCTGAAGGCTTGTATTGTCAAGCTGAGGAGGCCCATGGTTATTGGGACCCCTCAACCTAATAAGAGCAGCCCGCAGCCTCTCTGGAATTGTTGCATCCATTAGATGCCACAATGCTGGCACTTTACCTGGCTCTTGCCGATTGCCCTGGTCTGGTGGCAATCGGGGTAATTAAGTATTTGACAACACACAATTGTCATTGAGCCTAGAATTAGTGATGGATAGGAGTCTATGAGACTCCCCCATCACTAATCCTATAAATAAACACAAACACCGAGAAAACTCCTGTATTTAGAATAAAATACAGCACCCTCTTTATTAACCCCAAAAAGACTCTTGAAGTTCCGCCGTAATCCATACAACGTCTCACGATGGTCCTGGCTCTGCTACATCCGAACCTGGAGATACCGAAAACATGTCCAATCTCTCCTGGTTCCGGAAAATACTGACAAGTGGGACATGGCTGGCAGCAGTGACGTCACTCAGTTCACCGGAGGTAATACCTGGGTTCCCATGGCATGCTCTCCGGTGAGTACTGCATTCTGGCTTAAAAAGCGGGGCCGTGCCCCGCACCGCACCAGCCCTTCAACACTGACAGTGCCGGCCGGGTGGAGGGAAGTGTGGGGATGCCTCCTTTTTTGCCATTTTTGGTGGCCAAGCTTGCATCGGAATATGATTGATTTTGTGCTTAAATGTAATGTTTGTGCGTGTTCTAAGATCCCGCAAACTCGTCCATCCGGGTCTCTCCTACCTTTGGCTATACTTCACAGACCATGGAAAAATGGTCATTTTAGTGGTGGTGGATAGGTTTAGCAAAATGGCACACTTCATTGCTTTACCTGCGCTCCCTAATGCAAAAACTTTGGCTCAAGTATTTGTCAGTAAGATTATGAAGCTTTACGAGGTTCCCTCGGATGTGGTGTCAGATCGGGGACCAAGCTTGTCTCCAAGTTTTGGAAGGCCTTTTGTTCTCGTCTGGGGGTACATTTACATTTACATTACATTTACATGTTTACAAAAACCACATCGGATGCCGTTTGTCTGTTTCGTTATTATGGAACATGTCCTATTCTATTCCATGATAACGGCCCGTGACTCAATACAAGTCAAGGGGTCCACCAAATCCCCGGAAGCCGCATGGAAGCACTTCCGTGTGACTTCTGTCGGGTGCCCCTGCAGTCTGTGTCCCACTCCCGCGTCAGCCCCGTGGCTGCTCAGACTGCAATGTCAGCATGTTCCCGCACAGCAGTGTCAGCGTCTGCCCGCACAGCAGTGTGTGAGCAGCTGCGGGGATGATGAGCATTGCCGTTAGGAGGTTAGTAAAGTTCGGTTAGTAGAGTTCATTACCTTCGGTGGATGAAGCCGCTGCTCTCCTGACGTCAGCGCTTGTCACTGACTTCTATGCCTGCTGCGTTCTCAGATCACCTCTTGTGGGTGGCCTGAGACTGAGTAGCGGTGACATCACGGACCGCTCGCGAGAGGTAATCTGAGAACGCGGCAGTCATTGAACTCAGTGACGAGCGCTGACATCAGGAGTGCAGCGGCTTCCATCATTGGAGGTAATGTACCTAGCTAACCTCCTGCAGTCAGCGCTGGTCATGCCCTGGGCTGACCTCATGATATTAGCACAAGTTACTGCACTACTATTCCAGCCAATGGGGAACATTCTGTTCTTTATTGACTGGGACAGTGATTATGGATCGTTGTGGGATCCCCTTATTGGATTCCGTCGGACCCGGATTTGTTTTTTTTCTTTCCAATAAATTGGTGAAAGAGGGAATGTGTTGGGGAGTGTTTTTTCAAATAAAAATTTGTTTGTCGTCTATTTTTTTTTTAATACTGACTGGGTTAGTGATGTTGGGTATCTGATAGACGCCGTGCCATCACAACCCCTGGGCTTGATGCCAGGTGACATTACACATCTGGTATGAACCCCATATATTACCCCGTTTGCCACTGCACCAGGGAAATGAGATGAGCCGGGTAAAGTCCCAGGACTGTTGAATCTAACGGATGCGGCAATTCCGGCCAGCTGCTGACCTCTGAAAGGATTTGGGTTCGACGGAGCCCATCACAGCAGGTGACTGGCATTACCCGGGCGAGCGGCACTAAAGACTGAGTAAACCACCTGGAGCCACAGCAACTGGTTTGAACTCTTTAATACCGGCACCGCCGCCCAGCTCCTCGGCGCCAAACGCCATCACTACTCCTCTCATCATCCTCCCTGGGGCCCGCCACACCTGAGGGGAGTGATTCCATCCCTGACTGCTACTGTGTAACGCCCTGGCCAGGCCAGGTAGTCACAAAGAGGGCCCCGCATTACACCGTTCCCTCACAGGTAACACATAGCCGACCAGAATACCCTAGTCACCCACTCAGGGCTAGACAGACACACCAGGGGGCGGAACCAGGCGGTTGGAAGACACCCACCTAGGAGTTTGGACAGCCCGGGGGAGGAAAAGAAACCGTTCAGAGTCAAGTTCAGGGAGTCAGTCTGTAGAGAGCGAAGTGTGTGGAGGTCAGGTCTGTGTGTCAGGCCTGAAGCAAACTGACCGGTACCAGGGTAGGAGCCCTGGAGCCTTTGGCTAGGAGGCAGACGGTGGTCTCCATCCGTAGGAGAAGGGAAGACGGTTCGGCAGAACTGGGTGGTACCGGGACAGGGTCGTAGCCCGCCAGTATGTACACTGGGGACCCGACCGGAAACCGTGCACAAAGGGGGGTACTCGGACCCTGAAGCCAGGAACCAGAACCTACTGGAACTGGTTAACTAACCGATTGAGGCCAGGATTATAGGTCCTGTCCCACCTAAAGTCCCGAAAGAAGGCAACAGCGCAACAAGGGGGATAAAAGGCCACCACCATGGCTCAGAGATCCCACGGGTCAGCGTCTGTAAGCAAGGGCTCCTTTGGCCACAACCAGCCGGGAGCGGACTCCTGAAGTTTCATGCGCAGGCAGTCCACAGTTTACACAGGTGCGGGAGAAAGACAGAGACTACCAGCCGGGTGGGGGATCCCCGAACGGAGTCGGCTGCGGGCACCGACCACCATCACCTTGGTTTACCAGAGACTCGTGTATTTTCTAATAGTGAGTACATCAGCACCCAGTGGCCGCCCATCTCCCTGTACCAAACCTCCCCAACGGGTCCCGGGGCTACCATTCCTGCCCAAGGAGCGGTTAATAACTTGCTGCACAACATCTCCCCCGGGTGCCCCGTAAACGCAGCGGTGATGTCCAACCTCACCACATATCGTGGGTGGCGTCACGAACTCCGTACGGCCCAGCCCGTACATCTACGTCCTACATCCACCATCCCATCATCTCCCTTTTCATTTGAAGTGACCGCGAAACCCCTGGGTCCGGAGACCCTCGAGCCACCCACAGAAGGCGTTTTTGCTGCGTTTTTGGCTGCAGTTTTGTTGTCAGAACTTTCTGACATTTGACTTCCCAGCAAAGTCTATGAGAAGTCAGATTTGCTGTGCGCTCATTGCAGTTTGTTTGTTAGCGTTTTATTTGTCAAAAGTTTGTGACAAAAAAAATGCAGCATCTTCATTCTTCCTGCGTTTTTGTCAACATTTGTCAAAAAAACGCAGCAAAAACGCAGGGTGTGAAAAATGCACAAAAAATGCAGCAAAAACGCACCCAGAAATACAAGCATTTGTTGTGACATTTCCAGGCTCTCTCTGGCAAGGTGCAGTTTTGGCTGCAGTTTGTGAACACAAAAAGATGCAGCGTGCGCATGTAGCCTAAAGTTTGGAGACGTACCTTATATGTTGTGTGTCTGAGAAAGCGGAAGATTGTTCAATGCTGCCAGAGGTACGATGACCAATCATCTTCATGAGTCCACTGGTAAGGCCGGTTTCACATATACGGCATTTCGCCGCTTTGCCGGATTCGTCACACTCCAGAAAAGTGCAATACGGTACAATGGCATCGCGGCAAGCTCCGGTCACATGACAGATCCGGCAAAGTGGTGAAATGCCGGATGTGTGAAAGCGGCCCAAGTCAACAATTCTTGGTCCATATGGTTTTCACCCTCAGTTATATTGCTTCAGAAGACATGGATTTTTACAGATTCCTGAGGAGGAACGATTTTCTTAAATTTTTGTCTAGCGCCTTTAGATCAATTTATGATTTTTGGATGTGCGGCCATGTCTTTTTCTACAACCATGTTTCAATGCATGGTGTATTGTGAAGCCCCGCCGGTGCTGTGTCGGTGTCGGTGCATTACCTTCAGGGACTCCACGTTGCTGGATCTCCGTCACTGGTAGGAAATCTTCTTGTTTGATCGTGACGCCACTCTCAGTATTGCGGTCAGTGGGGACCGCCACTGCAGGTTAGGGGACGCCTGGGGCTGATGGTGGGTGCAGTCGGATGTAGTAGCCTCCTGAGAGTGAGGCAAGCCCCAGGGCCCTGTGTAGGTTTGTAGTACCACAAGTCGCAGAATAACCACACAGGCAGGAATGTCTTTCAAGGGCTTTACTCACATTTGATGGCAGGGTGAGTAGCCCGGGCGTAGCTGAGATGAACCAGGTGGGAACCAGGTGTCCTTCAGGCTGACTTTATGAGGGTGACTACCGACTCGCCTTCCTTAGCCCTTGATGGTTTGGGGTGACCCCGACTTTGAGTCCCTATGGGGGTCACCCAGGGAAGATGCTGCAGCCTCTCTCCCCTTGTTGTTTGCCGTGTGCTTGTTCCCCGGACCAGGCCACTCCAGCTTCTTGCCTCCTATGACCTATGGGCCCTAACTTGCGGTTACGTGGCTGCGGCTTTTTGTAGTGTTGTGGTGTGGGCTTTAAGAGCCCCACACCGGCAGGTTTAGCAGGGAAAGGTGAATCTATCCTCGCTTCGGGATCTGCCGCCCGGTTGGGCCTGGTGCTCTCTAGCAGTCTCCTTACTTCCCACTCCGTTGCACTCGCTAGCTGAAGCTGGCTTTCAGGCAGCACTCCTAGTTGACCGTTCTCCCCCGTCTGTAGCCACTGCGCGGGCGCTGTTAGACAGCAACAGCCCCACAGGTCTGCTCCTCACTGAGCCCTATGGAGTTCTCTGCTCTAACTGACTCACTGCTCCTCCTCTCCTGTTCTTGCCTACGCCACCTAGCAACCAGACTCTCCACCACACCCCTTGAGAGGAGATGGAGGCTCTACCCCCTCCACTATTCCAGTGAAGGTGAAGGCTTGCCCCCTCCTGGGATCCCCAGGGGTCCTCTCATGGGTACATGTGTGAGACCTGATCACTATGCGCCTGTGTTCCACACCCCTGTCAGCCTTCTGGATTACCTGTATTGTACTGTCCCCAGCATGGGTGCAGTACTCAGTGGTGCCTGACCAGGTCAGGGGCGCCACATTCCCCCTTAGTTATCACCAGCACGTCCTCGGGCTGCAAGACAACTTTTTAAAATGCATAAAACATTAAAACATGTAAAACATTTAAAAGCACCAGATATCAGACATCACCACCCTCCACCCACAAGTCCGTTAACCCACCCAAAACCCTCTCAGGAGGCAGGTCACCGGTCCTTTTGGTAACCAGATCTGGGCCATCTACTTCCCCAGACCTTTCCTCCAATCTTCCTCTCCCGTTGGCCGCGACTTCAGCCACTTCTGGCAGGATGTAGAGGCGGCTTTCATGGGCTGGTGGTTTCAGGGTATACCTGGCCTGGTGGATCCGCGCCGTCAGCCTCTTCTGGCAGGATGCAGAGGCGGCCTCCACAGTTGGTGCTGACCAGGTACCCTCTTTGTGGTGGTGAGCCAAGGCCCCATAAACAGGCGTGCTCTCTGATCGCAGGTGAGCCAAGGCCCTTTTCTACGGACGGGCCCCCCCTGGTCGCAGACGAGCCAAGCCCCTAAACAGGCTGGCCCTGGTGGTGGTGCCACTGGTGTAACTATTTACACTGCGAGAGTTTGTGGCTATAGCAAGTTCATAGCCTTAAGTTTATTTCTCACAATAGTTTTTGTGGGCACATGCTTAAACTTGGGAACGTTGCAAAACAAACTTTTCAAAACTTTAACTTCTGTACTTTACTTTACTCCTCTTTTTCACTAGGGCGAGGGCACGTTGGGCACTGGCACCTGTGACTTTCTTGCTCTTTGTCTCTTTCTTCATCTGTGGTTGCCTCATCTGTAGGTTCTGTGTCTTTCCTTTCTTGGTCTGCATCTGATTCCTTTTCTGTATCTGTTTCTTTATCTCTGTCTTGTCTTTCTTGTCTTTCTTGTCTTTCTTGTCTTTCTTGTCTTTCTTGTGGCATGGGATGGCTGTAGGGTTTGCTGGGACATAACGCTACGTCCAGGGCATACAATCCCCTTTCACCTTGGTGCATGGTATACTGTACCGAATCTCCCATTTTCAGATTTCTGCCAGGGTGTCCTCTAGGCAGGTGTGCGCTGACATCTCTCCTATTAACAAATATTCCCTTTTTGATGCCAGGTGCTACAATAAATCCATAGCCGCTTCTCAGATTAAAGTCTTCCACTACGCCATAACACAGGGGTCCTCTAGCCTGGCTTTTGGCCCTTCTCAGGGACCGTTTCTCCTGTAGGTCTCTGGCGGTGACTTCCTTCTGTTCTGGAGACTGTGGGGCTGGAGCACGCTGTGTTCTGTGGCGCCGTGTCTTGCGGGCTGGGTTCTGTAGAGGGCAGCTCACAAACTC
Organism: Anomaloglossus baeobatrachus; assembly: GCF_048569485.1. Classification (NCBI taxonomy): domain Eukaryota; kingdom Metazoa; phylum Chordata; class Amphibia; order Anura; family Aromobatidae; genus Anomaloglossus; species Anomaloglossus baeobatrachus. Next base: position 29,899,031 of record NC_134354.1, on the reverse strand, counting down.
CCAGGTGAGGTCTTGGGGCTGATCTTCGTCAACAGACGGTGTCGGGTCTTCCTCATCCCAGCGGGAGTATGGCAGCATCTCTGGCTCCGAATACACATCTTCCGCGGGTGGCACTGGAGTCGGAGTCAACCCTTCTGCTTCCTGGCCTCCTCTCCCCCTTAGTTCTTCCTGGCACTCCAGCTGTGGCAGTGCCGGGGATGGATGCTCTTCAGCCGGCCCAGGTGAGGGACTCTTTGGCGTGGCTGCTGCAGGAGTTAGCAGGAGACTCTTTGGGGTATGCGGAGGGGGTATGTATTGGCTCACCAACCATTGTGGAAATTTGGCCTCCAGGTCAGCCTTCATCTGCCAATATGCAGGGTCTTCACCCACCGTGGGCTGCCGATCAGGGACCTCCGTGGACCGGGGAGCGGTGTCTGCTCTGGCCTTGCAGGCCGGGGAAAATGATAAGGTAGTCTTCTCTTCTTGGCGGGCCGCGCCCTGTATGGCGGCGGCCTGGTCTGGGCGGGCCGCGCCTGGCATGGCGGCGGCCTGGTCTTGGCGGGCCGTGCCTGGCATGGCGGCGGCCTCGTCTTGGCGGGCCGCGCCTGGCATGGCGGCGGCCTGGATCAGTGTCGCTGTTGCAGGGGGCTCTGTGCAGGCTGGGCTAGACGTCGCTGCATCGATCGGAGCTTGGCGGGCCGCACCCGGCGGGGCTGCGGCCTGGTTCAGCATATCACTTGCGGCGCGGACTAGCGTCGCTGCTGCGTTGGGGTCTTGGCGGACCGGGTTCAGCAGGGTGGCAGCCTGGGTCAGCGTCACACCTGCAGCACGGATGAGCACTGCCGTGGTGGTCGGAGCCCTGCGGGACAGGCGGGGCATGGCTGCAGCAGCCTGGATTTGGCGGGCCGCTTCAAGCGTGGCTGCGGCCTGGTCCAGCGTCGCCGCGCCGGGCGCCTCTTCTGGGACCGCGGGCGTGGCAGCAGGGGTCGGCGCACTTGCGCTGGCCGGGGCATCTCTGGACTCACCCACCGGTAGCAGCATCGGGGTCTGCGTCGTCGCCGCTCGGTCTGGCAGGCGTCGCGCGGCTCCCCCCTCGTAGGTCCGTACCGCCGCAGCCATCTCCAGGAGCTCCGTGCGTTCTTCCCTGATCTGCTCCATGACCCGGGTCTCCAGTCGGTCACAGAACTGGGCCAGCTCCCGATACCACCAGGCAGCGGAGCCTGGTTCTGGGTTCCTGCGGTCAGACGCCATTTCTTCTGCGCCGTCTTCTGCACGATCTCCCAGCAGTGGACTCTTCGCTGCCTCCTGTAACAAGCTGTCCAGTTTCTGCTCTGCCTCTTTCAGCAGCTCCTCTCCCAGCAGCAGGCTTGTGGCTCCCTTTCTGTTCCGCCGTTTCTCGACGCTTCCACTCTCATAGCTGGCAAGGTCAGAACTCTGCAGGGGATCTCTGGGTAGCCACACCTCTTCGTGGGCGGTAACTTCTTCCAGCGCGGGCTGCTGTTGTTTTTCAGCGCGCTTTTCATGGTGGCAATATGGCGGCGCTTCCAATTTTTCAAGCGGACCGCCTAGGCACATGGTCACCTGTCTGAACAGGTCTAGTCCTTATCCTGTTCGTGACGCCAGATGTGAAGCCCCGCCGGTGCTGTGTCGGTGTCGGTGCATTACCTTCAGGGACTCCACGTTGCTGGATCTCCGTCACTGGTAGGAAATCTTCTTGTTTGATCGTGACGCCACTCTCAGTATTGCGGTCAGTGGGGACCGCCACTGCAGGTTAGGGGACGCCTGGGGCTGATGGTGGGTGCAGTCGGATGTAGTAGCCTCCTGAGAGTGAGGCAAGCCCCAGGGCCCTGTGTAGGTTTGTAGTACCACAAGTCGCAGAATAACCACACAGGCAGGAATGTCTTTCAAGGGCTTTACTCACATTTGATGGCAGGGTGAGTAGCCCGGGCGTAGCTGAGATGAACCAGGTGGGAACCAGGTGTCCTTCAGGCTGACTTTATGAGGGTGACTACCGACTCGCCTTCCTTAGCCCTTGATGGTTTGGGGTGACCCCGACTTTGAGTCCCTATGGGGGTCACCCAGGGAAGATGCTGCAGCCTCTCTCCCCTTGTTGTTTGCCGTGTGCTTGTTCCCCGGACCAGGCCACTCCAGCTTCTTGCCTCCTATGACCTATGGGCCCTAACTTGCGGTTACGTGGCTGCGGCTTTTTGTAGTGTTGTGGTGTGGGCTTTAAGAGCCCCACACCGGCAGGTTTAGCAGGGAAAGGTGAATCTATCCTCGCTTCGGGATCTGCCGCCCGGTTGGGCCTGGTGCTCTCTAGCAGTCTCCTTACTTCCCACTCCGTTGCACTCGCTAGCTGAAGCTGGCTTTCAGGCAGCACTCCTAGTTGACCGTTCTCCCCCGTCTGTAGCCACTGCGCGGGCGCTGTTAGACAGCAACAGCCCCACAGGTCTGCTCCTCACTGAGCCATATGGAGTTCTCTGCTCTAACTGACTCACTGCTCCTCCTCTCCTGTTCTTGCCTACGCCACCTAGCAACCAGACTCTCCACCACACCCCTTGAGAGGAGATGGAGGCTCTACCCCCCTCCACTATTCCAGTGAAGGTGAAGGCTTGCCCCCTCCTGGGATCCCCAGGGGTCCTCTCATGGGTACATGTGTGAGACCTGATCACTATGCGCCTGTGTTCCACACCCCTGTCAGCCTTCTGGATTACCTGTATTGTACTGTCCCCAGCATGGGTGCAGTACTCAGTGGTGCCTGACCAGGTCAGGGGCGCCACAGTATCACCTCTGTTTTTTTTTTTTTTACTTTGACCAGTACCCCTCCCATTAGGCACAGGTGTTTTCAATCAGCAAGAGACTGCAAGAGGGCTCTGCCTTTTTTTTTTTTTTTTTTTTTTGCCTCAGTTCACATACCGGGAGCTGGTGGAAGGTGAGTTCAGCTCCTTTCACAGGGTGTTTGTGTCTTTGGGGCAATGGGACCTGAAGATTTGGGGACTCAGCCTTGCAGTATGGGCGCAGTGAGGCACCAGATCACCTGTCGTGCTGGTGCATTGTCGCTGCAGCATTGGTTGGTGCACGACGCCGCACCTTTAAACGTAAGGGACCAACTCTGATGTTCGCACTAGGCACTGGGCTTCACACAGTCTCATCAGAATGTTAAACCAAGAACTTCATGGTCAGATGCATAGATTTTTCCCTCATGGCTTTAAAGTATGATATTTGGATGTGCGGTTCATGTCTTTCTCTACAACTATGTTGTATAGTTCATTCTATGCTGACCTGAGAAGGAGGTTGTCTTTGGAGAAAGCAGTGGTGATCTTTCCAGCATATGTGGTGGAATCTCTCTGGAGAAGAATTGGACTTCTGTGTTGAAAATGTCTCCTTTGCTTGTCTTCCCTTCCTCATATTGTCTTTATAATAGAAGACTAGTGTTTTGCCAGCTATAGTTTATTCTATGCTGACCTGAGAAGGAGTTGTGGGCTGCCCCTGCAGCAGTTGGAGTGCTCGGATCCGGGGTTGCTGTGGCATGAGGGTCTCCGGACCCGGGGGCTCGCAGCCACTCGAAAATAAAAGGTGAGAACTATGTACAGGGGATTAGTGTTCATGACCCCACCCGTGGTTCGCGGTAAGGGGAGTGTACCACCCCAGTGCCAGCAGCCGGGCTGCTGCTCGGACCCGGATCCGCGGTGGCTCGAGAGATCTCCAGACCCGGGAGGGGCCCCGCGGACACTAGAAATAAAAGGGGGGTATTAGAGTTCGTGACGCCACCCATGGTGTGTGGTAAGGTGTAATACCACCGCTGCTGTGGAGAGCGCCCGGTGGCGATGGTATGGCAGCTAGGTGTTTAACCCCTCCGTGGGTAGGGGAAGAGTTCCCTGGGGCTTGTTGGTGGTGAAAGGGGAGCTTGTCGCGGGCGGAGGAGGGGACGCCGCGCTGTCCCACTGCTCGGGTCCGGCTGCTGCGGCCTGCTGCTGCTCAGTGGCTCAAGCGATGGGCCGGATCCCGGGGACTCTAGCGGCGCTCCTCGCCCGTGAGTGAAAGGGGGTTTTTGGGTGTGGGGATTGTTTATTGTCCGTGACGCCACCCACGGTTGTGGTGATTGAGTGTACACCACCGCTGCTCTGGCTGGGGATCCCGGGAGTGATGGTGTGGAGCAGCCAGTTGTTGTGTTGCCCCTCCGTGGGTAGGGGTTGGTGATCCCGGGGCCCAGTGATGGGGTTGGGATGGTGGGCAGGCGGGTAGGGGGCCTGTGGAGGTGCAGGGGCAGCGCTGTGCCGCACGGCACGGAGGTACTCCCTCAGCCAGTAAACACGACACAGTTTTCGGTAAACAAACGGCTGGTTAGACGAGTCCCTCAGACGGTTACGTTGCTGATATCCCCTGCAGTTGACGGTGACTGTCTCTTCCCTGCACCTATGTGTTGTTGCTTGGTAGCGATGGGTTCCCACCGGTAACCCGCTCCCCAGCTTTGATATGAGCCGGAGGAGCTCCACTCTTGCCCGCAGGCGCTGGCCCTGGGAAACTGGTGCCTTGGCGGTGGCGGTGTCTCCCCTTAACGGTCGGACTGTTGCCTTCAATCGGGACTTGGTTGTTGGGAGACAGTCGTCCCCTTCACTGACGGATTTGGCAAATTATGGCGACTCCTAGCCTTGCCGGGATCCGAAAGGCCCCTGCCCTGGTGCTGACTAATCTTCGTATACCGCTCCGTTACCGCCGGGTCACCACCCGTCCACGGTCCTTTCGGCAACCTCCAATCAGTCTCGCCTGCAGACGGTCACCGCCATCTGCCAATCTTGCTGTCTCAGTCCGGGGCACACACCCGGACTAACTTCAGGCCTCTTGCTGTCACTACTCCTACTTTCCTCCTTTACCACTTCACTTCACTTCCTTTCACTTTCAACTCTAACACTCATCTGCCTGGTTTTCCCGCCTCCAGAGCTGTGAACTCCTCGGTGGGCGGAGCCAACCGCCTGGCCCACCCCCTGGTGTGGACACCAGCCCCTGGAGGAAGGCAACAAGGATTTATGTTTTGACTTCGGTGTACCTGCAGGGAATGTGGGGTGCGTGTGGTGTTGTGACCTGTGACCCCTGGCTTGCCCAGGGCGTCACAAGCTTAGTTGGGGAGGAAAGGGTCACTGCGTACTCACTCAGTCCAATAACGCTGACACCGACAACTTGTAAACCGGAATTCTTAGTACCGCTGCAGCAGGGAGGGAGTACGCTGGGATCCTGTGCCCGATGGTGTTGCTTGTTAGCTTGTGACCTTTTCCTTGGCACTTTCTTTACTGGTTGGCCCCTGTAGTGTGAAACTAGTCGGGTCCTGCTCACTCGTATGGCTAACAGAGTGAGCTTGCTCTCAGGGTTCACGCTTGGGATTTTCTGGACTGTGTATTGGGAAAGTCTTATCTCCCTCGTTGCGCTAGTACCCCGATTTTGGAGCGGGTGGAGAACGAATCATGAGGTCTTTGCCCTCGTTGGGTAAATTACCAGGCAGCTTGAAGCTTCTTCCCTGCCTAGGGTCCATGTACCCTGTCGTGCCCTGGCCCCTGCCTGGAGATGGCTCAAGGCCGCCGGCTGCCCTGCTCGGCAGTTCCGTGCCCCTTGCCATGATCCCCTGCGACTGAGGTTCCAGCTCCTACCAGGCCCAGACCAACGTCTGCCACCTAGTAACTAAGGAGCCCAGCTCCTAACCTCCTCCAACTACTTGTGACCTCTCCTCTCGAAGTCACCACTCGACTGCCTACTCCTGACCCTCCCTAACCAACCCCCCCCCAAGTGGGTGACTCTATTCCATTCAGGCTACCCATTGGTGTGTCTAGTGGGTGTGATGCAGAGTGTTTCTAGGATTTTTGATTGGCTTGTTCTTAGCAACACCAAAGGCCAGGGACCCGTAACCAAGGAGGAGATGGACACCATGCAGAAATGCAGATTGCACAATGTCCTGTGACGACCTGATAGGCCAGGGCGTCACAGGAGTAACGCCGGTGCTGATGGGAGTGTGATGCCCTGGACTAGCCAGGTAGTCACATATAGCGCCCCGCACAACACCAGTCCCACACAAGGTAACACCAGCCAAACCATAAACCCTAGTCACCTCCCGCAGAGCTTGAAGGACACACCAGGGGGGCGGAGCCAGGCGGTTGGCACGCCCACCGAGGAGTTCAGAGGGCCTGAGGCAGGAAACAGTCAGTTCAGTTGTCAGTGCAGATTAGTGAGGAATAAAGGAGTCTGACAGGTGCCGGGGTTGGAGCCCGGGCACCTTTGGCTAGGAGGCAGACGGTGGCCTAGCCTGCAGGAGCCGGGAAGACGGCTCGGTGGAACCGTGGTGGACCAGGAAAGGATAGTGGCCCGCCGGTACCGACCCGGGGAACCGACTGGAAACCTGAGCACACAGAGGGGTACTCAGACCCTGAAACGAGGTCCGGAATCCACTGGACTGAGTTAATTGACTGACTGTGGTCTGGACTATAGGTCCTCTCCTACCCAAGTCCCGACTGAAGACAACAGCCCACCGAGGGGGATAGAAAGCCACTGCACAGGCAGAGAGATCCCACGGGCCAGCATCTGCGGGCAAACGGGCTTTCCCAACATACACACAGCCGGGGAGCGGACTCCCGTCGCTGAAGCGCAGGCAGTCTACACATACATTACACGGTGCAGGAGAAAGGCAAAGACAACCGAACCGGGTGGGGGACCAGATGCAGCCGGCTGCGGACACCGACCACCATCAACTTGGTTTACCAGAGACATGTGCGTGTCAATAACAGTGAGTACAACAGTGCCATCCGGCCGCACACCGCCCTGTACCGCCCAGCTCTCCCCAACGGGTCCCGGGGCCACCACCCCTGCCCACACAGGGGTTAACACCTTGCTGCATCACAATCTGCCCCCGGGTGTCCAGTAACCGCAGCAGTGGTGTCCACCTTCACCACAAACCCATGGGTGGCGTGACGAACTTAAACACGGCTCCGGCCGTACACCTACCTACCACCCCCCTAAGTAGCGCCAGCACCCTTTCAGAGCGAAGTGACCCCGGGTCCGGAGGCGCTCGAGCCACCCACCAATGAGCCCGGATCCGAGCGGCTCGGCTGCAGCCAAGCGCGGGGAGGTACAGGAGTACCCGGGGAAGATGGAGTGAGGGCAGCCAGATGACGTTCCCTCCCATGGGTAGGGGAGGCCCCAGGACTCTGGATGGTTGGAGGTGTAGGGAAGCGTGGTCCAGTCTATGCGGCAGGCAGGACAAAGGGGGGGAGCAGCGTACTCACTCAGGCCATGGGGATGTTGGTGCGACCATTAACCCCTTAATGACCCATGACGTACTGGGTACATCATGGATCGTGTGAGGTTAATCCCCGCCCCCTGCCGTGGGCAGGTCGCGGCGATCCGCGCACATATCAGCTGTTTTCAACAGCTGCCATGTGTGCCTGCTAGTCGCGGGTGGAATCGCTTCCACCCGTGGCCATTTAACCCCTTACATCTCGCTGCCAAAATCTGGCAGAGAGATGTATATATGACAGTCACTTACCCGGCCCCCATTGGAAGTCACGTGACATGATCACGTGACTTTCGGTGGTTGCCATGGTGGCACAGGGTCATGTGATGACGCCTGTAGCCAACATGACTCACTTCCCCTCAATGCCGGAATACAGCCGGCACTGAAAGTAAAGCATCAAATCTGCAGTTCTCAGCTCTGTAGCTGTGATCTGCAGATAGCGCAGAGCGATCGGATTGCTGATCGCTAAAGCCCCCTAGGGGGACTAGTAAAATTTAAAAAAAGTTTTAAAAAATTAAAAAAACCTAAAAGTTCAAATCACAACCCCCCCCTTCGCCCCATTGAAAATTAAAGGGTTAAAAAAAAAAAAAAAAATATACACATTTGGTATCGCCCTGTTCAGAAATGCCTGATCTATCAAAATATAAAATCAATTAATCTGATCAGTAAACGGCGTAGCGGCAAAAAATTCCAAACGCCAAATTACGTCTTTTGGTCGCCACAAATTTTGTGCAAAATGCAATAACAGGCGATCAAAACGTAGCATCTGCGCAAAAATGGCACCATTAAACTACAGCTCGAGACGCAAAAAAATAAGACTTCACTAAAGGCCGCTTTACACACTGCGATATCGGTACCGATATAGCTAGCGTGCGTATCCGCCCCCATCGGTTGTGTGACACGGGCAAATCGCTGCCCGTGTCACACATTGCCCAAACTCGTCACACTACTTACCTTCGCTGCGATGTTGCTGTGACCGGCGAACCGCCTCCTTTCTAAGGGGGTGGTTCGTTCAGCGTCACAGCGACGTCACTGAGCGGCCGCCCAATAGAAGCGGAGGGGCGGAGATGAGCGGGACGAACATCCCGCCCACCTCCTTCCTTCCGCATTGTGGCCGGGAGGCAGGTAAGGGGAGCTTCCTCGTTCCTGCGGTGTCACACGTACCGATGTGTGCTGCCGCAGGAACGAGGAACAACCTCGTTACTGCTGCAGCAACGATATTCGAGAATGGACCCCCATGTCACAGATGAGCGATTTTGCACGTTTTTGCGACGATGCAAAATCGCTCATAGGTGTCACACGCAACGGCATCACTACAGCGGCCGGATGTGCGTCACAAAATCCGTGACCCCAACGAGATCACTTTAGCGATGTCGTAGCATGTAAAGCCCGCTTTAGCCTCAGATCCCGAAAAATGAGAACGATACGGGTTTTGGAAAATGGTGCAAAACGTGCGCCACTTTTTTTGGACAAGCTTGTGAATTTTTTTTTAACTCCTTAAATACAAGTAAACCTTTCCATGTTTGGTGTCTACAAACTCGCACTGACCTCAGGCATCACAATGACACATCAGTTTTACCATATAGTGAACACGGTGAATAAAATATCCCAAAAACTATTGTGCGATCACACTTTTTTTGCAATTTTTCCGCACTTGGAATTTTTTTGCCGTTTTCCAGTATACTATATGGTAAAACTTATGGTTTCTTTTTTTTTTTTTTCCAAAACGTTTTTTATTGATTTTTCAAATTTGTAAAAACATGACAAGTATCATTGCAAAAGAAGAACATTCGTCTGACAAAATGTGACATAGAGGTGGGTGATACCCCAATTTGGAGTTCCATGTTGCTGTTCGATTTAAGATAGTATACAGTAACATTAAACCAAAACAGAGGTAATGAAATATAATATAACATATGCAATACAATTCGTTAAATCTCTGTGTCGTCCCTGAATGATTTCAATTTTGCTAGCGTGTCTTGGTATTCCCAACCGTCTCGTCTCCCCCTCCCGCCAGAGCCCCCTCCTAGGTGATTCTCAGTTTACCCAGGCTGTCCTGAATATCGCTCAGGATATACCACTCCGAGTGAACAAAAGGTGCCATCAGGTTAATTATTTCTCCCTGTGTGAATTGGCTTTCAATAAAATGTCTCCATCTCACAAAAAACTTGGCTGTCAACCCATCTTTATCCCTCTCCGCTTCTAGTTTTTCCCACTTCAGAAGGTTGTGTAGTTCGCCCACAACCTCCTTTATGGATGGGCCCTCCCTTTGAATCCAGTGTTTTAAGATGCAACGCTTAGCTATCATGGCTATGTCATGCATTATTGCGTATTTCCTCTTTTCCTGCGTGCTCGGTCCTCCTCCTACTCCTCCCTCAAAGGAGTGGAAAATCCACACCATTAAGTCTAGTTTGCTGAAAATTCCCCATGTTGACTGGGCAAATAGTCTGACTTGGTTCCAGAACCTAGCGATTGTCTCACATTCCCATAGCCCATGCAGCATATCCGTTTTTTCTTTTTGACACTTAGGACACCACCTATCCCTACCTGGTATGTTGAAACCTATAATGGCCCTATGTAGAATTCTGAATTGAGTGTCTCTCCATCTCTCATTGGTAATATGTTTCCGCACTTGTACCCATCCTCTCAGTATATCATCCACCACTTCTTCCCTTCCCAATTGTTTCCCCCACGCTTTTAAAGTCCGACTATCCTCCCGTGAGATAAGCACCCCCCTTAGCGATCGATAAATTTTAGAGACATTTATACTTGTTACATCACATTCCAGTAACTCATCAATCGAACTTCTGTTCAGCTCTCTTCCAACCACACCCAGGTCTCCTATTATTCCATGTTTCAATTGTTCATACTGGATGACATGTGAGCTATTAAGGTTGTACTTATCCAACACTTCCCGACCTGTCATCCACCTCCTGTCCTCCACATTCATAACATCTATCATTCTCCTGACTCCCCTCTCTTTCCATCTAGTAAATAGCTTGTTTTCTCGTCCCAGGGGAAAATTTGGGAATGCCCAGGGGTTCAAGTACTTGGACACTTTCCATGAGAGCCCCAGTTTTTTCCTTACCGACTTCCATGTTAGCATGGTGTCTCGGAATATAATTGAGTTCCTTATGTGCCCTTCAACCCTGGATAGTGGGGAGTGCAGAATGGACGTCAGATCCCACGGTGACGCATATTTAGTTTCCATCGCATGATCTGAGTGCCTACTCGTTCCTCTCACCCAATCAATTACATGCCTCATGATACATACAAGATTATACCCTTGGACATCTGGAAAGTTTAGACCTCCCTCCTCTGCTGACTTCATCAGCGTACGCAGCTTTATTCTGGGTTTCCTTCCCCTCCACAGAAATTCTGTATACGCGGAGTTGAGCTTATTCACATCCTTTAGTTTTAGCAATAGCGGGATTGTCTGGAAGGGATACAGCAGCCTAGGAAAGCTCATCATTTTTATCAGGTGGCATCTTGCCAGTAATGGAAGTGGCAGACCTTTCCATCCCTTTAATTGAACTATAATTTTCCTGATTAGCGGTCCATAATTCAAGTTATAGATTGTTTCCACCGATCTTCCTATATGCACTCCCAGGTATTTAATTGAAGATTGTGCTATAGGAATTCCACATAGACAGCCATCCCTTATTTGTCCCCCCATTGTCCCATGATGCCCCTTTAGGAACATGATCTCGCATTTTTTTTTGTTCAGTTTGAAACCGGAGAATGAGCCAAATTTTTCAATCAAGGCAAGAGTCTGTGGCAAATCCGCACCGGGGTCCCCCATATAAAGTATGATGTCATCAGCAAAAAGCGCTGTCTTTACTTCTGAACCCCTTATCTTGATTCCTTTAAAGCTATTTTGTCCCTGTAGTATTCTTGACAACGGCTCGATTGCCAGGTTGAATAAAAGAGGAGATAATGGGCAGCCCTGTCTTGTTCCCTTCATCAAAGGGAACACGTCTGATAGAAAGCCCGGAGTGTGAACCCTAGCTCCCGAGTTGGCATAAAGGTTTCTAATGTAAAGTCTCATCTTGCCTACAATCCCTATGGCCTCCATTACCCTGTCTAACCACCCCCAATTTACATTATCAAACGCTTTTTCTGCGTCAAGTGTAACTAGGGCAGGTCTAGCCCCTCCCTCAGTGAGACCCAGTCTAACCGCGTCTACCACTAGAATTGTCTTTCGGATATTGGTAACGGCATTTCTCCCCTTGATAAACCCCACCTGGTGATTCGTAATGATCCTAGGTAAGATCTCGGCCAGTCTATTAGCCATGATCTTGGACATAATTTTTAAATCCTGATTTATGAGCGATATAGGTCTATAACTAGAGGGATCATCCAGGTCCTTGGTTCCCTTGGGGAGTAATTTAATATATGCTATGTTGGAATTTTTGGGTATTTCCGCCCCTCCCAGGAAAGCATTAAAGACTGAGGTTAGATCCGGCGAGATCAGATCCTTCAGAGCCTTATAGAATTCACTATTGAAACCGTCAGGTCCCGGTGCCTTGTTGGTGTTAAGCTCCCCAATTGTTCTCGTCACCTCCTCTACTGTGATATCTGCGTTTAAGGCACTCAAATCTTCCTCCGTCAAGCTAGGCATTTGGGCTTGTCTTAGCCACTCTGCCTCATCAGTCATGTCGTTATTCCCTGACCCATATAGTTTTCTATAGTAATCTCCCAACAGTTTATTAATGTCCTTAGGATCCGTAGTCACCTCTCCCCCCTTTGTTTTCAGTTTAGAGATCACTGTCATCTTTCTGCTGCCCCTTGCCAGATTGGCCAACATCCTTCCCGCCTTGTTGCCAAACCTATGTAAGTCAACCTCCTTGTGCGACCAGAATAGTTGTTCCTTTTTTTTGGCCCATTCGTCAAATCCCTCTTTTGCCTCCAACCATCTGCCTTTTGTCATGGGAGATCTATTTGTCACATAATTTGTATATGCTACCCGTACTGCTTCACTATGGAAATTATAATTCTCATTGGTTTTCCGTTTGATCATGGCTGCGTACCCCACCAGACGGCCCCTTAGGACCGCTTTTGCCGTTTCCCAAAATATCACTGGGGACTCTCTATGTTCCTTATTGTCCTCTGCGAATTCTCCCCACCACTCCTGTAGCACCTTATGGAAATTATCTTGCCTGAGAAGGAACGATGGGAATCTCCATATGATATCTGTACCTCTCCTGAATTTCTCTCTAATGCCCAATCTCACCGGACTATGATCAGAGATCACCATATTCTCTATCACACAATCTTGCGTTCCACTCAGTAAGTCTTGCGAGATCCAGAACTGATCAATACGTGACCAGCTATCATGAGGGTGAGAGAAGTGTGTATACTCTCTGTCATGTGGGTGAGTTAGTCTCCAGATGTCTTTCAGTCCTACGTCTTCTAATGTTACATCCCTATTGTCTAAACTCCTGCCCACATTAGCTGTCCCCTCCTCGCCCCTCCTCCTATCTTCAGCTGAGTCTGGGACAGTGTTAAAATCGCCTCCCACTATAATGTTAGCCTCCCCATCTGCTAATATGGTGGCCTTTATGTCATCATGAAATGTGATTTGTTGTGAATTTGGGCCATAGACATTATAAATACTGAGTTTACCCGCTGGACTAACGATTGTTAAGTGCTGCCACCTTCCATGGTCGTCTGCCTCATGTGCCACTACCTCATGACTGAATTGTTTATTTATTAGAATCATAGTGCCCGCTTTTCTACCTTGTGCCGCTGCCCCGTAAACGGTGCCCACCCAATGTTTCTTCATGCGGAAAAAGTCCTCCCCCCCCAAGTGGGTTTCCTGTAATAAGGCAATGTCTGTCTTTAGTCTTTTCAGATGTCTCAATATCATTGCTCGTTTGTTAGGTGATCTCAGCCCTTTAACATTCCACGTAGTTATCTGTATCATGTTAACCTGTGTATTCTGCTTTTACTACTCCCTCCCCTATGGGCCCCTGCATCAAGGAAGACGAGATGTTCGACACTAGAATCACAATTGGTACCACAAAATCGACACTCCCTTTCCCCACCTTGCAAATATAACAAATACAACAAAAAGCATGTAACTGTAAAACATATTTTCCCTTCCGAGAAATCCACGGCGCTTCCCGCCACGTTGGTGAGCTCCCCTATTCCTAGCCAAAATATGTAGCTCCCTAATCACCCCCCAAAAAATATATGTTCTATCCCCGGACTAACTTGAATAAGCCTTTGAAAATTATGCAAAAATTAGCACAGTATGTCAAAACCTCAGCAAGATTCTCCAGTCCTACTTATCTCTGACTCCAGGTAGCCATCAGTCCGCCCAGAACAGGCCCACTTCATTTGAATTTGGATGATGTTCCTGGACAAAGGAGAAAAAGAAAAAAAGAAAAAAAAAAAAGACCAAGGGGAGAGAAGATGGAGAAAGAAAGGAGAAGAACAAAAAAAAAAAAAAAAAAAGAGAGGGGGGGGGAAGAGGACCCAGACTTTGGGATGTTTTCCTCTCTTTTCTCCCTTCCCCCTCCTCCTCTCACCTCCCCAACCCTCTCTCCGTAATGCATCCTCCTCAACGCCTCTCCCTGTTTGGGAAGAGAGAAAAAAAAAAAAAAACAGGCAAAAAAAGGAAAAACAATGAGCGAGTTCCAGTTCAGGTATCATGGTTTCTCTCCAAGGGTTGGTTCCTGTGTTCCAGGCGAGAATTATGCTGTCGACCCGGGCTTGGCCTCCTTTCCTCCCTGGTCTCGACTTGCTTTTGTCCCCCAAGACGTCCCACATCTCTTCCTGAGCTTGTGGGGGATCCTCTTCTATTATTCCCTTCTCCACTAGCTCCTTTTTCTTGCCTTTCTGACCTAGTCTTGTCGAGCTCTGCCATGAGAATGTTTTCTGCTTCTTTGTAGTCCTTGTAGTATACAAACGAGCCATTGGGGTTTCTAACTTTCAGTGTAGCAGGGTATAATAGCTGGCACTTTACTTTTTTGTTGTACAGAAATGAGCAAATTTTGGTAAATTCTTTTCTCCTTCTGGATACTTCCGCTGAATAATCCCCAAAAATTAGCAGTCTGTTGCCTTGATATTGTAGTGGACGCTTTCGTTCTCTAAAGGCCCTCAATATTTCCTCCTTATGCTTATAATCAAGGTATTTGACAATCACCTGCCTGGCTCTTATCGGGGTATTCTTGTTTGAGTTTTGGCCCTCTCCCTTATTCGCCTCCTGGTGTCTCAGTGGACCCACTCTGTGGGCTCTTTCAACTCTGAATTTCGCCTTTATGCCCAGGGCCTGCGGTAGCTCCAACTCGCATATATTATCCAACTGTCCAATCGATACAGACTCTGGCAACCCGACTATACGTAGGTTGTTTCGTCTCGATCTGTTTTCCAAATCGTCTGCTTTATCCTTCAAGTATTCATTAGATTTTGCTAGAGCTGCTATTTGTGCCTGCATAGCCAGTATTGTCTCCTCGGAGTCAGATATTCTCTGCTCTGATTCTGCCAGTCTAGAGGCATGGGCATTTATCTGTTTTTGCATATTAGCTAATGATGTTTGTATGGCTGCCTCAATAGCCACTTTAACCTCTTTTGACAAGTGTGATGTCACTTCTTCAGCCAGTTTTTTATAGTCCACATTAAGCTTTTGTGTGTACTTGTCTTGGCCTGCAGGTGGTGCTGTTTTCTTAGTTCTCTTTGTCTGGACTGGGCCACCACCTCCATCCCCCAATAGCTTGCAGGCTTGTGATGTTGGTGTAGTAAGCTGCTTTTTGTTTCCTTTGGAAGGGGTACTATGAATTCTTGCATTTGACTTCCTGTGAGTCTGAGTGGGATTAATCTCCCTGTGCTGTTTGTCAGTTTCATCCTCCAGCACTGCTGTGTCTCTGAGCTGCCCTGCTTTGTCTGCATCCTCTCTCCCCTCTGCCTCCATATCTCCTTCATCCTCCCATTGCGATCCACCATCATCAGTCCCCTGCATCCACCTCTCTCCTGCTGTGTCCTCCTGTGACTCCTCGCTCATATCTTCCTTATCTCCTGTCTCCTCGCTCATATCTCCCTTATCTCTCCCCTTCCAGCTCTGTGTTTGCTTTTCTGAGTCTCTCACCATGCGTTCAGGCTCCTCCCCCATCAGGCTCGGTGCCATTATCTTATCTTCTCCCCTGTCCATATCAAAGCTTCTCCAGGCTGACTCACCGCTCCCAGAGCTTCTCAGGAGGTACCGTTCCATAGCTGTCTGCTTTAGGTAACCTCCTGTGCTGCTCTCTGTTTGGTGGCTCGTCCGGGGGGTCTGTTTTTAGTCGGTTTCTGTGAGGGGTGGCAGGAGATTCTCCTCTAAGCTTCCACCTCAGCCAGGACAGGAACAGGAAGTCTCCTTATGGTTTCTTTTAAAAGTACAACTCGTCCGGCAAAAAACAAGCCCTTCTATGGCAAGATTAACAGAAAAATAAAGTTACGGCTCTCGGAAGAAAGAGAGGGAAAAAAAAATAAACGGAAAAACACAATGCCCGGGGGCTGAAGGGGTTAAGTAGACTCTGACACAGGAGTAAATTAAGTCTCTGGGTGCTGCTGTCTCTCTGGGGAGCTTATCTGGGAATCCGTTCCTGTTGGTATTGCTGATGGTCCTAGGCCCTACCTCCATGCACTTGTGGTTAGACGTTTGAGTGACCCCTCAGCCTAAAGCTGTCGTGGTCCCGCTCCCTACATTTAAATTGAGGAGTTGTGCTCTCGATGGGTGACACTTAGGGCTTTCCAGCTTATGCAGCCCACTGAAATCCTATCCCCCTCGTTGTGTTGGAACCTTTGATCTCTGAGCTCTTGGGGAAAGTTCATAGAGATACTATCCTCCACAGGTTAATTCTCAGGTTGTGTGAAGCTACTTCCCGATCTAGGGTCCAGTACCCCGCCGTGCTCGGTACCAGTCCGGTTACTAGATTTTCCAGTGCAGACTGTTCTCCAAAACTAAGTCTGGCACCTTTCTCCAATACTCTGCGACCGTGTCTCCGACTCCTCCGATCCCAGACCACCGTCTGCGACCTAACCAAAGTCTCCCAGGGAGCTCCAACTCACTCTCTGAGGCCTGCAACACACATCCGTTTAAAACGTGCGTGTTTGGTCCGTTTCCGTACATACCGGAGATACGACCAAACGTGCACATATGTTTTATGTTTAAAGGCACACGTGCGTGTTATTTGATCTTCCGTGTGTTCGTGTGCATCCCACGTTTTTTTGCTCCGTTTGGCACGGAAGCATGTTCGTTTTTGGGACGGAGCACGCACACACGGACATAATGTTAGCCTATGGGAGTCCAAATAAAATGTTCCTTGCACGGATGTGTGGTTATGTTGTCCGTGAGAAATGTCCGTGTGTGATGCAAAATGTCGTTACTACATGTCGGAAGACAGAGTTGCGCGATGAGAATGAACTCAAGTGAACTTCACCCGACTTCATTGTCATGCCGCGGCTCTGTCTGTGTGCCGTGTACTGATTAGTGGTCACCTGTGAAGGATTCACCGGTGACCGCTAATCCCCCGAGTGACTGAAGTGTCCCCCCCTCTCTCATACTCGCCGATCCCCGATCACCGGCGCTGCACGGCGTTCACACTGCTCCGGCGGTTTTTTCTAATTTGAAAAATCCGGCCGCTTATTAAACAATCTCGTATTCTCTGCTTTCCCCGCCCACCGGCGCCTATGATTTGGTTGCAGTGAGACACGCCCCCACGCTGAGTGACAGGTGTCTCACTGCACCCAATCACAGCAGCCGGTGGGCGTGTCACTATGGCGTATAGAAATAAATAAATAATTTAAAAAAATGGCGTGCGGTTCCCCCCAAATTTAATACCAGCCAGATAAAGCTATATGGCTGAAGGCTGGTATTCTCAGGATGGGGAGCTCCACGTTATGGGGAGCCCCCCAGCCTAACAATATCAGTCAGCAGCCGCCCAGGTTGGCCGCATACATTAGATACGACAGTTCTGGGGCTGTACCCGGCTCTTCCCGATTTGCCCTGGTGCGTTGGCAAATCAGGGTAATAAGGAGTTAATGGCAGCCCATAGCTGCCAATAAGTCCTAGATTAATCATGTCAGGCGTCTCCCCGAGATACCTTCCATGATTAATCTGTAAATTACAGTAAATAAACACACACACCCGAAAAATCCTTTATTAGAAATAAAAAAACACAAACACATTCCCTGGTTCACCAATTTAATCAGCCCGAAAAAGCCCTCCATGTCCGGCATAATCCAGGATGGTCCAGCGTCGCTTCCAGCTCTGCTGCATGGAGGTGACCGGAGCAGCAGAAGAAACCGCCGCTCCTGTCACCTCCACGCAGCAAATGAAGAGAGCCGCGTGATCGGCTGAGCTGTCACTGAGGTTACCTGGATCCAGCGGTGGATGCAGCGGTGGCCGCGGGTAACCTCAGTGACAGCTCAGCTGATCGCGCTATTCCCTTCATTAGCTGCGTGGAGCTGACAGGAGCGGCAGTGAGTAGCGCGATCAGCTGAGCTGTCACTGAGGTTACCCGCGGCCACCGCTGAATACAGCTGATTGCGCTATTCCCTTCATTAGCTGCGTGGAGGTGACAGGAGTGGCGGTGTCTTCTGCTGCTCTGGTCACCTCCATGCAGCAGAGCTGGATGCGACGCTGGAGCATCCTGGATTTCGCCGGACATGGAGGGCTTTTTCGGGCTGATTAAATTGGTGAACCAGGGAATGTGTTTGTGTTTTTTTATTTCTAATAAAGGATTTTTCAGTTGTGTGTGTTTATTTACTGTAATTTACAGATTAATCATGGAAGGAATCTCGGGAAGACGCCTGACATGATTAATCTAGGATTTAGTGGCAGCTATGGACTGCCATTAACTCCTTATTACCCCGATTTGCCAACGCACCAGGGCAAATCGGGAAGAGCCGGGTACAGTCCCAGAACAGTCGCAGCTAATGTATGCGGCAATTCTGGGCGGCTGCTGACTGATATTGTTAGGCTGGGGGGCTCCCCATAATGTGGAGCTCCCCATCCTGAGAATACCAGCCTTCAGCCGTATGGCTTTATCTGACTGGTATTAAATTTGGGGGGGGACCGCACGCCGTTTTTTTTAATTAATTTATTTATTTCTATACTCCATAGTGACACGCCCACCGGATGCTGTGATTGGGTGTAGTGAGACACCTGTCACTCAGCGTGGGGGCGTGTCTCACTGCAACCAATCATAGGCGCCGGTGGGCGGGAAAGCAGGGAATACGAGATTGTTTAATGAGCGGCCGGCTTTTTCAAATTAGAAAAAGCCGCCGGAGCAGTGTGAACGCCATGCAGCGCCGGTGATCGGGGATCGGTGAGTATGAGAGAGGGGGGGACACTTCAGTCACTCGGGGGATTAGCGGTCACCGGTGAATCCTTCACAGGTGACCGCTAATCAGTACACGGCACAAAGACAGAGCCGCGGCATGACAATGAAGTCGGGTGAAGTTCACCCGAGTTCATTCTCATCGCGCTACTCTGTCTGCTGTCAGCCGACATGTAGTAAACGACATTTTGCATCACACACGGACAACACAAACACATGTCAGTTAAGTTTCACACGCACACACGGACATTTCACACGCGCATACGGGATACATACGCAGGCAACACATACCATAAAAACGGACCTAAAAAACGGAAAACGGACCCGAAAAACGGCCCGTTTTACACGGACGTGGTTTTCACGGATGTGTTTTTTTAGGCCTGAGGGCTACTTCTCAACTGAGTATAATCCCTCTCACCAGTCTGCCTGACCCCTAGGCGGGTGGCCCTATTCCAGCTCAGCAGCCTACTGGTGTGCCTAACCGGGTGTGGTGTGGCTAGGATTTGAATGCTGATGGGAACAATACCAATAGTTAGGATCCCAGAACCATGGAGGGTGAGTTCTGCACCATAAGAGAAAGGAGTGCAGTTCCCTGTGACAGCCTGATAAGGTCAGGGGCGTCACAGTTGTCTTTGGAGAATAGTGATGATCTTTCCAGCATATTTGGTGGAATCTATCTCTGGAGAAGAATTGGAGTTCTATCTTGAAAATGTCTCCTTGTTTGTCTTCCCTTCCTCATATTGTCTTTAGAATAGAAGTCACACTAGTGTCTTGCTGGCTATTGTCGCGGGCGGAGGAGGACGCGCTGCGCTTCACCCACTGCTCGGGTCTGGCTCTGCTGCGGCCTGCTCGCCCGCTGCTCGGTGGTGGCTCGAGTGGCGTGCCGGATCCCGGGGCCTCGAGCGGCGCTCCTCGCCCGTGAGTGAAAAGGGGGAATTTGATTGTGGGGATTGGATATTGTACGTGACGCCACCCACGGTTGTGGTGAGATTGGTGACACCACCGCTGCTCTGGACGGGGATCCCGGGAGCGATGACAGGGAGCAGCCTGGATGTTAGTTCTCTCCTCCGTGGGTAGGGGGTTGGTTGTCCCGGGGCCCGGTGATGGGGTAAGTAGGGATGACAGGCGGGTTGCGGGGCCTGGTGAGGTGCAGGGTCGCGGGGGCAGCGCGGTGCCGCACGGCACGGTGGTACTCACTCAGCCAATGATGAAGATACAGTTCTTGGTAAAACACACGGCTGTATGGACGGGTCCCACAGACGGCTGCGGTGGTTGCTGCTCCCGGTAGGTTGATGGTGACTGCCTTTTCCCTGCACCTGTGTAATGTTTGGTTCCAATGGGTTCCCACCAGTAACCCGCTCTCCAGCTTGGATATGGGCTGGAGGAGCCCCTTTTGCCCGCAGGCTCTGTCCCTGGGAACTGTGGCCTTGGCGGTGGCTGTGCTTCCCTCTCACGGTTGGACTGTTGCCTTCTGTCGGGACTTGGCTGCTGGGAAACCCAGGAGGTTCCCTTCACTAACGGATTTGACAAATTCACGGCGACTCCTAGCCTTGTCAGGGTCCGTAAGCCCCTGCCGGATGGTGCTGGCTTCTCTTTGCGTACCGGTCCGGTACCGCCAGGCCACCGCCCGTCCACGGTCCTTACGGCTAGCTCCAATCGGCCTCTCCTGCAGACGGTCACCACCGTCTGCCAACCTTGCTGCTCCATCCGGGCCACACGCCCGGACCAACTTCAGTCTGCTCAACTGCTACTTCGCCTCCTTCTACTTTCTCCTCCAAACTCAATCTCAACTGTTTTCCCGCCTCCAGGACTGTGAACTCCTCGGTGGGCGGAGACCAACCGCCTGGCTCCACCCCCTGGTGTGGACATCAGCCCCTGGAGGAAGGCAACAAGGGTTTTCGTCTGACTTAGGTGTGCCTGACCGGGAGTGTGGGGTGTGTTGGTGTTGTTCTGTGACGACCTGGCTTGTCCAGGGTGCCACATTCCCCCTTAGTAAAATGCAGACCGTCCGTGGCCTGCCCGTCCATCACCGGTTTTATTTTCACAACTGAAAAAGAGAAACGGTAAAACACATAACAATTATAACTTCTTCCCACATCGGGAGGCATGTACTTAAATGTTGCTAACGGTAACGGCTTCCGCTCTCTCCCACCCAAGCAACCTGGCCCTGATGCTGCCCCTAAGCAAATTGGCAGCACCCCTTGACCCCAGTCCAGCACAAGTTACCTGAGCGGGTTCTGTCCTTTTCAGGGGACCCGTGTCCATGGGGACCACTGAACCCCTCCAGAGGATCGCCACTGGTTCCGGTGGTGGCTGGGCCCCAGCCTGCTCCACTGCGGGCCCTTCCTCCAATCTGCCTCTCCGGAGGCGGTCACGGTAAAGCCAACAAACATTTTATTTACACACCACAAGTTCGTGGTTGCCCTGCTAGTTCTCGGGCTTGTCCGTAGTAGTTTCTACGCATTTGTGTAAAGGGGTCCCAACGGGGACCAGTTGCCGGCAACGACCGGTTCTAATCAGGGTTTCAATCAGGTAACATTCGGTTAATTATTCACTTATCATTCAAAGAAACTTTAAACAGCACTCTGGTGGTCCCAACGGGGACAATTGCAATGGGACTCCGCTGCCATCACTCCGATTCTTCGGCATCGGTCGGGGGAGGGGGCGCGGTGCACACTCGGGCCTCTTGGCTGCCCTTCAGCTTTGCATCCAACGCAAACCACCCCCTCTCCCCGCAGTGCCGGGTGTACTGCACCAGGTCTCCCGGCATCAGGTTGCGGCCTGGGTGCTCCTCCGGCAAGTGGGCATTGACATCCCGCCGGGCTATAAAGACTTCGGCCTCCAGGCCCGGCTCATAAATAAAGCCATAGCCCCGGCGGACATCAAACCGCCTCACCTGCCCTTCATACAGGGGGCCCCGGACACGGAAGGTCGCTTGCCGGAGGCTCTCTTTTTCCCTGATCTTGCGGGCCACCAACTCTGCCTTCTTCCTCTCCCTTTCCGCAATCTCCGGGCCCAGCGGTGTCGGCTCCCTGTCCCAATACGGAGCTGCTGCGAGCTCCGGCGCACGGGTCGGGCCCCGCGAGACCTTCTGGACACTGCCCACCACTGGCGATCTGGGTGGAAGGTCCCGCGGTGACTTGGCCTGGGGTGCTGCTTTGCAACGGCAACCCGGCGCAACCTCAGCCGAGGTGTGGGGGATGGGCACAGGGGTCCTCTTCCGTTGGGCCTTCGGCACGGAGCGGTCTGTCGGCTCCGGCTCGGGGGAAGTCTCCGCAGATGCCTCCGGTTCGGGCTTTGGCACCTTCCACGGTAGCTGTTCTGGGCGATCACTGGCTCCGGCTGCTGGCCGATCCGCCTGGGCGGACATGCGGGGTACCGCTACCGGTTGCGGGGGTAGCGGGCCTAGTGGTGGGGTCACGGCAGCCAATACGGGTAGCGAGGGAGGTAGCAGGGCGAGCGGGTTTAGACCGGGTCCCGCGGCCGCGATGACCGACCCACTAGAGGTACGGGGGCGTGGGTCACTCACCCTCCCTTCCGAAACTCCCTCCTCGCGTCTCCGCACAGTTGCTATAACCTCCGCCATGTCTGCCTCCCACTCCTCCAGGAGGAGCTGCATTTTGACCTGCAGCCGTTGTTGTAGCTGAGCGGTCCGGATCTCCACCCACGCCGCGGTTCCAGGCGCGGGGGATACGGTGCTGCGGGACGGCATGAACATGGCTCTGGCGGCCTCTTCCAGGAACCAGCAACAAGATGGCCGCAGGGTCCTGGCGTCCCTGCTTTTATAGCCGCGCTCACATGCGACCAGCCGCCATCTCGTCCCCCTTAGTCTCTTTCCGGCTCCTCCTCTACAGGGGCGGGGTTTAGGCCTTCGCGCCTCCATTACTCGAGGAGACGCTCGAGTGGGAATTTTTCGCGCCCAAGATGGCGGCTTCTCCAAATTTTCGGCCGGACACCTCCGGCGGTCACAAGGCACACCTCTACCAGACGGCAGAGCGGTAAGATCCTGTTCGTGACGCCAAGTTGTCGCGGGCGGAGGAGGACGCGCTGCGCTTCACCCACTGCTCGGGTCCGGCTCTGCTGCGGCCTGCTCGCCCGCTGCTCGGTGGTGGCTCGAGCAGCATGCCGGATCCCGGGGCCTCGAGCGGCGCTCCTCGCCCGTGAGTGAAAAGGGGGAATTTGATTGTGGGGATTGGATATTGTCCGTGACGCCACCCACGGTTGTGGTGAGATTGGTGACACCACCGCTGCTCTGGACAGGGATCCCGGGAGCGATGACAGGGAGCAGCCTGGATGTTAGTTCTCCCCTCCGTGGGTAGGGGGTTGGTTGTCCCGGGGCCCCGTGATGGGGTAGGTAGGGATGACAGGCGGGTTGCGGGGCCTGGTGAGGTGCAGGGTCGCGGGGCAGCGCGGTGCCGCACGGCACGGTGGTACTCACTCAGCCAATGATGAAGACACAGTTCTTGGTAAAACACACGGCTGGATGGACGGGTCCCACAGACTGCTGCGGTGTTTCTCCTCCCGGCAGGTTGATGGTGACTGCCTTTTCCCTGCACCTGTGTAATGTTTGGTTCCAATGGGTTCCCACCGGTAACCCGCTCTCCAGCTTGGATATGGGCTGGAGGAGCCCCTTTTGCCCGCAGGCTCTGTCCCTGGGAACGGTAGCCTTGGCGGTGACTGTGTTTCCCTCTCACGGTTGGACTGTTGCCTTCTGTCGGGACTTGGCTGCTGGGAAACCCAGGAGGTTCCCTTCGCTAACGGATTTGACAAATTCACAGCGACTCCTAGCCTTGTCAGGGTCCGTAAGCCCCTGCCGGATGGTGCTGGCTTCTCTTTGCGTACCGGTCCGGTACTGCCGGGCCACCGCCCGTCCACGGTCCTTACGGCTAGCTCCAATCGGCCTCTCCTGCAGATGGTCACCACCGTCTGCCAACCCTGCTGCTCCGTCCGGGCCACACACCCGGACCAACTTCAGTCTGCTCAACTGCTACTTCGCCTCCTTCCACTTTCTCCTCCAAACTCAATCTCAACTGTTTTCCCGCCTCCAGGACTGTGAACTCCTCGGTGGGCGGAGACCAACTGCCTGGCCCCACCCCCTGGTGTGGACATCAGCCTCTGGAGGAAGACAAAAAGGGTTTTCGTCTGACTTTGGTGTGCCTGACCGGGAGTGTGGGGTGTGTTGGTGTTGTTCTGTGACGACCTGGCTTGTCCAGGGTGCCACACTGTGCCCACGGTACTCTGTATCTGCGGATTTTTCTGCATCAAAATCCGCAGCTTTCCCCCGGAATCCGCACCTTTTCATAGGTGCGGATTTTGTTGCGGATTTTGCGAATTTTTTAAAAAAATTTTTTAGGCAAAATCCGCACGAAAATCCGCAACAATAATTGACATGCTGCAGATTTTTCCGTACGAAAATCCGCACTATTTCCGCTGCGGAAAAATCCGCAGCGTGGGCACAGCATTTCCCAAATGCCATAGAAATGGCTGGGGAGTAAATGTGCTGCAGATTTCTGGAAAATCGGAGGCTTTTACGCGAGAAATCCGCGGCAAAATCCGCGCATTTTCCGCAGCGTGGGCACATAGCCTAAGGCTAAGTTCACATTTCCGTTGATTTGTATCAGTCACATGCGTCGCTTGACGCATGTGACTGATGCGCTGTTCAACGCTGTACAACGGATGACAAAGAACAGAATTCTTTGTCGGATTCCGTTGTGTGCGGGGGGCGGAGTTCGGGGGCAGAGCCGAGCGGGGGGCGGGGCCAGGCGCTGAGGATGTCAGTAGAAGTGCTGCGGTCTGCATGGCTGGGGACAGGTGAGTGTGTGTGTGAGTGAGTGTGTGTATGTGCATGTATGTATGTATGTATGTGTGTGTGCACATGCAAAGTGCGGGAGGGGGCGGAGCCGAGCAGGGGGCGGGGCCAGACGAGGGTGTCAGTGGCAGTGCTTGTCTGCATGGCTGGGGACAGGTGTGTGTGTGTGTACATACATGTGCGGAGTGCGGGAGGGGGCGGGGCCGAGCGGGGAAGTGTCGGCCTCCCTGCACACGTAACCAGCCTAAATATCGGGTAACAGCAAAGCACCCGATGTTTACCTTGGTTACCCGATATTTACCTTGGTTACGGGCCTACACCGCTTAGCGCTGGCTCCTTGCACCGTAACCAGGGTAAATATCGGGTAACCAAGCAAAGCTGGTGACGTGTGCAGGGAGCCAGAGAGCATGCGCAGCGAAATCCGACGGATCTCGCTGCTCAAAAAACGTTACATGCTGCGTTCCTCCCGCCCGGCGGTCAGTCGTTCCACGACTGATCAGTCGGGCGGAGGGTGCAACGCAGCATCATCAGTCACAATCCGCTGCTCATACAAGTCTATGGGAGCAGCGGAATCCGCTAAACGGATTCCGCTGTTTACAAGAGCAGCGGATTGTGACTGATACATTTTAGCGGAAATGTGAACTTAGCCAAGATGTAAAAGTCGCATTAGGCTAAGTTCACATTTCCGCTAAAATCTATCAGTCACAATCCGCTGCTCTTGTAAACAGCGGAATCCGTTTAGCGGATTCCGCTGCTCCCATAGACTTGTATGAGCAGCGGATTGTGACTGATGATGCTGCGTTGCACCCTCCGCCCGACTGATCAGTCGTGGAACGACTGACCGCCGGGCGGGAGGAACGCAGCATGTAACGTTTTTTGAGCAGCGAGATCCGTCGGATTTCGCTGCGCATGCTCTCTGGCTCCCTGCACACGTCACCAGCTTTGGTTGGTTACCCGATATTTACCCTGGTTACGGTGCAAGGAGCCAGCGCTAAGCGGTGTAGGCCCGTAACCAAGGTAAATATCGGGTAACCAAGGTAAACATCGGGTGCTTTGCTGTTACCCGATATTTAGGCTGGTTACGTGTGCAGGGAGGCCGACTCTTCCCCGCTCGGCCCCGCCCCCTCCCGCACTCCGCACATGTATGTACACACACACACACACACACACACACCCCTGTCCCCAGCCATGCAGACAAGCACTGACACCTTCGTCTGGCCCCGCCCCCTGCTCGGCTCCGCCCCCTCCCGCACTTTGCATGTGCACACACATACATACATACATGCACATACACACACTCACTCACTCACACATACACTCACCTGTCCCCAGCCATGCAGACCGCAGCACTTCCACTGACATCCTCAGCGCCTGGCCCCGCCCCCCGCTCGGCTCTGCCCCAGAACTCCGCCCCCCGCACACAACGGAATCCGACAAAGAATTCTGTTCTTTGTCATCCGTTGTACAGCGTTGAACAGCGCATCAGTCACATGCGTCAAGCGACGCATGTGACTGATACAAATCAACGGAAATGTGAACTTAGCCTTAGGAAAAGCTTTGCCTATTGTGTGGCTCCACGCAGTCAGAACACAAAGGCTGTGGAGAAGGGGTTAAGGGATTAGTCAGTTTTAGTTTCGTTTTCATGGAAAGTGAATCTCTGCAGATGAGAGGAGTATATAAACCAGAGTACAGGCTGCTGCAGTCTCCTGGAGGACACACTGCACACTGGTGAGTGCCTGCACCCCCTACCCCAGCCCTCCATAGACGCACTGACCCCCACAAAGCTCTGCTGCACTTTTATTCTATAGCATGAATTTTAATTTGATGATATATACAGTGTATATTTTATTTTTTTTTATTTATAATATTTCTATTTATTTTGCACAGATCTACTCCCCCCCCCCCCCAAATCCATCCTTTCTTCAGCGCTCTATTGGGAGACCCAGACGATTGGGGTATAGCTACTGCCCTCTGGAGGCCACACAAAGCACTACACTAAAAGTGCAAGGCCCCTCCCTCTCTGGCTATACCCCCCCGTGGTATCACGGGTACTCCAGTTTTAGCTTTGTGTGCGAAGGAGGTCAGACATTCCATGCATAGCTCCACAGATTTTAGTCAGCAGTAGCTGCTGACTAGTTCGGATGGAAGAAAAGAGGACACATATAGTGTTCCCAGCATGCTCCCTTCTCACCCCTGGATGGTGTTGTAAGGTTGAGGTACCTATTGCTGGTACAGGGCTGGAGCCTGACATGCTGTTTTTCCTTCCACATCCCCTTGGGGGTTCTGTGGAAGTGGGATCCTGCCGGCCTCAAAGCTCTGTCGCCGGGCTCCATCCACAGACCCATCAGAACCTGATGGATACGGAGCAGGAGTACCATCAGGGACCGGGCCCTGCATCTTACAGGTACTCTGTGTCCCCGGCAGGCACAGACACACTCCGGGCTGGCTGGGTGTTGTAGTGCGCCGGGGACCGTACACTGAGCTGGTGTTCCTACAGTCATCTGGGGGACTTTGTGTTCTGGGAACGCAGCGCCGACCCTCACTGGACCGGGCGGCGCTGCTGTGACTTGTGGTGCGCCGGGGATACGCCGACCGCGCTTTTACGGCGGCGGCGTTTATAACTCTAGTCCCCGGCTTTTGGGCCTAGGACGCCGGCAGCTCCGATCGTTCCCGCCCCCACCCTGTCAATCAGGGTAGGGGAGAGACGCTGTTTCACGGCAGCGAGGAGGGCTGGAGCCTGATTTACATGCTCCAGCCCTCACACTAGGCACAGAGGGAGCAGGCTTCCCGCTCTTGGTCAGGAACGCCCAGGGCCCGCCCCCCTTCTTCCCTCAGGACGCCGGCAGCCATTACATGCATGGCTGGCTGGAAGAAGGACGCAAGGCTCTGGGAGACCTAGACTGAGGGGCTTTGGAAGACCACACACCCGCTCTTTAGCGGGCGGTAAGCGGCTTTTCAGCTGGCCCCTCTAGTGCCTCAGTGTTTGTTAGTGTATTGTGTCACTGGACATAGAGATTTATTGATTTCTTGCACTGTGAGGTCGCTTCCTGGCTGAATACCCCAGATCGCTCTGAGGAAGCAGCAGCATGTCATCCACAAGACGCAAAGCTGCCAAGGCTAGGGCTGTGTGCACTGTGTGTGCTGCTTGTGGGACTGCTCTACCAGCAGGTTCCAAAGACCCCCATTGTGTGCAATGCTCAGATCCGGTGCTGCTTCGCCAGCCGGAGTCAGGAGAGATAGTGACCCAGGCTGAGACGCCTGTAAGTCCTGCCCCGGTGTCAGGGTCAGACTTTGCAGTTTTTGCGGTTAATATGTCGGTGACTATGGCAAAAATCCTGGAAACTTTGCAATCCATGCCTGGGGCTCAGTCTATGGACACGGCGAGGTCTATGTCCTCTAACCCTCCGCAGTTGGATTTAATCCAGACTGCAAGGGGGTCCCCGGCCTCTCAGGATGAGTATGATGACTCAGATGATTGCCCCAGCCACCCCAAGCGGGCTCGCTGGGAAAGACCCTCAACGTCATCACACTGCTCAGGGTCTCAGCGCAATCAGTCTCCCTGTGATGTGTCTGAAGAGAGTGATCAGGAGTCGAATCCTGGAACCCCTCTCAATCTGGATACCCCGGATGGGGACGCCATGGTAAACGATCTTATCTCAGCCATCAATAGGCTGTTAGATATTTCTCCCCCAACCCCTTCAGCAGAAGAGGCAGCGGCAGAGCAGGAGAAATTTCGTTTCCTCTATCCCAAGCGTAAATTAAGTGCTCTGTTGGATCACTCTGACTTCAGAGAATCAATCCAGAAACACGATGCTCATCCAGAAAAGCGTTTCTCTAAACGTTCTAAGGATACACGTTATCCTTTCCCCCCTGAGGTGGTCAAGCGCTGGACCCAGTGTCCAAAGGTGGATCCCCCGATTTCCAAACTTGCAGCTAGATCCATAGTTGCAGTGGAGGATGGCGCTTCACTTAAGGATGCCAATGACAGACAGATGGACCTTTGGTTAAAATCTGTCTATGAAGCTATCGGCGCGTCGTTTGCTCCGGCATTCGCAGCCGTATGGGCACTCCAGGCTATTTCAGCTGGCTTAGCAAAAGTGGATGCTATCTTACATCCAGCGGTGCCGCAAGTGGCGTCCCTTACCTCGCAGATGTCCGCGTTTGCGTCTTACGCTATCAATGCGGTCCTAGAATCTACCAGCCGCACCTCAATGGCGTCTGCCAATTCGGTAGTTTTGCGCAGGGCATTGTGGTTAAAGGACTGGAAAGCAGATGCTGGTTCCAAAAAATGTTTAACCAGCTTGCCTTTGTCTAGAGAAAGACTGTTTGGCGAGCCATTGGCTGACATCATTAAACAGTCCAAGGGTAAAGACTCCTCTTTACCCCAGCCCAGACCAAGCAAACCTCAGCAGAGAAAGTGGCAGCAGAAGTTTCAGTCCTTTCGAGGTTCGGGCAAAACACAATTCTCCTCGTCCAAAGGGACTCAGAGGACGCAAAGAAACTCAGATTCCTGGAGGGCTCATTCACGCCCCAAGAAAGCAAATGGAGGAACCGCTTCCAAAGCGGCTACCTCATGACTTCCAGTCCCCTCCCTCCGCATCTCCGGTCGGGGGCAGGCTCTCCCGCTTTTACGACACTTGGATGTCACAGGTCAAAGACCGGTGGGTGACGGACATTTTGTCGCGCGGGTACAGAATCGAGTTCAGTTCTCGTCCTCCAGCTCGGTTCTTCAGAACCTCCCCACACTCAGACCGTGTAGATGTCCTGCGGCAGGCGGTGGACTCCCTAAGAGCGGAGGGAGTAGTGGTTCCTGTACCGTTTCAGGAACAAGGGAGAGGGTTTTACTCCAATCTCTTTGTGGTGCCAAAAAAGGACGGCTCATTCCGTCCTGTTCTGGACCTAAAACTGCTCAACAAACATGTGCACGCCAGGAGGTTCCGGATGGAAACCCTCCGTTCTGTCATTGCCTCAATGTCTCAAGGAGACTTCCTTGCCTCAATAGACATCAAGGATGCTTATCTCCACGTGCCAATTGCTACAGAACATCAACGTTTTCTACGTTTTGTGATAGGAGACGACCATTTTCAGTTCGTAGCTCTGCCATTTGGTCTGGCGACAGCCCCACGGGTCTTCACCAAGGTCATGGCGGCGGTGGTAGCAGTCTTGCACTCTCAGGGACACTCGGTGATCCCTTACCTAGACGATCTACTTGTCAAGGCACCCTCTCAAGAGGCATGCCAACTCAGTCTACAGGCTACGCTGGAGACTCTCCAGACTTTTGGATGGATCATCAACTTTCCAAAGTCAAATCTGTCACCGACACAGTCACTAACGTATCTTGGCATGGAGTTTCATACTCGAGCAGCGAGAGTGAAGCTTCCGCTAAACAAGCAGCGGTCCCTACAGACAGGGGTGCAATCGCTCCTTCAGGGCCAGTCGCACCCCTTACGGCGCCTCATGCACTTCCTAGGGAAGATGGTGGCAGCCATGGAAGCAGTTCCCTTTGCGCAGTTTCATCTGCGTCCACTTCAATGGGACATTCTCCGCCAATGGGACGGGAAGACGACTTCCCTAGACAGGAAAGTCTCTCTTTCCCAGACGGCCAAGGACTCTCTGCAATGGTGGCTCCTTCCCACCTCATTGTCTCAGGGAAGATCCTTCCTGCCCCCATCCTGGGCAGTAGTCACGACAGATGCGAGTCTGTCGGGGTGGGGAGCAGTGTTTCTACACCACAGGGCTCAGGGGACGTGGACTCAGCAGGAGTCCACCCTTCAGATCAATGTTCTGGAAATCAGGGCAGTGTATCTTGCCCTACTGGCCTTCCAACAGTGGCTGGAAGGAAAGCAGATCCGAATCCAATCGGACAACTCCACAGCGGTGGCATACATCAACCACCAAGGAGGGACGCGCAGCCGGCAAGCCTTTCAGGAAGTCCGGCGCATTCTGAATTGGGTGGAGGACACAGCATCCACCATATCCGCGGTTCACATCCCGGGCGTAGAAAACTGGGAAGCAGACTTCCTCAGTCGCCAGGGCATGGACGCAGGGGAATGGTCCCTTCACCCGGACGTGTTTCAGGAAATCTGTCGCCGATGGGGAGTGCCGGACGTCGACCTAATGGCGCCTCGGCACAACAACAAGGTCCCGGCATTCATGGCGCGGTCGCGAGATCAAAGAGCGCTGGCGGCAGACGCCTTGGTGCAAGATTGGTCGCACTTCCGCCTCCCATATGTATTCCCGCCTCTGGCACTCTTGCCCAGAGTACTACGCAAGATCAGATCCGATTGCAGCCGCATCATACTCGTCGCCCCAGACTGGCCGAGGAGATCGTGGTATCCGGATCTGTGGCATCTCACGGTCGGCCGACCGTGGTCGCTTCCAGACCGTCCAGACCTGCTGTCTCAAGGGCCGTTTTTCCATCAGAATTCTACGGCCCTGAACCTGACTGTGTGGCCATTGAGTCCTGGATCCTATCGTCAACAGGATTATCCCAGGGAGTGGTAGCCACAATGAGACAAGCTAGGAAGTCAACTTCTGCTAAGATCTACCACAGAACGTGGAAGATTTTCTTAACCTGGTGCTCTGCTCAGGGAGTGTCTCCCTGGCCATTTGCATTGCCCACTTTTCTATCTTTCCTGCAATCAGGGTTGGAAAAGGGCTTGTCGCTCGGCTCCCTTAAAGGGCAAGTCTCGGCACTATCCGTGTTTTTTCAGAAGCGTCTAGCACGTCTTCCTAAGGTGCGCACGTTCCTGCAGGGGGTCTGTCATATTGTGCCCCCGTACAAGCGGCCGTTGGATCCATGGGATCTGAACAGGGTACTAGTGGCTCTCCAGAAGCCGCCCTTCGAGCCTCTCAAAGAAGTTTCTTTTTCTCGCCTGTCACAGAAAGTGGCGTTTCTTGTTGCGATCACATCGCTTCGGCGAGTGTCTGAGCTGGCTGCTCTGTCATCCAAGGCTCCCTTCTTGGTGTTCCACCAGGACAAGGTTGTGCTGCGCCCCATTCCGGAGTTTCTCCCTAAGGTCGTATCCTCGTTTCATCTTAATCAGGATATATCATTGCCTTCCTTTTATCCTCATCCGGTTCACCGGTATGAAAGGGACTTGCGTTTGCTAGATCTGGTGAGAGCACTCAGGATCTACATTTCCCGCACGGCGCCCATGCGCCGTTCCGATGCACTTTTTGTCCTTGTCGCCGGTCCGCGCAAGGGGTTGCAGGCTTCTAAAGCCACCTTGGCTCGATGGATCAAAGAACCAATTATAGAGGCCTACCGTTCTGCTGGGCTTCCGGTTCCTTCAGGGCTAAAAGCCCACTCAACCAGAGCCGTAGGTGCGTCCTGGGCATTACGGCACCAGGCTTCGGCTCAACAGGTGTGCCAGGCAGCTACCTGGTCGAGTCTGCACACGTTCACCAAGCATTATCAGGTGCATACCTATGCTTCGGCGGATGCCAGCTTAGGTAGAAGAGTCCTGCAGGCGGCAGTGACATCCCCGTAGGGGGGGGCTGTTTTGCAGCTCTAACATGAGGTATTTCTTTACCCACCCAGGGACAGCTTTTGGACGTCCCAATCGTCTGGGTCTCCCAATAGAGCGCTGAAGAAGAAGGGAATTTTGTTACTTACCGTAAATTCCTTTTCTTCTAGCTCTTATTGGGAGACCCAGCACCCGCCCTGTTGTCCTTCGGGATTGTTTTTTGCTGTTTGCGGGTACACATGTTGTTCATGTTGAACGGTTTTTCAGTTCTCCGATGTTACTCGGAGTTAATTTGTTTAAACCAGTTGTTGGCTTCCTCCTTCTTGCTTTGGCACTAAAACTGGAGTACCCGTGATACCACGGGGGGGTATAGCCAGAGAGGGAGGGGCCTTGCACTTTTAGTGTAGTGCTTTGTGTGGCCTCCAGAGGGCAGTAGCTATACCCCAATCGTCTGGGTCTCCCAATAAGAGCTAGAAGAAAAGGAATTTACGGTAAGTAACAAAATTCCCTTCTTCTAAAAGTGATTTTATGTCACACATTTTTGCACAATTTTAAAACTTAAAGCAGCAATCAGTCAGGCGGGTCCTTTGAGTTGTAATTGTAGGTATTATTCAAAATCTGTGATTGCTGTCAGTGAATGGGACCTGTTTCCCTTCAGAGGCTGAACACCCCTCACAGCTGAGCGCTCCTCAGAATTACATCTAACTATCAGCGCAGCTTTCCTGCAGACATATATTATATTCTAGCTGTTTCCCTGGAGAAGGTGGAATGTGATCGATCAGGTTTGTGCGGTTTCAGCCTCTGTAGAAGAACAAACACAAATTAAGGAAGGGTGGGGAGAGGGGGCACCTGTGACTGCAGTCATCATGGGGGGGGTGTTATGTGGCTCCTAGTGTTTGGAGCATATTGTTTAACACTGGTTTATGGAGGCACAATGTGTACCATTCAGTGTGGAAGTGTGTGGCACTGTTATATGTGGGGGCACTGTGTGTGGCACTGTTATATGTGGGGGCACTGTGTGTGGCACTGTTATATGTGGGGGCACTGTGTGTGGCACTGCTATATGTGGGGGCACTGTGTGTGGCACTGTTATATGTGGGGGCACTGTGTGTGGCACTGCTATATGTGGGGGCACTGTGTGTGGCACTGTTATATGTGGGGGCACTGTGTGTGGCACTGTTATATGTGGGGGCACTGTGTGTGGCACTGTTATATGTGGGGGCACTGTGTGTGGCACTGTTATATGTGGGGGCACTGTGTGTGGCACTGTTATATGTGGGGGCACTGTGTGTGGCACTGTTATATGTGGGGGCACTGTGTGTGGCACTGTTTTATATGTGGGGGCACTGTGTGTGGCACTGTTATATGTGGGGGCACTGTGTGTGGCACTGTTGTATGTGGGGGCACTGTGTGAGGCACTGTTGTATGTGGGGGCACTGTGTGTGGCACTGTTGTATATGGGGGCACTGTTGTATATGGGGGCACTGTTGTATATGGGGGCACTGTTGTATATGGGGGCACTGTTGTATATGGGGGCACTGTTGTATATGGGGGCACTGTTGTATATGGGGGCACTGTTGTATATGGGGGCACTGTTGTATATGGGGGCACTGTGTGTGGCACTGTTGTATATGGGGGCACTGTGTGTGGCACTGTTTTTTTATATGGGGGGGCACTGTGTGTGGCACTGTTTTTTATATAAGGAGGGCACTGTGTGTGGCACTGTTTTTTATATAAGGAGGGCACTGTGTGTGGCACTGTTTTTTATATAGGGGGGGGCACTGTGTGTGGCACTGTTTTTTATATAGGGGGGGCACTGTGTGTGGCACTGTTTTTTATATAGGGGGGGCACTGTGTGTGGCACTGTTTTATATATAGGGGGGGCACTGTGTGTGGCACTGTTATATAGGGGGGGCACTGTGTGGGTGGGGCACTGTTTTATATAGGGGGGGCACTGTCTTATACAAAAGGGGTGCGCTGTGAGAACTATTTTTTTTTTTTTCCCCTTCATATTGAGGATAAGGATGTGATGGCGGTGTTGGGGAGGCTGTCCATGTTGTTTTTTGTACTGTAAAGACTGACGTATGTGATCCCTGGTACAGGCCGGGCCGTCACTTGAAATCTTGATAAATTGTTTAAAAGAACTGAAGACCTCAGTGGTTGATCCCTTTAATGGCTAACTGAGGTCTCAACCACTGAGGACGTCAGTTCTTCTACTGTCTAACACGGTACAAAGATATTTCACCTGTATTGAAGCCTTGAGTCCTGTTTAGTGCAAGAATGTGGTGACGAAAAAACGGACTAAAAGGCTGAGGACCAGCGGCTCGGGGAATGTCAGTTGTGAAATAGTTTTTTTTTTTTTTTTTTTTTTTTTTTTAAATATTGAGTTGCCCACATTTAATGGTGGTCTTGCTTTTTCAGGTTTTTTTTTTTTTTTTGTTTTTATTTATTTTATTACTCACAGCAAGTTGGGCTGCAGTGTGTACATTGCCCAAGCCAAAAACGAATGCTCTACCAGGACACAGCTAAACCCCCACTAATGTGGAAGCGTCGCAGGTGCAGGAGAAGCAGATCACACACACACACTTCTCCATGGAATGGAGGGGGGCGAATGCTAGATGATAAAACTGCACACTAGTGGCTTGCATACAGCGCTGTTCACACATGCAGATAACAGTCACAAACCCGCAGCCTATTAGGTGACGCCCTTCTATTAGGTCAGGCGGGCTGCCAAGCCGTACCCCACTGTGTATCATGCACGGACAGACACTCTACAGTGCAAGGCCCAACAGAAAGGGGCCTGGCTGTATCCTGTACAAACAAAAAAATGAGGTTTTTGTTGGTATTTATGGCCATAAAACGTAAGCCTACACCCTCGTCACGGGACCTCATGCTTGTAGGTCCCTACACTAAATATAAAAATAGCAACAAAAAGAGGACAATCAACTTAATTTTTGGAGGATATTATCCTTTTTTTTTTTTTTTTGTTGCTATTTTTTATTTATTTTACTCACATATGCCTCTTTCACACATCCATGCATTAAACGCACTTGTGTGAAGGTCCTTGGGGGAGGTCTGTGTGTGTCTGTGTGTGTCTGTGTGTGTCTGTGTGTGTCTGTGTGTGTCTGTGTGTGTCTGTGTGTGTCTGTGTGTGTCTGTGTGTGTCTGTGTGTGTCTGTGTGTGTCTGTGTGTGTCTGTGTGTGTGTTCCTGGTGCTATCCATATGACTATTGGATAGTACACAGCATGAGCTGGTAGACTTGCCTGTCTCTGGTGCTTCTGTTACTTCTGAGTCTTCGAAGAATATTCATGAGGCATAATGAGCGGGCCCGGAAGCAACAACAAAGGCAGAGACAGCAGCATCAGAGACAAATAAGTATAATTTTTTTTTTTTTTTTTTTTATTAAAGTGACAGGTGTTTTCTCCGGTACATGTCACATCGATCACATCAGTGTGCGCTCCATGTGACATCAGTGAGGCCAGCAGAAAACTGACATATTGCCATGTGGAGCACACGGACACTCGGTATGTGTGAACACTGAGACGTGCACAGACCCATTGAATTTAATGGGTGTACATGTGTCCCTGTCTCGGGTACATGTGGAAATGGATGTCACATGTACCGGAGACACAGATGTGTGAAGGAGGCCTTACATAGGGCTTTTAATTCCACAGCACTTTACAGATGTGGTCATGTTCTGTATAATCTGCCACAAGGACTGTTTTTTTGTTTGTTTTTCTTTTACATTTTAGGGCTTATTCACATGACCGTTCCATCTGTCCTGGTCACTTCCTGGGTTTTGCGGACCGACTGACAGGACCATCTTTTCAATGTCTTTTGTGTAGGATCGGATAGCACACGGAAAAACTTCCGTGTGCATCCGATCCTACAAAAAAAACACATCGGGTGCCGTATGTCCGTTCCGTTTTTATGGAACATGTCCTATTCTGTTCCGTAATAACGGACCGTGACTCAATACAAGTCAATGGGTCCGAAAAATCCCTGGAAGCCGCACGGAAGCACTTCCATGTGACCCCCCCCCCCCCCCCCCCCTCCCCGTCGGGTGCCTCTGCAGTCTGTGTCCCGCTCCAGCCCCGCGGCTGCCCGCACTGCAGTGTGTCAGTGTCTGCCCGCAGTATCAGCAGTTTCTCACACTGCAGTGCGGGCAGCCGCGGGGATGCCGAGCGCTGCTGTCAGGAGGTTAAATGAGATCATTACCTGCTGTGACGATCTCCTGCTCTCCTGACGTCAGCACTGTCACTGACTTCTATGCCCGCCGCGTTCTCACGTCTCGCGGGCGGCCCGAGACTGTCACTAGCAGTGACGTCACGGGCTCCCGTGATTCTTCGCTGTGAACGTGCGGACAATGGAAGTCAGTGACAGCACTGACGTCGGGAGAGCAGGAGATCATCACAGCAAGTAATCTCATCTAACTTCCTGACAGCAGCGCTCGTCATCCCCTGCAGTGACCTGGGCTGACCTATTGATGTTAGCTCAGGTCACTGCACTGCTCTCCCAGCCAATGGGGAACATTCTGTTCTTCATTGACTGGGACAGTGACTATGGTATGGATCGTCATGGGACTCCCTTATTGGATTACACCAGACCTGGAATTGATTGTTCTTTTCAATAAATTGGTGAAAGAGGGAAATGTTTTGGGGAGTGTTGTTTCAAATAAAACTTTTTTGTTGTCTATATTTTTTATTTATTTATTACTGACTGGGTTAGTGATGTTGGGTTTCTGATAGACGCGTGACATCGATAACCCCAGGGCTTGATGCCAGGTGACATTACACATTTGGCATCAACCCCATATATTATCCCGTTTGCCACCGCACCAGGGCAATGGGATGAGTTGGGGCAAAGCGCCAGGATTGGCACATCAAATGGATGTGCCACTTCTGGGGCGGCTGTGGCCTTCTTTTTTTAGGCTGGGGCGTGTCAAATAACGGGCCTCCCTAGTCTGAGAATACCAGACCACAGCTGTCCGCTTTACCTTGGCTGGTGATCCAATTTGGGGGGGGGGGACCCCCCACGTTTTTGTTTTAAATTATTTAATTTAAAATAACAGCGTGGGGTGGCCTCTGTTTTGGATTACCAGCCAAGGTAAAGCTGCCAGCTGTGGTCTGCAGGCTGCAGCTGTCTGCTTTACCCTAGCTGGCTACAAAAGATAGGGGGACCCCACATCGGTTTTGTTTGTTTTTTTTTTATTTTTTTGGGGGGGGAGGCTAAATACAAGGCTAAGCACCCTTTAGTGCCACATGAAAGTCACTAACGGATGCCAGCTTAGAATATGCAGGGGGGTGGGACATTATGTCTGTCTTTCTCATCTATCTATCATTCATTCATTCATTCATTCATTCATCTATCCCTCTGTCTCTCTATCCATCTTTATATCTACCCATCTGTTTGTCTTTCTAGCTGCTTCTGTTTTTAGCGGTCCGCAAAAAAACCCGTAAGGCACACGGACCGTATACGGAACGGCTGCCACACGGATGCATCCGGGAAAAAAACTGACTGTTTTTTGCGGACCGCAAAAACGGAACGGTCATGTGAATGTAGCCTTAGTTGTGCTTGTGTTAGGAAGAGAACCACATGGGACAGAGAGAGGCCTTATTCCGACGGCCGCATGGTGTGGATTTTTTTTTTTTCTTTTTCCCCCCCTCGGACACTGCACATCACCTTAACAACCTAAGGTGCTAGTCACAAGTCTATTTTTTTTTTTTTTTTTTTGCCCCGGTATCACGGATGACGGGGGTCAATACAATAAACAAAAAAGACAAGTTCAGTGGCTGGCGTTAAAGTATATGACCCAGACATTTCTAGGGAAGGTGAGAGAACACTGCCTTGTTGCTTGTTAGTGAAGTTAGCCCATATATCTCGGCCATGATGTATTTTTCAGGACAGGGACTGTGGTGTCAACTTATTGACATTGAAATGAGATAAGGGAACCAAGGACTGGTATCAGGAGCTGTGATGGACATCGTGGTTTTTGCAAAAACCATATCTGCTTATGGAGGACCAAAATATACAGTATATAGCCACCATATAGAAAGAACTACAGTAAATAAAGCAGGGTCCTTACTGAGGAGCCTCGCCGCCCCTCCCTTATTCTTATAACTTGCTGTAGTCGTCTGACTACGAGGCTGTAAACATGTCTCATTTACAAGACCAACAAAATGACTGTGAATGATGAGCCCCTCCAAAGAGCTAAAGGATTTCCAACCTTGGAGCCTAAAGTACCCTGAGCTCCACAGGAGCGTAGAGTGGATGCTTATGATCTGGTTTCCACATGTTAAAGACGCCGTGAACCAGTAGAAAAATGACTGAGCTTGTAGCAAGAGTCGTTAAACTAAGAAACCGGAATGATTTTAACGGTTCCATGGAAAACATTTTGGTTTCATCCAAAGTCTGAGGTTGCCAGATCAGCCGTTCAACTGGAACGCTCTGAAGTGGCCGCGGGTAAGACCGCGGCTGAGCTCCCATAATCTGCGCCAACAAAATCCCCACGCTCAGATTTTATGCAAGGGTACATTTCTTTACTGGTAAACATCTCAATGACACACGCCGCTGGCTTAGCAGCACACATAACCAGGGTTTGCTATCCGGGTCTCTAACTTCGGACACACGGCGCAGAACACAAAAAAAACAGCAATGATAAACAAGAATTCTGTCCCTGACTTGCCCTATGGGTTACATTACCAGTCCAAAACACAAGGAGGGAGGGCTCCCACGTAGCAGGCCTGGACTCCGGGTAAACAGCAGTGACTCCAAGGGAGAGAGATGGGAAGATCTTCAGCCCTCTCAACAGAGGACTAGCTTACAGTCTCTTGGTATGGAGGAAGGAGACGGTCCGGAGGTCCCTTGAGTCCAGTATCACGTCTGCAGCAGTTCTGGCAATCCCTCACACTTCAGCGATGAGGGCAGTCCGAGGCAGGTCTGTTCAGGTCCAACTCCAGAAGCTCAGTGACCTCCTTTCCCGCACTTTTTCTGTACAACCACTCCCTGTGGGAGGGGATCAGATTTTACAGCGTTCGCCTCTCTAGCAATTTCAGCACTTGTCCACCAGGTGGCAGCACCATCCTGTTTAATGTCAGTCTCCATGTCCTTTTCAATCACAAAACAGTCAGAGCTGCTCGCCTCGTTACACGCTCCACCACCTATAACAGAGAAGGCACCAAAGTCAGACTTTTTCCCTCCCGTCTTGGAGGAATTTATGGTGGTGCAGGTGATTCG
Source organism: Anomaloglossus baeobatrachus (assembly GCF_048569485.1). NCBI lineage: Eukaryota > Metazoa > Chordata > Amphibia > Anura > Aromobatidae > Anomaloglossus > Anomaloglossus baeobatrachus. The sequence goes on along the minus strand of NC_134354.1, from coordinate 29,859,937 downwards.
TGTACAAATCCAGAGGGACCCAAAGGTCCACTTGGCCACAAACAAGTAGATCTGTTTGTGATCCCCCTAACGATTTGGGGTAATTTCTCCAGGATAAGGAAGATGTAGAGGGGGGGCCGTATCCTGGAGTTCACATTAATCAGAGAAAAGTTTTGGTGCAGTGTCTTTGTAATGGATGCTGTGATGTTGACCTCGAACTCTGCAGAAAACATTGACAAGATTACAAAGTTTGGCTTACACTGCCATGGGCCGGGCCGTCATGTCTAGGGCAGCCAGATGTGAAGTGTGAGGATAGGATTTTGGCATGAGAACGTTGTGTGGCAAGAGTGTGATCAAAAGATGTACATAAATGTGGGAGTGTTCCAGAAAGCTGGGGCCTGGTTAGTGGGCTGGTACTGGGACAAAAACAGGAGACCAGCTTGCTGGTTAGCTATGAAGTATATGGCCCTGCGACATTCCTTGTTAGTAAAAGTTGGGCCATGTGTCCCACCCGCGAGGTAATTCTGTGGGAAAAGTTCCTAGTGATAGAGTATTGCAATATTACTAAGAATAAGCCTCCTATATTGAAAGATAACATTTTTTACAATAGTTAACTTATTTTTAAGTTGCCTGGTGTCAAACTGTCTCGTTGCGGGAAGCCATACTCTTCGGCCACAAGGCAGAGTGATCCTACATGAGGAGCTTCGCCGCCACGCTTTCCCGATTCTTGTGAGTATATGCTGCAAATGCAAAGAGCCAACGACATCTGGGCGATAAACTCTGGAAAGACAAGTAGTGGTCGTCATGTCATGGAAGCCTAGAAGACGAGGAAGGAAAATTGCTTATATCAGCGAAAAACGTTTCTGTAAGTCACTTGTAGTAACAGGGGCAATAAACCTTGACAACAACGCATCATTATGAGATTTTGTGTATTGTCTGCTGTGATGGTACCTGACCACCATGCCTGACTATCGTTCAGGTCATATGTACCGCCCCGCGGGCTCGGCTGCGACCGACGAGTCGCTCGGATCCGTGCTCGTACTGCGGGTGGTGGCTCGAGCCGCTCACGGACCTGGGGGTCACGTCGCTCTGCAAGGGAGTTGGCGCTACACGTGGGAATTTGGGTGGTGAGCTCCACGGCCGGGGCCGCGGAGGTTTGATTTGGATTGCAAGTTCGTCACGCCACCCACGGGTTGTGGTGATCGTAGACACCACCGCTGCGGTGAAGGTATGGGGGGGGCTCCCGGGAGTGGTGTAATGGCGCAGCTAGGTGTTGACCCCCTCCGTGGGTAGGGGGTGTTGGGCCCGGTAGGCGAGGGCCGGGGTGCAGGGTGAAGTGTTGGCAGCGCGGTGCAGTGCCTGATGGCACTGGTGTACTCACTCTGACACAAGACACTGGAGTCTCTGGTAAACCAAACTGAGTGATGAACGGGGCCCGCAGCCGGCTGCAGCTTCTCCCAGAATAGGTTAATGGTTTCCGCCTTTCTCCTGCACCTCTGTGTGTAAATGTTTGACTCCTATGCCTAGACACCGGTAGTCCGCTCCCCGACTTGTATATGCCATAGGAGCCCGTTTGCCTGCAGACGCTGGCCCTTTGGGTCTCTATGCCTTGGCGGTGGCTTTACCCTGTATGGTTGGGCTGTTGTCTTCTAAAGGGACTTGTGTGGGATAGGTCCTTAAGTCCAGTCCGCAATCAGTTGATTCGACTCGGCCCTGTCGGTTCAGGGCTTTGTACTGGGTCTGAGTACCCTGCCTGGTGCTCCGGTATCCAGTTGGCTCCCCGGTTCGGTTCCGGTGGGCCACTACCCTGTCCCGGTCCCTTACGGTTCCACCGGTCGTCTTCCTGGTCTCCTGCAGGCGGCCACCACCGTCTGCCTCCTTGCCAATGGCGACTGGACTCCGACCCAGCCACCTGGTAGTCTGTTGGCAGCCTGGACACAGGACTGCCTGTACACTTGACTGCTCTCAGTCCCTGAACTTGACTCCGACTCTCCTACTCCTTGAACTTGACTAGACTGTTTTCCTGCCTCCAGGCCTGTAAGCTCCTCGGTGGGTGGAGCCAACCGCCTGGCTCTGCCCCCTGGTATGGACCTCAAACCTGGAGGGTGGTGACAAGGTTTTTAGGTTGGCTGGTGTCACCTAACTGGGAGGGGGTGTGGTGTTGTGTGTGACTACCTGGGACGACCCGACTAGTCCGGGGCATCACACATACTTGACATACAAGCTAGTTTTACACAATCTTAACCTTTAATATGTAAGGATTGACCTGGCTTTGCAATTTTGTGTGTGTGTGTGTGTGTGTGTGTGTGTTTTACACAAACAGTATATGCATGTCAGCTTGGTGCTTTTGTGATAGGCTGGTCCTGCTACTGTATGTACAAATTATTGAACCCATCACCAATTTTATATATTTCTGACTGAATGTTGGGGAAAACTAGGAATGATCGAATATCACAAATATTCGGCTTCGTGAATATTCGACAAATAGGTTGCTGCTATGCGAATATTTGATGCGCAATGTATGTCTATGAGAAGCCCGACTAGTTGCTATTCGGCAACTGATCGGGTTTCCCGTAGACTTGCATTGCGCATCGAATATTCGCAAATAGTCGAATAGCGGCGACCTATTAGTTGAATATGGGCGTAGCCGAATATTTGAGGTATTCGATCATCCCTAGTGACAACCCATCCAATCCACAAAGGCAAAAATCAAACCATAGATGTCCATAAATCTAGTGATGTGTAATAATTATCAATGAAGCAGGGAAAAAGTATTCAACACATGAAGAAAGAGAGGTGGAAAAAGCATAGAAAACGATGACACAAGCTTAAATCTCAGTAATTAGAATGCAATCCTGCCACTTAGGGAACAATATCAGGTATTTAAACTGATGGTCTATAAAAAGGTGTCTCACTGCCAAGGTGCCACACAAGAAACATCTCATGATGGGTAAAACCAGTGAGCTGTCTCAAGATATTCGCTTGCAACCTTATTGTAGCAAAACATAACTGGTTACAGCAAAATTTCAAAAGTACTAAATGTTCCAGTGAGCACTGATGAGGCCATTATCTGTCAGTGGAAACAACATAATTTCACCATAAACCGGCCATGACCTGGCGCTCCCCGCAAGATTTCAAACAGAGGAGTGAAAAGAATTACCAGGAGAGTTTGCAAGAGTAAACTGGAGAGTTCCAGAAAGACCTGGAATCAGCAGGTATAATTATTTCAAAGAAAACAATAAGTAATACAATCCCCTTCCATGGCCTGTATGCACGCTCCTGTTTGCACGCTCGCCACGCAAGACTCCACTGCTGAACAAAAAGCAGGTTCAAGCTCTTTTAAAGTTTGCTCAACAGCATTTAGACAAGTCTGTGAAATATTGAGAAAATATATTCTGGTCAGATGGGACCAAAATTGTACTCTGGATGGCTTTGGAAACGCACCATGTTTTGGAGGTCAAAAGACAAATCGCCCCAAAAACGCCAACAACAAAAGTGGAACTGGGAACATCATGGTGTGGGGCTGTTTTGAAACCACCGACACTGGGAAACTTCATTTAATTGAAGAAAGAATGAATAGACAAATGTATTGAGACATTCCTGATAAATCTGCTGCCATCTACCAGATGAAGATGAAACGAGGGAGGACATTTCAGCAAGACAATGATCCCAAACACACGGCCAAGGAAACTGTCAGTTGGTTTCAGAGTAAAATACTAAAGCTGCTAAAAGGGCCGATCCGATCGCCAGAGCTAAATCCAATAGAACATCTATAGAAGGAACTAAAGCTCAGAGTTCATAGAAGGATGTGAAGTGTGTCTGTGGAAGGATGGCCCAAAATAACACCTGAGCAATGCAGGAGACTAGTGTCATCAAACAGGAGGCATCTTGTCATCACCAACAAAGGCTTTTGTATGAAATAATTAATACATTTCAGTAACGTGTTCAATTCTTTTTTTTTATTATTGATTTACTTTCAGTGGGAGAAACCATAATAATCTTATGATAAATTTTAATGAAATTATCAAATTAAATAGCTGATGCTACAAAGCAAGATTTCGAGACTTCTCAGGTCTCTTCATCAGGCATGGTTAATAAAGTATCTAAAGAAACCAATATATACGCAAAGAGCAGAGGCGGCATGATAAATGGACATTTAAATAAACCAAACCTGAGTTTAGAGAGAGAATCCTTAATTTGCTTAGACTATTGGTGTGAAAGTTTTATAGTCCCAATATCTCTGTAAGATCAGAGATCTGGTGCCATCACCGTCTCTGGAGCAGGTTCCTCAGATTTTGTAGTAGGTCATAAATCCTCCAGACAGGTTTATTCCTCTATGGAGGGTATTAAAGAATAGAAAAATGGTATTCTTCGATGTGCGCATCGATATTCTTCTCCCAACTTTCATCTTGGAATTTAACATAACCCACCGTCACCGTAAATATTCCTCTGTCATTTCCTTATGGTACCTGGAGGGTTTTTATTTTTTGTTTGTTTTTTTATTTATTTATTTATTTTTTTTAATCCAAATTTGCCTACTGACTGTTTATCATGTGCCGTCAGAGTATTGTTTTCATGTTTGAGAAGCTATGCAGCAGCCGAAACTCGTCACGTGAGATACTATTTGGGCTAAATTCCTTTTTGGGGATTATTTGCATTGGTGAGTTCCGCTCCTTCTTACTTATTAGTATGGGTATTCACCACAGGCCAGCTACACCACCCCAACAACACGCTGAGTGCAGATTGCCGCTACTTACATTTGTTTATTTACAATCTTAAATTTCAAATCCAGATGTTTTTGTTTTCATTTCCTTCCCAGACCGCAAAATGCAGACGACTGGCCAACCACAAGTCCTATCTGTTGGTTCTTCAAGCTTCTCTGGAGCATCAGCTGCAAATCTACCGACTACTTGCTCCGTATTTTCACAGCCGCAACCAAATGTCTTTAATGCATTTAAAGGCTTAAACGCTCCACTCCCGGCATCTAAGACCGCAATGGATGAGTTCTCACCGGCTACCGGGACCACAGCACGGAAGCAGATGGTTAATGGAGGTAGACCTTATCATAGGTTACCGCTAGGTATTACTTCTGTTACTTATTCTACATTTTAATGGATTTATTTTTGCTTTTCCAGGTTTGTCTCCTGGGGTATTTGTATTTCAAGGCATGGTAAGTATTTCTCTGCTTCCAGTGTGCATGTATAGATGGAGAGGAAAATCAAAACCTCATCTCACCTCCAAGTTTTCAATATTGCAACAGCTGCGCCAAAATTATAGGTGCAGATGTCTTGAATTAGCCAAAATTGACCCCAAACTTCCATGCTTTTAATGTGCGCATTCTTGCATATCTGCTGTTGTGGGGGGGGGGGGGGGCTCACAATCTGCGCTGCCAGCAGGTGGCAGTCTTAAGTCAGGAATTAGGGAGAGGCTGTGGTAGGGCATAAGCTGCTAATAAGCCATTCTTCCTTGACCAAGCTAGTCTCAAGACGTGACTTGTTGGATATTGAGGGATAGGGGTCCCTATGCTGTCCCTAACCTTAGGGATACTCCTGATGATGTAGATGCCGGAGTCCCACTCCTGACCCTGCTCCTGACTAGAACTTTATTTCCTTACCCCCCTAACCAGGGAAGGCATGTGATGTTAAACATAGATGAAGACTGACAACTTTAAACCAAAACTGACACCCTGCATGTACGTATGTATGTATGTACACACACACACACACACACACACACACACACACACACACCCACCCTCGGGAGGAAAACAAGAGCAAGAAGGAAACTGGAGCACACCTGAAGCCATCAGGGTGCTACAAGGTTCTGCATCCCCACAAGGATGCAGGGCCTACCCCCTTAGGGACCTAGAGATCCAGTGCCGGTAACAGCAAAAACCAAGGTAATCCCAGTTTTCCCCAACATTCCCCCATACAATGGTACAGAGCTAGGGTTGGACCAATGGATGGTCTCCTAGAGGTGGAGCCAGTCCAGTCCACGGGTTGACCAGGTGGGAGGGGCGGACTGTGGAGAGTAGTCAGTCGAGCTGAGACAGAGGAGGTGTGAGGAACAGTAGTGTGAAAGTGAAATGACGTCCTGACTTGAGTTAACGGTGACCTGGTACCCAGGAGAGGTGTTTGCCGGTGGAGTACTCCCAGAACTATGCACCGACTGGGTACAGAATCCTAGGACAGGAAAGCTTCAAGTTGACCTGTTAACACCTGCACAGTGACGGGACCATCAAGGACCTCGCTGACCCTAAAAATCTGAAGACTCAGTAGGAAAGGGAGAACCGGGGACAGGAGCAGAGACTCCAACCCCACAGGGTTCACGCTATTGTCAGGCAGACAGAAGTGGACAAACCACCGGACCAGGACCCTCAGTTGCTCTACGGCATGGGAACCCATTTACCAGAGACAGGTGCAGGGAAAGAAGGTACCAGAGAACCAGACTGGCACTGGAAGGAAGGGGACCTGGAGGTGAAACCAGCCGGCCTCTGGCAACCAGTTAACTCCAATCAGCAGTGAGTAAAAACCAGCTGCACTAAACTTAGGTGTGGACTACCTTCTTCTAACACCTGTCACATCACCCATCCTCTGGGGCCTACCATCCAGGCTGCAAATAACACCAGCCCCAGTAGTGACCTTCTGCAGCGGCGGCTCCATACCTATAGCCGCAACACCGCAAGTGGCGTCACGTATGAACACTAATCTAATCCTCTGTAAATTACACCCCCATCACAAAAAGGGCCCAGGGCATGGAACCGGGCAATGGCCACCACTGTGACATTCCCAAGATATACACTGCCTGGGGCAGAGTACCCCATATCCCTGGGTGCGACAAAACTACAAAAGAGAACTGGGGTAAACTCGACAACGACACAAGAACTACAAGCACCAGATAGTGGGACACCACACCATACTATAAGCAGAAACGATAGGCTCCCTCACAACCGGTGATCAAAGGGGGCAAACAAGCAGACCAGCAGAGATTAACTCTTCCCAGCCTGCCTATGAATTGACACACAGCAGGAGTCTGCCTGCATTTCTCCCAGACACCAGAGAAGCTCAGACTGAGTGTCAGAATCTACAATCTGAACAGGACCTGACAAAATTAGTGAAAATATTCGTGTGGCAGATACTAGAACTCAAAACAAACCATCTTTTTCTTTAGGGAGCTTTACCTGATGATCTAGAGACTCCTCATGGGAGGGGATTAACATTTAATTGGTGGATTGAACAGGGGGGTCTGTTCCAAATTTATAGGGGTTGCATACCCCTTTGCAACTCCTGTGGGGGGAAAAAGAGTCGTGCAATTTATCCATACTGATCAAATAGAAATGAGATCTGTGAGAAAGCCTGGTGGTCTCCTATAGGAATGAAATACTCATGAATGTCACAATTTTTCTTTTTCTTTTACGTTAAAGACCCAACCTGACAACGTCCTAGGACAACAGTATGAATCCAAGATCCGTCCGTGTATTGACCTTATTGATTCCCTGAGGGCCTTGGGGGTGGAGAAGGATCTGGGATTACCGGCGATCGCTGTGATCGGTGATCAGAGCTCTGGGAAAAGTTCAGTTCTGGAAGCTCTGTCTGGAGTCAATCTTCCCAGAGGCAGCGGTAAGAACGGGTCACAATATTGCACGTGGATGTGGTTTAGATGTGGGGCCCAAAAGCTTTAAAGAATCTTCCCCAACATAATTAGTGAAAATAGGACACTTTTTGAAATATATCGTCTTGGAGAAATCTTATTCTTTCTCCTCCTGGAACTGATAATTTTATGCTCAATTAACAGGTAAAATGTTTCTTCAATGAATACAGACTTTCCCACTGTCTATGGCCATGCTGAACTCATTGTGCCTGCCCTTTTTGCATCGCAGACGTTATATAGACTTTCCCATTACTAGATAGATGACAATTAGTGTTTATAAACTTTTCGGGAGAACTTGCAGCAGAATGTCTTTTCGGGAGAACTTGCAGCAGATGTCTTTTCGGGAGAACTTGCAGCAGAATGTCTGTCAGCCTCTAGCTCCTCCTTCCTCCGTAGAACTTTATAAGCACCAACTGTTATTCATCTCATCACTGGGGAAAATCTGACTTTACGGAGTTCAGGGGTAAAATGTGTATTGAGAATGATCGGTCCAGTAGGAGAAAGAAGCAGATTTCTCTGAGATATATTACAAAGTTCTTTATTTTCAAGTCATTTCATTGTTTTTTTTGTGAGATAAAGTAAAACAGCAGTGATTCTTTAAGGAAGGAGTTAAAATCTTCAAGCCTGCAAAGAACGTTTATGGGTGAGAGTGTGATCTTGAAACCACTGCTTGGGGGATTGGTAAACTATCATTCTAGGACAAAAAAAAATCCTAGAATTTTTTTTGTGGTTCTACAAAAGTTTATTTTGGATTTGCCCAACTAGGAAAGACTGACTAAAAACCTTGGTCTTCTAGGTGTGCCTCCAAAACATTTGTGTAGAAGGTCCTTACGGCTTCTTTTCTCAAAGTCAAACCTTGAGTTGTATTTCAGTCATTGTCTAACCGGCTCGGATTTTTCCTGTAGAATCTATTCTTCCTTTTGGTAATCAATAAGTGACCTCATCCAGTGTCAAATTTAATTTCCCCCAATTTTGTTTTGTAATTCTATCGATGGTGCTTTTGAGGGTGCTGGATAAGTGTCACTGCCCAGAAGATGGGATCATTTACAACGTAGTGAAGCATTGCCTTAGATGGAGAGCGTAATTTTAAGAAGAATGGCACATTGTGTATTTATTTCTGCACTTTCATACAGGAATTGTGACGAGATGTCCTCTGGTACTCAAGTTGAAAAAATCCAAAAAGGATTCCCCCTGGAAAGGCAAAATAAGATATCGAGACCAGGAAGTGGAGCCAAAACATCCAGGGGACGTAGAAAAAGAGGTCCGGAAAGGTAATGATCTAGTGACATCCATGAAATGTGCATATGTTTATCTAATAGTCTTCAACATTGGATGAAGAAATAGAGGGGGGCCAAGGTGACTATCAGAAGTGCGTCTTGGTGCCTCAGGTAGATGGGGGGGGGGGGGCTGTTCTGGCTTCCTGGGCCTTACCATCATGAGACTTCATTTCTTTGGTCTCATTCTGTAAGGCCCTTTTGTTACACTATGACCCACCACCCTGGGGGCCAAATTTACCTCTCCGTAAGCCTTAATGGGAACCTGTCACCATTGTTTTGCCCTATAAGCTGCGGCCACCACCACCGGGCTCTTATATACAGCATTCTAACATGCTATATATAAGAGCCCAGGCCACTGTGAGAACATAAACACTTTATAATAGTTACCCAACGGTCGCGCGGTTGGCCATATGGGCGTCTCCGTTCTCCAGTGCCGGAGCCTCCTCTTTTGGCCACCTTCGTCCTCTTTCTGAAGCCTGTGTGCATGACTCTTCTACGTCATACACACTCTCCGGTCCTGCACAGGCGCACTACAATACTTTTGATCTGGCCTGCTCAGGACCTGAATGCTGGCGAGTGTATTTGACTTCGGACCCGTCATGCACCGCTGCTAGCGAAGGAGAACAAAGATGGCCGAAAGAGGCGGCACCGGACAACGAAGACGCCCATATGGCCAACCGCGCGACCGTTAGGTAAGTATGATAAAGTGGTTTTTATGTTCTCACAGCAGCCTGGGCTCTTATATACAGCATGTTAGAATGCTGCGTATAAGAGCCCGGGGGTGGTGGCCGCAGCTTATAGGCCAAAAAAGTGGTGACAGGTTCCCTTTAAGTCTCAAAAGTCCTAGCTGCTGTGTCACCCTCGTAAATCTCCAACTTCAAGGTACTTTTTTATTTTCCTGTCAGCTGTCTCCTTCGTTACACCATGTATGTCTATGTCCCCATTATGCTTTACCAGAGTCTTACACTCAAGATTCTCCACATACCATCGCTACCATACCTTACTTCCAGTATAACGTCCGTGTACTTTGTACAGAACTGGTACTTATCACAGTCCTGACCAAATCCAGCTAGGGCACAGGACTGTACCCGGCACCACTCATCCATCCCTTGTACCCTCCAGGAGGACGTTTCCACCACAGCTTACTCCATCCAAACTTAGCCAAACCTAGACTGACAAAATATTCAACAGATCCCAATAGAGGTGGCCCGCGCAGATCATTTGCAGACCACTTTTTTTCTTTTTCACAAACCCCTGTTATGCTCGGAATTGATCCGGCTGCCTCCTTTGCTGTGGTCTGTTTTTTTCTCCATTGAGCCATAGTCTGATTCAGTTGATGTCCTGGTTCTGAACACTTTGTGTGTTTGTTCATTGCCTTTTTGCCAACAAGTGTTTCCAATACTGTAATTCAGTCTCCCCTATCACCCGGCGGGTGTAACTATTTTAAAGCTTCTCTGGGCTTCCATTTCCTGCTTGTGATACTTCTGACGTGGATCCTGCTGGGAACTACTGTGTGTGTGTGTGTGTGTGTGTGTGTGTGTGTGTGTGTGTGTGTGTGTGTGTGTTTGTGTGTGTTTTTTGTTTTTGTGGATTATTACTTTAGGTTTAGCTTATTTTTACTCTGCACCTTCAACCGGATTCTTAAGGAAGTACATGGAACCCTCCAATGGCTGCTTGGGAAGCAAAGGTCCGAGTGGTTATCTGGTTAGGGTTGTTTTTCATTTCATTAGGGACTGCGCAGCGAGGACTTCTAGTCTGTACAAGAACCCGGCAGGTCAAGTGTAGTAGTTTTAGGTTAGACCTATTTTAGGTTATTTCCCACATGTGCATGTAACACTTCCCTAGTCCTCAGTAATTATGTGAAGGCCCAAATATGCTGCATGAATTTTTCTTTGCCACTCCATTGGGAGACCCAGACAATTGGGTGTATAGCTTCTGCCTCCGGAGGCCACACAAAGTATTACACTCAAAAGTGTAACCCCTCCCCTCTGCCTATACACCCTTCCGTGCATCACGGGCTCCTTAGTTTTATGCTTTGTGTGGAAGGAGGCACACATCCACTCATACATCTCCATTTTAGTCAGCAGCAGCTGCTGATTGTATCGGTTGGAAGAAAAGAGGGCCCCCACGGGGCCCCCGGCATGCTCCCTTCTCACCCCACTAAGTCGGCGGTGCTGTTAAGGTTGAGGTACCCATTGCGGGTACGACGGCCGGAGCCTCATGCCGTGTTTCCTTCTCCATCCCTTTAGGGCTCTGGAAGAAGTGGGATCCGAAGCGGTCATCCAGGTTCTGGGACCGTGCTCCCTCCGCAGCCCCTGAGGGAATCTGCTGGACAGGAGCTTATCTATCCTCAGGGACAGGGCCCTGCATCCACGAGGTACTCTGTGTCCCCATGGGGACTGTGTATGGAGCGCCTGGTTCCCGGACGCCGTAACTGGCTGCTGAATTGTGAAGACCGGGGACTACCGCGCCGACCGCGCCTGCTTGTCGGCCGCGGTATTAAATTTAGTCCCCGGCTTCATCGCGGCCTAGTGGCAAAACTCCCGCCCCCGGGCCTGTCTATCAGAGATAGGGGCGGGACAGCCGACCTGACGTCGGATGTGAGGGCCGGGGCATCCTGTATGCTCCCTCCCCCCTCACTGATCACTGTGGGGACCCCAGATTACCGCACTTTTCTCGGTGGCATATATATATATATATATATTATATATATTATATATATATATATATTATATATATTATATATATTATATATATTATATATATTATATATATTATATATATTATATATATATATATACACACACACATATTTCTTTCTGTTCGGCCGGGCTGTATACCCTTTTTTCTATATACCCTCAGTGATCACGCTCCTAGGACATAACAGCATGTCGGCCACAAGGAGCAAGGGCACTAAAGCACAGGGTTTTTTTGCGACATGTACCTCTTGTAGGGCCATGTTACCTGCGGGTTCCACCTACCCTCACTGTGAGCAATGCTCGGCCCCTGTTACGCTTGCTCAGCCGGAGCCTCGGTCACTTGTGGGCCCCTCGGCTCAGGCAGACCCTCCTGCTTCCACTGTTCAGGCGGCAGCGACAGAGTTTGCAGTTTTTGCTGAAAAGCTCCGAGTCACTCTCACAATCCATGGCTCAGTCTATGGACAAATGGTCTGCCAAGCTACTAGAAGCCCTGCAGTCCAGACCGGTCCTTACACAGGCCCCTGACCCTGTTAGATCGGCGCCTCCAGGTCCCTCTCGGTCCACCCCGGCCGGGGTGGGCCCTAGGTCTCACGTGGAGGACTCCTCCACGGACCACAGTCCCAGAACAGCTAAGCGGGCTCGCTGGGAATCTTCCCTGACTTCCTCACGCTGCTCGGGTTCCCAGCTTGAGGACTCTCTGGAGGACGAGGCGGAGGTTGCAGCTCAGGGCTCTGACCCTGACGTCGCCCTTAAACTTGATACACCTGAGGGGGACGCCTTAGTAAATGACCTTATCTCGTCCATCAACCAGGTGTTAGATATATCTCCCCCGCCTCCACCAGTAGAGGAGTCGGCCTCTCAGCAGGAGAAACACCAGTTTCGGTTTCCCAAACGTACACGGAGTGCATTTTTTGATCACTCTAACTTCAGGGATGCCATCCAGAAGCCCAGAGCGGTTCCGGACAAGCGCTTTACTAAGCGCCTTACTGACACACGTTACCCCTTCCCCGCTGACGTAGTTAAGGGTTGGGCTCAATGTCCCAAGGTGGATCCCCCAGTCTCCAGATTGGCGGCTAGATCTGTGGTATCGGTTGCAGATGGCTCATCTCTAAAGGATGCCACTGACAGGCAGATAGAGCTCCTGGTGAAATCCATCTATGAAGCCACGGGAGCGTCTTTTGCCCCAGCTTTTGCAGCCGTGTGGGCACTCCAAGCTATCTCAGCTTGTCTGGCTGAGATTAATGCGGTCACACGTACGTCTGCCCCGCAGGTTGCATCTTTACCTCTCAGGCGTCGGCGTTTTCTTCCTACGCCATGAACGCAGTCCTAGACTCTGCTAGCCGTACAGCGGTGGCATCCGCTAATTCTGTTGCAGTCCGCAGGGCCATGTGGCTGCGCGAATGGAAGGCAGACTCTGCTTCCAAGAGGTTCTTAACCGGTTTGCCGTTTTCTGGCGAGAGATTGTTTGGCGAACGATTGGATGAGATTATTAAGGAATCCAAGGGAAAGGACTCTTCCTTACCCCAGTCCAAACCCAAGAGACCTCAGCAACGAAAAATACAATCGAGGTTTCGGTCCTTTCGTCCCTCCGCCAAGCCACAATCCTCTTCGTCCAATAGACAGGACAAAGGCCAGAGGAACTCCTATGCGTGGCGGTCTAAGTCACGCCCCCAAAAGGCCACCGGAGGCACTGCCCCCAAGGCGGCCTCCTCATGACTCACGGCATCCCCGAACCGCATCCTCGGTCGGTGGCAGGCTCTCCCGCTTTCGCGACGCCTGGTGGCCACATGTTCAAGACCGATGGGTGAGAGACATCCTGTCTCACGGTTACAGGATAGAGTTCAGCTCAAGTCCTCCGACTCGTTTCTTCAGAACCTCCCCGCCCCCTGCGCGGGCAGACGCACTTTTTCAAGCAGTGGACGCCCTGAAAAAAGGAGTTGTGACCCCCGTTCCCACTCAGGAACAGGGTCGCGGTTTTTACTCCAACTTATTCGTGGTGCCAAAGAAAGACGGATCATTCCGTCCCGTTCTGGACCTCAAATTGCTCAACAAACACGTGAGCACCAGACGATTCCGGATGGAATCTCTCCGCTCGGTCATCGCCTCGATGTCACAAGGAGACTTCCTCGCATCGATCGACATCAAGGATGCTTATCTCCATGTGCCGATCGCACCAGTACATTAACGCTTCTTGCGTTTCGCCATCGGGGACAAACACCTTCAGTTCGTGGCACTGCCCTTCGGCCTGGCGACAGCCCCACGGGTTTTCACCAAAGTCATGGCATCCGTTGTGGCGGTCCTGCATTCTCAGGGGCACTCGGTGAGTCCCTACTTAGACGATCTCCTAGTCAGGGCACCTTCTCTGGTGGCGTGTCAACACAGCCTTACCGTCGCTCTGGAGACCCTCCAGCAGTTCGGGTGGCTCATCAACTTCCCAAAATCCAAGTTGACACCGACCCAATCTCTGACTTATCTAGGGATGGAGTTTCATACACAGTCAGCGGTAGTCAAGCTACCGCTAGACAAACAGCTGTCACTGCAGGCAGGGGTGCAATCTCTAATTCAGACTCAGTCACACCCCTTGAGACGCCTCATGCACTTCCTGGGGAAGATGGTGGCAGCGATGGAGGCAGTGCCGTTCGCGCAATTCCATCTGCGGCCACTCCAGTGGGACATTCTCCACAAATGGGACAGGAGGTCGAACTCTCTCGACAAGAACGTCTCTCTTTCCCTTGCAACCAAGATGTCTCTTCAGTGGTGGCTTCTTCCCACTTCTCTATCACAGGGAAAATCCTTCCTGCCCCCAACCTGGGCTGTGGTCACCACGGACGCGAGCCTGTCAGGGTGGGGAGCGGTGTTCCTCCATCACAGGGCTCAGGGAACCTGGACTCCGATAGAGTCTTCCCTTCAGATCAATGTCCTGGAGATAAGGGCAGTGTATCTGGCCCTATTGGCTTTCCAGCAGTTGCTGGAGGGCAGGCAGATCCGTATCTAGTCGGACAACGCCACTGCCGTCGCATACATCAACCACCAAGGCGGCACACTGAGTCGTCAAGCCTTCCAAGAAGTCCGTCGAATTTTGCAGTGGGTGGAAGCCACAGCATCCACCATCTCCGCAGTTCACATACCGGGCGTAGAAAACTGGGAAGCAGATTTTCTCAGTTGTCAGGGCATGGATGCGGGGGAATGGTCCCTGCACCCAGAAGTGTTTCGAGAGATCTGTCGCCGCTGGGGAACGCCGGACGTCGATCTCATGGCGTCACGGCACAACAACAAGGTCCCGGCCTTCATGGCACGGTCTCAAGATCACAGAGCTCTGGCGGCGGACGCATTAGTTCAGGATTGGTCGCAGTTTCGACTGCCTTATGTATTTCCTCCTCTGGCGATGCTGCCCAGAGTACTACGCAAGATCAGGTCCGACTGCCACCGCGCCATTCTCGTCGCTCCAGACTGGCCGAGGCGGTCATGGTACCTGGATCTGTGGCATCTCACGGTGGGTCAGCCGTGGGCGCTGCCAGACCGCCCAGACTTGCTGTCGCAAGGGCCGTTTTTCCATCTGAATTCTGCGGCCCTCAACCTGACTGTGTGGCCATTGAGTCCTGGCTCCTAGCGTCTTCAGGGTTGTCTCAGGATGTCATTGCCACTATGAGACAGGCCAGGAAACCGACGTCCGCCAAGATCTATTACAGGTCTTGGCGGATTTTCTTGTCCTGGTGTTCTGATAAAGGTTTCACTCCCTGGCCTTTTGCCTTACCCACTTTTCTTTCCTTCCTTCAATCCGGAATGGATGAGGGGTTGTCACTTAGTTCTCTCAAAGGACAAGTATCGGCCCTCTCAATTTTCTTTCAAAAGCGCCTGGCCAAGCTTCCGCAGGTCCGCACGTTCCTGCAGGGAGTTTGCCACATAGTCCCACCTTACAAGCGCCCGCTTGAACCCTGGGACCTTAACAGGGTGCTAACGGCTCTTCAGAAACCGCCTTTTGAGCCGCTGCAGGACGTCTCCTTATCACGTCTTTCGCAGAAGGTGGCATTTCTAGTAGCGGTTACTTCACTCCGTAGAGTGTCGGAGCTTGCAGCGCTGTCATGCAAAGCCCCCTTCCTGGTTTTTCACCAGGATAAGGTGGTTCTCCGTCCTGTTCCGGAATTTCTCCCGAAGGTGGTATCGCCTTTTCATCTCAATCAGGATATCACCTTACCTTCATTTTGCCCTAATCCAATTCACCGCTTTGAAAAGGATTTGCACTCATTAGATCTAGTGAGAGCACTCCGATTCTACGTGTCTCGCACAGCGCCCTTGCGCTGTTCAGATGCGCTCTTTGTCCTTGTGGCTGGTCAGCGTAAGGGTTCGCAGGCTTCCAGATCAACCTTGGCTCGGTGGATCAAGGAACCGATTCTTGAAGCCTACCGTTCTTCGGGGCTTCCGATTCCTTCGGGGCTGAAAGCCCATTCTACCAGAGCCGTGGGTGCGTCCTGGGCATTGCGGCACCAGGCAACGGCTCTACAAGTGTGTCAGGCAGCTACGTGGTCTAGTATGCACACTTTCACAAAGCACTATCAAGTGCATGCCTATGCTTCGGCAGATGCCAGTCTAGGTAGGCAAGTCCTTCAGGTGGCGGTGGCCCACCTGTAAGAGGGAGTCGTGTCGGCTCTTGTTATCGAGGTATTCTTTTACCCACCCAGGGACTGCTTTTGGACGTCCCAATTGTCTGGGTCTCCCAATGGAGCGACAAAGAAGGGAATTTTGTTTACTTACCGTAAATTCCTTTTCTTCTAGCTCCTATTGGGAGACCCAGCACCCGCCCCTGTTCCCTTCGGGCTGGTTGTTCTTTTGTGTACACATGTTGTTCATGTTCAATTGTTTCATGGTTTTCAGTTCTCCGAACATCCTTCGGATTGAATTTACCTTAAACCAATTTATAAGTTTTCCTCCTTCCTGCTTTTGCACCAAAACTGAGGAGCCCGTGATGCACGGGAGGGTGTATAGGCAGAGGGGAGGGGTTATACTTTTGAGTGTAATACTTTGTGTGGCCTCCGGAGGCAGAAGCTATACACCCAATTGTCTGGGTCTCCCAATAGGAGCTAGAAGAAAAGGAATTTACATTAAGTAAACAAAATTCCCTTCTTTTCATCACATTTTTCCAATCTCCAACCATCCACCAATCCTTAGCAGACTTAACACTCCAGCCCATCACCGATCCCGATGTCCAGGCCAGCCACCACCTTCTGCAAAGTACAACTATTTTTCAGCTGCAATAGACGTTACACGTCAACCATCTGCAGTATCATTAATCGTTCACTATGTTCATGCTATGGTTGTATCCCTTTTTTTTTGTTGCTTACAAAGATCATATCTTCTTATAGCCCAAGACTATATGGCAGGTGCTGGGAATGGAGTCAGCGAAGAGCTCATCACCCTTGAAGTGGAGTCTCCAAATGTCCCAGACCTGACCCTGCTCGATCTTCCCGGAATAACGAGAGTTGCTTTACCCAACCAACCTCAAGATATTGGACAGCAGGTACGCTGCGTGTGTATTTATAATATGTTCCAAATTTGGAGAATACCTTCATGCAGATTATAAAATGGCTATCGGCTCCGCCATAACTGTGTCTTGGGAGACACAGATACAGTTGTAAGCACTGCCTTTCTTGGAAGATTTGCCAACTTTTGTGGTAGTCCTGGAGGTCTCCCCTATTTATGGTGAGTTGGAAAGTAGGGCTTAAAAGATTGACGTTCCATATACCCAATGACCGCTCTGGGCTGTATGTTGACACTGGTGGCAAAGTACTAGACCTGATATAGCTACGGCACTAGATATAGTGAATTATCCTATAAACTGCAGCAAATATTCGGCACCACCCAAGCACCTGTAGATTAGTGGATTGATTTGTAAATCAAATGAGCCCTCCTTGGCTTCAGTAAATGATGGGGTACAACACTTGTTGAGACAATCAAGAAATCTTCGGCACAAAAATAGAAAAAATTCAAGTTACACCAACTTAACATTTTTTATTTCGAAATCTTTTTAAAATCCATTCAGAAGAACACAGGGGGCATAGGGCGACAGCCTTTTCGCTTCACAATGTGCACCAATAGGTTCCTACCTCATCAGGGAGGGACCTGTTGAAGCTTATTAGGAAGCGTAATGGCGAGGACCTGTTGAAGCTTATTGGGAAGCGAAATGGCAAGGACCTGTTGCAGCTCATTGTGAAGCAAAACAACGAGGACCTGTTAAAGCTTATTAGTAAGCGTAATGGCAGGGACCTGTTAAAGCTTATTGTGAAGCAAAACGGTGGGGACATGTTGAAGCTCATTGTGAAGCGTAACTGCTGTCGTTTTATGCTCTCCTGCATGGATTTTTAAGATTGAGAAATAAAAAATGTTCATTTAAGATGGTGAGTGCCTCGTGTGGGTTTATTATTTTTTTTTTTCTTGTGCCGATGGCATAGTGTATTGAATACGTCCTTTTGCAGTGAAAATATTAAACAATATCCACCCTTTTAAGCACTATGGGGCCTGTAGCCGATAGATCACCTGACAAAGCCCAAGTCAGTGATTTGAGATGGTGTGTTAGGCTACAATGGGTATAGTAATGTAGGGTGATAAAAAGACAGAGGTCAGAGTGAAGTCCTAAAAATCATGGCTGTTCATAGTGGCCTTTGTAAAGTGAGGTCCTACATTACTTTTTATTATAGGGCTTTGGAAAGTCATTCTTCTACTTCTCCACTCACAGCCATAGTTAAATGCAAAACGTTCCTTCACCCCTAGATGAAGCTGTGACTGTTTGCGAAACAAAAATCAAACAATAACTCAAATATTGAGGATAGTACAGACCATAGTTAATTTTTATGAGCTAAGAAGGTGTGCAAAGCAGTCAAGTCCTTTTTAAGTCTTTGTAATGAGTGTATTTAGGTCACATTAATGATTGGGAGATCTTTTGGACTCTGGATAATGGAGCCCTATGTCTCATGACTCCTTTTCTTGTAATAACTGATGTGCCATGTTTACTTGATCTTCCCTGGCTTCTGCAGCCTTTAAGACTGCACCATGACCAAACTGTTAATTGGTAAATTTGTCAAGATGGCACACGTGGTCTTTACTTTACCGTATGCTGGCCTTGCCTTTGGCAAATTTGATGTATTAATGTTTGTTCTAACTTGTCTTATGTTTCTAAATGTTCATAGATCAAGAGAATGATCAAGAAATACATACAAAGGCAGGAGACCATCAATTTGGCTGTAGTTCCTAGCAATGTGGACATTGCCACCACCGAAGCTCTCGAAATGGCGCGAGAGGTGGACCCTAATGGAGAGCGGACACTGGGTAATTATGGTAGAAGCTGCAGAGCTCCTATTAGTGATGCTCCTGGTAGTGTTGCCTAACTTTGATTAGGAAAATTAAGTCACTCAACATGATACTTACAAGACTATTTTTGACAAAATTGAGTGGTCATTTAGAGCAAAATTCAACAGTAATGATGAGGAAGCTAGCTGTATGTGGTGGTGTTTTAAGGTGGGTCTTCTATGATGCAACCATTTTTCTTTGCGTGGGTTTCCTTGAGTGAAAAATTAAACTGCTATGGTCTGAGTACAATAATAAAAGTTCCTAGAAACCTGAAGGGATTAAAGTTTATTTTGGACATGCGCTGGGGCACAGTGTTTGTCTGCCTGGAAAGATAGTTCTCTCAGTATAATGAGGTGAATTTTATCATATCATTTCAGTAGCTACCCATGCAGAGTGCAGAAGCCGATGGCAAATTCATCTTGGCTGCCATGCTCTGCATAGATCGCAACAGCATTGAATCTTGTGCACTGCTTATGTGCAACCTTTGTGAGAGGAGAGGCCAGGACTTGCTGTAAGGGTTGGGGGGTTGGGTTAAGGGCAGGGTTGGGGGCTTGGGTAAGGGTTGGGGGCTTGGGTAAGGGTTGGGGGCTTGGGTAAGGGTTGGGGGCTTGGGTAAGGGTTGGGGGCTTGGGTAAGGGTTGGGGGCTTGGGTTAAGGGTAAGGGTTGGGGAGCTGGGTTAAGGGCAAGGGTTGGGGAGCTGGGTTAAGGGCAAGGGTTGGGGAGCTGGGTTAAGGGCAAGGGTTGGGGAGCTGGGTTAAGGGCAAGGGTTGGGGAGCTGGGTTAAGGGCAAGGGTTGGGGAGCTGGGTTAAGGGCAAGGGTTGGGGAGCTGGGTTAAGGGCAAGGGTTGGAGCTGGGTTAAGGGCAAGGGTTGGAGCTGGGTTAAGGGCAAGGGTTGGAGCTGGGTTAAGGGCAAGGGTTGGAGCTGGGTTAAGGGCAAGGGTTGGAGCTGGGTTAAGGGCAAGGGTTGGAGCTGGGTTAAGGGCAAGGGCTGGGGCTGAGGTAAGGAGCTGGGCCTGGGGTAAGGGGATGGGCCTGGGGGATGGGGCTGGGGTAAGGGGCTGGGGCTGGGGTAAGGGGCTGGGGTAAAGGTTAGGGTAAGGGCTGGGGTAATTAAATGGTTCAATAAAAATGTCATAACAAAAGGAAAAATGGCTCCTTATTTTACTATTCCAGGCTGTATATGATGATTTGATCATTTTTGAGGAAGTAGATTAATCAAAACAGCTGTTCTTTAATTCTAAAAAATTTCTAAATGAACCTTTAATGTGACCACTATTTTATATCCACTTATATTCCGAGACAGAATTTTTCAGCTTCCCTTGAGGCTGCAGAAAGGCTAAATAAGTGTCACCGAGACCTCATGGGTGTACATCACAATATACATCAGTGTTCACATGTATAGCAGTCAGGAGGCAGATATTGGAGTGGATGGGGATTCTCCGTTGCTCGGTTCTGTAAATCACGTATTTGTCTAATCACTATTCTTTCCTAGGGATCCTGACTAAGCCGGATTTAGTTGACAAGGATCTGAAGCGGATGTCGTAAGTGTGGTCCGAAATCTGGTGTACACCCTTAAGAAGGGCTACATGATAGTCAAGTGTCGGGGGCAGAGCGAGATCCAGAGCAACACCTCCCTGGAGACCGCCCTCCAAAATGAGAGAAGTTTCTTCACAGATCATGAACATTTTGGGTAAAATACCAAGATGTTATCTCTTTCCGTAATGATGGATGATCGGAAGGGTTTGTTTAGAAAAATTACAGTACCTGTGTTTTACTCACCCTCCCTGGGTCCAGCTGAGTCTCCGCTATCTGTTAACAGCACTGCAGTCATCCGTAAGATCAGCGGCTCTGCCCAAGCTGATGGCACTTGCACTTAGAACTGCAGCCAATCAGCATGGTATCAGGGTGGACATCACTGCTGCACACCATAACAGACACTGAGAGCTACAGTTGCACCTGGGGAGGAGGAGTAAGGCATAGAGCATTTTAATTTTTTTTAATAAACTGCAATGGGGTGGACCAGAGGTTTTCTGAAAATAGTAATAATGAAAAAAACTTCTCCAGAATAAGCCCGATACATCCACGTTTTGAGTGATGTTAGTGTACCGCCCCCCGTGTCAGCAGCCGAGCTGCTCTGATCCGGATCCGCGGTGGCTCGAGGGGCATCTGGACCCGGGGGTCTCGCGGCCACCCGAATGATGGGGGGGGGGGGGGGGGTGTATTTACAGGGGAATGGTATATGAGAGTTTGTGACGCCACCCGTTGTGTGTAGTAAGATGGAGTGCCACCGCTGCAGCTGGGAGTACCCGGGGGCGATGGAGTGAGCAGCCAGGTGTCTATCCCCTTCACGGGTAGGGGGATGCCCCGGACTCTGTGATGGTGACGGGGATGTGCCCGTTGGGTGGAGGTAAGGGCCACTTGCATACTCAGTCCAATAACGCTGACACCGACAACTGTAGTAAACCAAAGTTCTGGACACTGCTGCCGTTGAGGGGGAGCACGTTGGGTCCCGTTCCTGTTTGGTGTTGCCTGTTGATTTGTGACCTTTTCCCGTGGCACCTTGTTGCTTTCTGGTTGGTTCCTGTAGCCTAAAACTAGTCTGGTCCCGCTCCCGACTCTGGCTAACTGGGTGAGCTTGCTCTCAGGGTTCAAGCTTGGTATTTCTTGGACCGTATTTGTGGAAAGTCCTATCCCCCTCGTTGCGCTAGTACCCGATTTTGGAGCGGGTGGAGAGCGGATCTTGAAGGCTCCGTTCTCGTCAGGTGAATTGTCAGGTTGCCTGCAGCTACTCCCTGACCTAGGGTCCATGTACCCCGTCGTGCCCTGGTCCCAGCCCGGTAATGGTACAAGGCCTCTGGCTGTCCTCCACGACAATGCCATGCCCCTTGTCACGATTCCTTGCAATCCAGGGTTCAGCTCCTACCAGCCCAGACCACCATCTGCCACCTAGTTACTTCCAAGGAGCCAGCTCCTGACCTCCTCTCTCCTTCGCTTCCAACACTACACTGGCCTACTCCTGACACTCCCGACCTCCCTTAACCAACCTCCCCAAGTGGGTGACCCTATTCCACTCAGGCCGTCACTGGAGTGTCTGATGGGTGTGTTCCAGAGTGTACCTAGGATTTTGATTAGCGGGTTTTGGCAACACCAATTGTTAGGGATCCGTACCAAGGAGGAGGTGGATATTGCACAGAAGGGCAGATTGTACAATACCCTGTGATGACCTGATAGGCCAGCGCGTCACATTAGCATAAGCTCCAGCCCTTTTGTATTTTGTGGTTGAATTTTGGGGTCATCCTTACAAATTCAGGACTGTATTTTGGATGATTGTTACAATTTTATTTTTGTAGGGGTTTGGTGGGATTTATTTATTTATTTTTTTAATGCTGAGTGTTTAATTTTCAGCGTTCTTCTGGAAGAGCAGCGTGCTACAATTCCTTTGCTGCAGAAAAACTTACTGTTGAACTCGTGGCACCTATTTCTGTAAGTCATACTTCTGGAAATAAGTCATATACAGTATGTCTACCGTGTTTTCCCGGAAAATAAGACCGGGTCTAATATTTTTTGCTC